>NW_006442103.1:2957913-2985092 GCF_000325575.1 Pteropus alecto | reverse complement strand
GAAAAATTATATTATTCTTTTTTTCTTTCAGTAAATGTATTACAAATTGCTCCTTCTTTAGATGCTTTGATCATAAGTTAAGAAAAAATATCAATCATAAAAAATAAAAATTAATTTATTTTTCATTGTGACTCTATGCAAATGACAATCTTCCAATGACAATAGTATTTATAAAACAAAATTAATCATCTTCAAGTTTTAGAGGAAAATGTAACCCTTTTCAATCTTTCAGGAAGTTGAGATATATTTTCATTAATTACTAAGATAAATGATGGTGGTGTTAGTGGTGGTAAAAACTAATATTCCTTAGGGCTTAGAAATGTGTTAGACTCTATGTGGAACATTTTACACACACTTCTTATTTAACTCTATGAAGTAGGTACTTTCATTGGCCTCATATGATATAATAAAGAAACAGACTCAAAAGAGCTTCAGGAACTTGTCTGGCCATGCCCACTGTTTCCTAAGGCTTACCCTTATTTTCTTTCCCAAGAATAGACCCATAGGCAAGGTAGTAACTAGATGTTTCTCCTGTCCTTTCATAGCTCATGCCATAAAAGAAGAAGCATGTATGTACTGCTGTCATTCAAGGTGATGTCCCACTAGTGCTAGAGGGACTAAAAGAAAGGAACATGGTGATTGAGGATGGTTCGGGAAGGTCCCCCAAAGGATCTAATATTTGGTATGGGCTTTAAAGGATGAATAGACAAAGGAGGTGAAGAACATTTCTGAATCACAAGAGAAATGACACAGAAGTGTGAATAAATTTGATATCCTTAAGAAACTGCAAATAGTTCAGTGCTTCAGGAGTTACTAGATATGGGCCACATGAACAATGCAAATAACTTATTGAGTTTAAGTGAGGAACACACTTACCATGTGCTGACCTCTGTATCTTCACTGAGAACTGAAGATAATACCCCAAACCAGGACTCACAAAGCTATTATGAGGGATAAATGAGATAATATACGCCAAATACCTGATCTAGTCCTACTTCTCAAGTCTAAGAACACCCTTTTAGCTTCTCAAGTAAATTTATACCCTGTGCTACCCTCAGAAGTAATTTTGAACTATCTTCTCAAATTTTTTAAATAAAATAGCCATTTGGTACAATTCCCCTTCTAAATTTTCTCCTTCCTATGGTGACTTAGGAGAGAGACACAAATTGACTCTTTCTTGATGTACACATTCTTCTGTTCTTTCTCAAAGAGGGTTGTCATAAGTTTATCTTCACTAGCAAGTTTAACTGATACTTAGTATTGTCATATTTGTGAAATTGAATTTCTAAAACAATTTTGAATTGATGCGATTTCAAATTATAGATATATTATATATAATATATATAACAAAGTATTATCATAAGAAATCTGGTTCCCCTTTTCTTTCTCTTTACCTTCATATTATAATCCTCTCCAAAATCTACTCGATAAACTACACAGAACAAGAACTCTGTGCATTTGGCCAATGGCCTGATTGTCAAACTTCTTAGTCATTCTAAAGTAAGTCTCCACAGTCAAGCAACCATCTCCATCCCAACCTACGCAATGATCATTTTATCCACTGTTCCCTCAAGGTGAATGTGTATCTCCTTGTTCTGTAAAATCAGTATATGCATTCTCACTTCCATGCCTTCCTTCAAAACATTTCTGAAGTTTGGAGTGCCTGCGGTCCTCCTATCTGGTTTTGTGTCTTTGATGACCACCTCTTCAAGTATATTCTGCACTTGCCCACTCTCTGAGCTTTCTTGGAACTGCCCACTAGTCTTTGGCATTTGAACATGTTATGTTATATAGTTACGGTCAGTCAACAGACCCTTTCTCCAGCAAAATATAACTCCATTTAAGAATGGGGTGAAGGGCTAAAGCAGTATAAATTTGTAGCTAATGGATGGTCACAAAGATGGGGAGCACGGCATAGGAAATGCAGTTAACATTAATACGTTGGCTAAATGGAGGGTCAGGGGAGGGAGGGAGCAACTGGGAAGATCATTTTATGAACTATATAGATGTCTAACCAATGTACTGTATATTTGAAACTAAATTATACACACACACACACATATATGTATATATATACATATACAATTCCATTTAGGTCAGGGATCTAATTTTTATATGTATTTGCAAAAAATGAAGTTTTACTTTGGAAAATAAAAATCATCATGTTTTCTACCAAACCACATATTCAATAGAGTATATATATCCACAAAGCTATTTCATAAATTGCTTAAACACTTTAACTTCAGGCTAATTGTATGATGTATCACAAACATTCTCACTTCAAATCCATACTTTTGCAATAAATTTAAATGCTCTCAAACACCCTTTTAGTGATTATCTAAATGGGATACTCTTCAGGTTAAATGACCTAGTGCCACCACATCTATTCAGAATACTTTTACGTAGTTCTTGAATATATTTTCATCTCTTATGTCAGTACGAACACTTTCATATACATTTCATTACCAAAAAGAGAAATTTAAAAAAATAAATATTTGGAAACTGATGTAACTAGTTATAAAACCATAATTATATAAGAGCGTTCTTTTATAACAAGAAGTCTTTATATCTGTCACCCAATGTTTCAATGCCTCTAGTACTTCTTAGCTGACTATTTCTATTATTACCATTCCACAAGCATCTGCCATTCTTGAAACTGATTGATGTTTAGGAATAAAGCACATTTATTACATGTTGCCAACTTCAGAGGAGAAATCTTATAACCTACAGTGCTTTTCGAGAAGTGATGATACCTTATATTTCTGGAACTAATCACTGCTAAAGAAAGGATAAAAACATAATATATTTTTTCCTGTGAAGACCTTTCATTGCATTATATGCCATTCAACTATAAAATGATTATAGTGTTTTGTCTGCCAAGAATGACAGTGGTGAAAAGTAACTTTATATATATGTAGAGCTACGTGTACATACCTATGTATGGCATTGTCTATATCATTTCCCTCTTTTAATCTGACTAGCTTACTTTGAACAGATATGAAAAAAGGATAGGAATAGAAAACAAACAGAAATTAATGATGTTAATATAATCATTTTATTATTTCACTACTTCTTCACAATTATTGTTGTACTATCTTTAATCACCATTCTTTGAAGTTCTTACCTTTATTATACTACCTTGACTTTTTGCACTGACCTAGCCTCAGTTATGCCCCCTGATCTTATCTATTGACCTTAACTTACTACCCCACCTTGGTTGAATACTTTGGTCCTTGGTTCGTGGTCTTTCTGTTGCTCCAAATTCTGTCATCATTATTAAGAGATAATAATTATAAAAGTACATAAAGTTCTAGTTAACATATAGTAAGCATACTAAATTTTAACTTTTATTATCATCTTCATTAAAAACTTCATGTCATGTTGTTCTATATCTATCAATTCCTGAAATTATTTTTTAAATGATGTAATAACTAAAATTTGTGTAACACTTTTACTGTTTCGAAGCATTTCCAGAATTTCATTTAATTATTTTCTTGTTGTTCATGGGATCAAATGTAATAAGTGTACTTTATGATATGTTTCTCTTCATTCGACTACACAGTAGCAATGATGAATATAAATTGTTGACTTTTTTAATCTTTTACTCTCTTCCCTATGCTATACTCTAAATCCCGTGAATTTTTTGTAACTACTAATTTGTACTTCTTCATCCCTTCACCTTTTTTACCCAGCCCCAGAATCATTTGATTCTTACAACAAACTTATGAGATAGGTGTTGTTAGCTTTATTTTTAGATTGATTAAGATACAGCTCATGATTGCTATTAAGAAAGGAAAACAGAAATTTATACCAAGGTTTTATAACCCAAAAGTCCATACATGATTTTTTCAGCTGGACAACATTTTAGCAAATGCTTTCTATTAGTCAACACTGTCACAATCTCTTTTAGCTCTAGGCTACTATATATGAATAAGGCGTTTACAGAATCCCATGCATAGTTATACACTATGCATGACAAACCAAAATATAAATAATGGGCTATATTCCATGTTCTTAAGTAGCTCAGCTGTTTTACATCTAGATAACCTCAGATACTTACCCAAATCCAAATTTATTATTCTCTACAAACCTTAAAAATTATTATGGTTAATGACATTAACCTCTAAGTCTTCTTCATGGCTCCCACCCTCTTAGTCTTCACATCTAATTAATTACAAAGTTCTATATATTCCATCTCTGAATGTGACTAGACTCTTTTACCTCATTTCTATCTCAGTAGTCTTGATTTAGTCCGAGCCCTTGTGAGACTTAATTTTTAAATGACTTTTTAATAATTGCTTCAGTTTCACTTTCATCTTCTCATTCTTATGTAACACTACTACCACGTATAAAGTCTAAATGGCCATCGGATTTTGTGATGCTTCTGCTCAAAATTCTCAGAGCCTCTCCCAGTCCTGTAAGAAAAAGTCCAAAATGCTGAGTGTGGACGATAGGACCCTTCACAAACTGGCCCCATTGTATCTCTCACTGCCTTAGTTTGAATTCTCATGAAAGACAATTCTAAGACAAAAATTTGGATGAAGATAGTTTGTTTGGGAGTTGATCTCAGGAAGTTGATATGAGGGAGGAGGGAGCATAAGGCAAGAAGCAGTAGAAGCCAATTTAAGAGTGCTCTTTTTAAGATCATAATTACGAACTCCTGAGAAGTATAGAGAAGCCAGAAGACCTTGAAGAATTGTCCACCCAAAGGATAGAAAGCTGCAGCATTTATCCAGCGGCGCCCATCAAACCCTGCTTGAGGATTGTCCTGGGGAACATTCACTCCCCTGCACTTTTGTGGGTATGGGTGCAATTGCACAGGCCCAATGGCCTCTTGCTGTGTCTGCAGAGGCCCTGGGGCAAAAGTATAAATAAGCCCAGCAGAATGAAAGGTAGGTCTCTGCCTTCTTGGGGTTAGAAAGAGCTGTCATGGAACTGTGCGTAGCAGTTAGTTGAAATTAGAGGTGGTTGAGGAGATGAGATGTGGATCATAGAAATACCTGCCACACTCTCGATCCAGACTTGTCCCCTTCTTGTTCCCCCTAATTCATCCTTTACTCCTTGTTACATGCCTTATGTCCCAATTAATTCTAGATCTTAATCTTTTGGCTTATACAGTTTTCTCTACCTGTGATTCCCATCCCTGTCTTCTTTGCCTTCTAAAATGCCATTTATTTTTAAGACTTAGTTTATATGATCTTCAATGAAAAGTAACCAAACTAGACAAAGTACACTATACCTTCCTGTAAACTGTCATGGTTACTTGCTCAGGTTTTACTGGAGCAATTAGCATATATTACAATAAAATATATTACCACCTACAAATATAATAGCTGCTTTATAGTTAGCATTCAATAAACCTGTTGATTTAATGGATGAAAATATTTGAATGTTTTAAATGTATGGTTTAAATTTGTATAAACATTTGTTTTTTAATTCAAATTTTGTTTTTCAATTGATGGTATGGAATTTTTCTTAAATTGAGGAGAAGCTGGGAAAATATTAATTCCACTAGTAAACATCAAAATTTGCTCTTAATAGTATTCCTTAAATATTCACTTTCATTTATAAAAAGATAGATCTCATTTATCTAGTATATGTAACATATGATAAATAATTATCAAAATTATATTATTTGAAGTAATTTATATTCTAATAACAAGATATCGATGCCTGGTCGATCAAGATGTAGGTAAATGTTGTGCTCGCCTCCTCTCACAACCACATTAAAATTACAGCTAAACTATAGAATAGCCATCATTGAGAGTCACCTGAAGTCTAGTGGAACAGAAGTTTTATAACTGGAGACACACAGAAGAGGCCACTTTCAAGACTGGTAGGAGAGGTAGAGACATGAAACAGGCTGGTCCCACTCCTACATGTGGTGGTTGAGGATCAGGAAAAATATCTCAGCTGCAGTGGTTCCCCCAGAGTAGTGAGGGGTCCTGGCCCCACACTAGGATCATCAGCCCAGGGTACCAGTGGCAGGAAGAGAAGTATCCACAACTTCTGGCTGTGAAAACCAGTGGAAATTGTGGCTGAGTAAGACAGATGGCTGTGGGATTCCCAGGCGTTCCTCTTAAAGGGCCCACACGTGGACTTATTCAGTGACAGAATCACTTACTCTGACCTCCAGAACTGGGCAGCAGCTCAAAAGGCTCTAGGGACATATGGGGAGGGACTGTATGGTCTGGCTTCAGGGTAAGGGTTGAAGGGACAGCTTTCTCCCAGACAGAAGTGCTGGCAGAGGGTATTGTTCCTTTGTTGAGCTTTCCCTTGCCTGGCTTGCAGACACAGACAGTCACCATATCTAAGTCTCTAGTTATATGGCTAACACAGGTCTTCCCACCCTGGTGAGTCCCAGAGACCCTGTCCCACCCAACTTGAGAGCCTGACCAAACCATTTTCAGTGGATTTTCAATACAAACGGCCTCTCTTGGTTCATGCCGTGGACTTTCTTAAAATCTCTCAAAGGTTCACAAAACCTAAACAAATAGCATCTGGCCTTGACATGCCCTGTACTTCTTCTTGAGCAGCCCCAAGCACAGCATAAGCAGCAGCTGGCCTCAGTTTGTGGCTTGGCCTCTCAATGCACTTCTAAGTGGTATGAGTGGTAGTAGCTATCTGTAGATTGCTTGGTGGCTTATGCCAGGTGGCCTCAGGCAGAGCACAAGTTGCAGCTGAATTTGGCCTTTGGAAGGGCCCCTCCCAGGAGGCCCCAGTCTGCACACTCAATGGCCAGCTTTGGTCTGAGCCAGAATATCTGGCTCACATCTGAGCCAGGGTCACATCTGAGGACAACACACCCAAAGGGCAGACAATCTTGCTCTGTAAGGTCATCGTTACACAACAGCTCTTCCATTGGTCATGGCCAGTCCTCACAAGCAATCAGCCTAAGGGACAATACCTCTCACTAATGAGCAAACAGCAACCAAGGCTCAACTACAACAGGAGGGCACACACAACCCATACAAGGGACATACCTGGAGCACTAGGCTCAGATGGCCAGGGAAGACTGTGCCAGTGGGCCCACAGCACACCTAGTACATAAGACACACACAGACCAAAAGTAAAGGGATGAAAAAAATGTTGCATGAAATGGAAGCAAACAAAAAAAAGCCTGGGATGCCAATAGTTATACAAGGCAAAATAGACTTTAAAACAAAGGCTATGATAAGAGGGACCCAGTAATTCCACTTCTGGGTATTTATTTGAAGAAACCCAAAACACTACTTTGAAGGGACATGTAAATCCATATGTGCTTTGCAGCATTATTTACAGTAACCAAGATATGGTGGCCACTTGGGTGTCCATCAGTAGATAAATGGATAAAGAAGAGGTGGTATATATATACAATGGAATATTACTCAGCCATAAAAAAGAATGAAACCTTGCCATCTGCAACAATATGGATGGACCTTGAGAGTATTGTGCTAAGTGGAGTAACTCAGAGAAAAACAAATTTCATATGTGAAATCTAGAGAACATGATAAATGAACAACAGAAACAAGCTCATATTTACAGAGAACATTTTGATGGTTGTCAGATTGAGGGGTGCGAGGATGGGTGAAGTAGTGAGGGGATTAAGAGATACAAATTGGAGATGTATAACATAGGGAACACAGTCAGTAGTGTTGTAATAACTACGTATGGTGTCAGGTGAGTCCTGAATTTATCAGAATGATCATTTCATAAGTTATATAAATGTCTAATCACTGTGTTGTGCACCTGAAATTAATATAATATTTTATGTCAACTCTAATTGAAAAAAATAAAAATATAAAAATTAATTTAAAAATTATTAAGAAAACAGGAAAACAAGATATCAAATTTAAAGTTGTATAAATATATGAGTATATATTTTATTATTATTCAACCTGTTGTTTGAAAAACTCTTATGCCTCTTTTATGTTCTATATGTTTCATAATTTTGCTACACTTTAGATTACCCCCTTGAAATGTTAAATATTCCTACAAGACACTATCTCAGAATTTTTCTTTGCATTGCGGTATGTTCAGAGTAGTTTGTTTATATGTCAAAATGCCCTCAGTCTTGTGATTTCTTTTTTTACCAATTTTTGGCCTTGAAACTACCAAAGGTATTGTTATGGACAGAATGTTTGTTAACTCCTGAATTTCATGTGTGAAATTCCAGCCCCCAGTGATGTTATGAGGAGGTGGGATCTTGGAGAGATGATTGGTCATGAGGGTGGAGCCCGGGTGAATGGCATTAGTGACCTTATAAAAGAGACACCAGAGAGACCTTCAGAATGTAAAGTCTACCACTACTGGGTTCACTTGAAAATAGAAACATTTATCAGCATTTTTATCAAATGTTAGAGGGATATACTGGAGGGAAATAATTCAGTCTCTATCAGACATTCTCATTTTGACCGTAGATGTTCAAACATTTGTAGGACAATGAAATTTTAAAATAGACAAAACTGAAAAAATGCATAATCAACTGTCATCAGTCATCAGTCAATACCAATTTCATGTAGAAACATTATTAATTCTTTTTATTTCGACATTGTGTTTACAAAGGAGAGAAATTTTTACCCATTCGAGCTGCCCTTCTTGAAAATTCAGTGAACTTGACAGCTTCTCAAGGTTAAGTAACTTCTAGACCATGAGAATAATAATCTGACATTCTATTTCTAAAAGGCAGCAACCTAGCTAAGTGCTCAGGGGAGAATCCTGGTGTCACCACGTCGTAGTTTCCCTTGGATAGGCTACTCAGCCACCTCGTACCTCAATTTTATCTCTGAAAAAAGAAAAGGCAGAAATATGAGTACCTCCTCTCTAAATTGTCATGAGGCTTAAATTAGTTACTATTTGTACGGTATTTAGAACAGAACTTGGCACTTTATTAAAAGTGCTATATAATCATATGCACTTAATATGCTTAAGAAACTCTGCCTTTATTCTTAGAAGTTTTATTTCCTAAAGAGTTTGGGTCACATCAAGCTCTTCTATTAAGAGGAGACATGAAATAAAACATGTTTTCTTTGTAGAAATATCCCCAAACAGTACATTGCCCTTTCAATTTTGATACTCAGGCATGCCCCGAAGTCTCTCAATTGGTTAAGATAAACGCGACATGTAAATTAAGCCAAATGTAGGTAGCATTGATAAAGAACTTACCACGTCCACATAGCTTTTACCAGATGTGAAGCATCAACTCTCCAATCATGCTTTCTGACCCAGCCTCCCCAAACCAAGTGTCCTAGCATCAAAACTTTTCTTTTAGCCTCAATGTCTTGGCCTGTTGACACACTCATAGCAAATGAAATCTTTCTTCTTTGTCTGGGTGAATCTTCTGAAGTAGAAAGTGTTGAAATAAATGGCTTATGACATGTATAGTGTTGAAATAAACGTTTATTTTAACACTTCATAAGTCATGAGCCATTTATTTTAACACTTTTCACTTGAAGTGTTTAAATAATAGGTTTTATACAGGGATGTGTCATCCACTCTGTTTAATGTAAAAGTGAATATGTAAATATATCCATCTATCTAATCTGGATTTTACACCCTTTGACTGCCAAAAAGCCTGGTTGCTATAGTTTCTGAAGTAACCTGAAATTAAATTTTCTGCTCCTTCTTTCTCAGTTGATAGGTAATTTAGTGATATATAAGGTGATTGGACATCACTTCATTAATGGAAAAATGGTTAAATACTTTTTTTTTTCCAGAAACCTGTATAAGTGTCAGCAAAGACTAGAGATGACAGTGAAATGATTTTATAACAAGAACAGCTTTTACTAGAAAATTTCAGGATTTTTCCTTTTGTTTTTAGGATTAATAGCAACTTGTTTGCAGGGTTATTTTGGAGTTCTCTTACAAATATACAAGCTAGTACAGTATATAGAACCTTATTTGTATGAACACAAGAACTACATACAAATACTAACTTTTTGATGGAAGGTAATATGGAAAGCAGCATTGATTTGAGAGTCAACAGATTTGAGTAGATTTTAAGGTCTTCCAGTTACTATTACAAAGGCAGGATATTTAACCATTTTGAGCATCAAAAGTAATAGCTCCTGGGATTTTATGAGATTTAAATGAAATAACATACATAAAAGCCTTAACAGAGTGCTTTGCACATATTAGGTTGTTCAACAAAAGATAGCTATTATTTGTGGCAATTAATAAAAACAACTATAAATACTTTGTTTATAAAAAAGCTAATTCCAATATTCACAAGTTTGTCTCTCTCTTTGCCAAATAATATAGACAAGCTGATATTTTTTACAAAAGCAGGGTAATCCAAGTGTTGTATGAGGGATTTTTTTAAAAAAATAAACCTTTTGTTTTGGAATAACTGAATTTCAGAAAAGTTGGAAAGATAGTACATAGCGTTTCCATATACCCGTCACCCAATTTATTCTATTTTTAATTATAAGGAATATTTTAATTTAAGAATTTACCAATGTGATATCTCGTGGTAGGAAGTATTTATGTCAAAGCCTTTATCGTCTAGGCTAACAGTGAGAAATGAAGGGAACAAAAACACTATGAGAGAATCAGGGGAGAAGCCAAAAGAAGGGCTATGGACTACAGAGCAAAATTTGGAAAAATCTTAGTTCTCATGGAGACTTGTCATTTTCTTGTGTGTGAAACATCTCCCTAACAAATCTAAATCTGTTGAAAGAGTTAATTAAGATACGAAAAGGGCAAATGTTTGCTCTTGTTTTCAGATACTAAGAAATCTTTTAAGGAATAATTAAAATCTGAGTAGTAAGATTGCTCCAGAAAGAATACAAACACTGGCATTCATTTTCCATTTGACATTTTCCAATGCCTATAAATGCTATCGATTTCAAATTCTAAATTATTTCACTTCTGAACATGCCTTGTAGAATTATTACAATGCTATTTGTATGGGCTTGTAATTATTGATTGTGACATTATACTCTCCATAAATGTGCCATTGTGAATAATTAAACTTGTTAGCATTTTGTTTGCCTACAGTCTTCAGAGTGCTAGCCCTTTTTGGCAATTACAGATATGTTTCCCTAGTTCATTTTTTGCTAGATATGGGGCATATATAATTTTTCCTTGAAACTCTTTAACACTTTCCCATTTTCAAATTTCAGATTTCAAGAGCCACCCTATAACGATTTAGCATTTACTAAGCAAGAACTCTGGGAATCTTATGTTTTGTATTCTGGAGTTTATAAATAAATGATCTAGAACGCAAACAGGAAACCTTTTTCAAGCCACTTACTGCCTGAGAACATGCCATTTCTTATACCTTCATTCTTATTACTAGGGTAAAACAAACATTAGTCTTAGAAAAAAGATGTAGATTGTGACTGCAGGCCCTATTTATATTCACTGCAGATATACATGAAAAGATTTGAAAGACTGGTATGCTCTAGTATGATTTCTGTCAGCTTTTACACAATTAGAAAGAGTCTCTGAGCTCTGTTGAGAAAATAATATATAGCAGTTTGGGCAAAGGTTACCAACGTGGGAACCACGTTCTAGCCATGCCTCTGTAAGTGGTTTTAGCACATCTGTGATGCTCAATGCCCAATTCTGAATGGCCCAATGCTATTTGGAATTATTATACACAATTTAAGCATTTGGGTGATGAAACACTTATGGCAACAATATACATAGAATCAGCATCTATGAATGAGGAAAAACATATGCATGACATTTCTGCTTAGATATGTGCATTAGATACTGACTCTCTATCTTTTTTCCACCAAGTTGGTCCTGCTAATAGACTCTCTCTCCTTTTCATGCATGCAAAAGTTAGCTAAATGCCATTTGGCAAGAAGTTGAATCATCTGGGGTTGCACACTTGCCAATTCAGCCTAAATATCTGTGCCAGGCAACAAAGTAATGACCTTAATTTGACAGGAGCCTGAAATTTCATCAGAAAACATAGAAGATTGGAAAAGTAGCAAATAAAGAGAAGCTATTTCACTGCATACTCATCATAGACTTGACATAAGCCATAAGCCAAATATTCTTTAAAGATTCAACTGGGAAGATAAGTTTATGATGACAAGATTTTAATAGGAACAACGCCCTGGAGTGTTTGCTCTCTTGTTTTGGAAAGGTAAAGATATACTCAAATAGTGATTTGGGCATAAACTGCAGAAACAGAAACTCCCATTATATGTTAACAACATTTGTGATCAGTTGATGACATTTTTGAAATTTGGCTCTGGGGTCTCACTTAGTACAACAGTCAGCGAAAGGCCAGAGTGCCTTTGAGCTTGCTGGAGCCGAGCCTGTCCATAGAGTGGTGCTCCACACGCCTGGCTAATCCAAGGTTTGTGATTCAGACCTACAGTCCAGCCATAATACCTTTATATTTGCATCATTCTTGTACTCTACGTGTCCTTTTCTTTACAACCAGTGATTTATCACCGATAGTATATATTGTATATGTATGTATGTGTACATACTTATTTGTTATATACGTGCTTCTTTAAAAGCATTGCTTTCAAGAAAATTTCATGGAGATTACAAATATTGAAGAGACCAACAACACCATAAAAAGCTCTCCCAGTGGGTCGTCTAGTTCTCCACATTTATCTTTCATGATATACTACAGATGACGTTCTTTCATCCCATTTACCTTTAAAATATAAGATTCAGTGTCTCACAGATTTAGTTTCTATCCACAAATGGGAAGATGCTCTCATATTTTATAGATGAAGCCTTTGAATGATCTGACCATCAAAAGATATCTTGCAAGTAGATACAAATGGAAGAGGCTAACTTTTGAGATAGACATTTTTGGTACTTCTTAAATGTAATTACATATTTTTAATTTTTTGAATGAAGTATGTTTTATATATAATACAATGCACAGATCTTAAGTGTCAGTTAAATTAGCTTTGAAAATTGTATATATCTGTAGTAACTACAATCAGAAACAGAATAGAAAACATTTTCTTCACACCAGAAAATTCCTTTGTATGGCTTGCAATCAAGTCTCCTATTCCTAGCTGAGACTTATACCACCATAGATTATTTTTGACTGTTCTTAAACTTTATATAAATGAAATAACATTCTCTCTCTCCCTTTTCTACATCCCTACCTGTGTGTATGTGTGTCTGTGTGTGTGTATTTGGGCTTTGATTACTCAACATAATTTTTTATATCCATCGATGTTGTTGCAGATATCAGTATGTGAGTCCTTTTTATTGCTGACAGTTTTCATTAAATTAATTGACAACAACTTGTTTATCCATCCCTCATTGATGAACATATGGGTGGTTTCCAGTTTGGGGTTATTATAAACAAGGCTGCTATGAACATTCTTGTATAGGATGAAACTCTGGAAATGAAACTGCTGAATCATAGGATAGATGTATGTTGAATTTATAAAGAAATTTTCAAACAATTATCCCAAGTGATTTTATCATTTTTATACTCCTACCAGAAATGTATGAGAGTTCTATTTGTTCCATGTCTATGTCAACATTTCGTGTTATCAGTCTTCTGATTTTTAGCTATTTTCTAATAGATATGAAATGGTGTCCCATAGTGGTTTTGATTTGTATTTTCCTGACATGGAGCACCTTTTCATGTACTAATTCCCCGTTTGTATATCTTCTTTGAAATATCTGCTCAAGTTTTGTCCATTTTAATTGAGTTACTTATCTAGTAATTGTTTTATAGGAGTTATTTATACATTTTAGATATGAGTTCTTTTTCCTAGACTTTGGCTTCTCTCTTTATTTTTTGATAAAGTCCAGTTCATATATATTATTTTTTTAAACTGTAATTATTGCTTTTAATGTCCTTTCCAAGAAATTTGTGTCTACTCAAGGCTACAAAGATATTCTCCTATGCTTTTTCCTTAGGAAATTTATAATTTCAGATTTTATATTTAGATCTTCAATACATCTTGAATCTTTATAAATTTTTTTTTGTATGAAGTGAGATATCAGTGAAAGTTATTTGTTCATTTGTTTCTTCTAACCAGTTGTAGCACCATGCGTTAAAATGACTTTTATTTCCCCCACTCAACTGATTTGGTGACTTGGTCAAAAATCAATTGACCATTTATGTGAGGACTATTTGTGGACTCCATCCTGTTCTATATTCTTATACTATTGTCTTAATACTGTAGATTTATAGCCAGTCCTGAAGCATAATAGTGTCCTTGAATTCTGTTTTCTTTATCATGATTGTTTTGATTATTACAGATTGTTCATATTTCCATATAAATTTTAGAATCAGGTTATCATTTTCTTCAAAGAAAGCTTACTGGAATTTTGATTTGGGTTTTGCTGAATCTGTAGATCACTTTGGAGAGATTTAACATCTTGACAGTACTGAATCTTCCAGGCTATGAATACAACATGTCTCTTCTTTTCCTTAGGTCTCTTTAATTTTCCTCAGGAATATTTTGTAGTTTTCAATGTAGAGAGATCTTGCATATCTTTCACAAATTTATTCCTATATCTTGCTTTTTTGTGCTACTGTAAATGTTATTTTGAATTTTAATTTCCAATTGCTTATTGCTAGTATATAGAAAAGAACAGAGAATATAGTATATAGAAAGCATATAAAGTGTGTAGAGATAATGTTTTACCATTAAGCATGATGTTAGCTATTCGTTTTTTTTATTAGACGCCCTTTGTCAGATATAGGAGATTCAGCTATATTTTTCCTATTTGCTGAGCCTTTTCATCATGAACAGATTTTAAATTTTCTTAAATACACTTTCTGCACTCTTTTGAGATGCTAACAGTTTTTTCCTTTTTATTCTTTTCTTTTATGTTAATATGGTGAATTACATTAATTGATTTCCAAATGTTAAGCCAGCCTCTCGTTCCTGAGATAAACTCCATTTGACCACAATGCTTTACCCTGCCTTATATATTGCCGAATATTGTTTTCTTATATTTTATCAAAGATATTCGAGTCTGTGTTAATGATGGATATTGGCCTATAATTTTATTTTCTCTTAGTATATTTGTCAGGTTTGGCCTCAAGATTATGCGGCCTCATTACATGAGTTGGGATTTGTTCCTTCTATCTTCTTCAAAAGTTTGTATAAAATTGATATTATTTCTTTTTTGAATGTGATAGAATTTACCAGTGAAGCCATCTGGTCCTGCAATTTCCTTGGTAAAAATATATTTTTTGTCATTGCTGCTGTTATGAATTCAATTTCTGTAATAGTTATGGGGCTATTTTTTATTCTGATTTTCTGTTTTTTGTTGTCAGTTTTGGCTAGTTGTATTTTGCTTGGAATTTGTCCATCTCATTTCAGTTGTTAAATTTATTGCATGAAGTTGTTCATATTGTTCCCTTGTTATATTTTCATTGTTTTTAGAATCTGTGATGATGGTTCTGCTTATTAAGCACTTACTATGTGCTTGTCACTGTACTACCTGCTTTATTTACATAGATTATTTTATTTTATTTGACCTGGTTCTATTTAGAAGTTGTTTGTTTGTTTTTAACCATTCCATGGTTATCCATATAGCTACTGATTTCCAACCACCTGAGAAGTGTCCTAGCTTATAGTGCAAAACCCTAAAATGTCAGGGTTCCCAGGGGCCATACCAATATGCACAGGTTGGTACTAGATGAGGAATTGTGGCCTGTAGTGCCCTCTAGCATGGTAGAAGAGAGGCTGCCAGATCGACACCCATCTCCATGATCTAGGTAGTGTTAGAGCACCTTTACGTATAACTTAGAGAGATCTTGTTTGAAGTAATGTAATGTTAAATTATTTTTCCCTTTCCTAATTGCTTGATTGCATGATATATGCATGCCAAAGATCCCTGCAGTATTTATGATGTTCGTTAAAAATATAAATGCATCTATGAAAATGAAAATTTACATTACTGGTATCAGTTATCTTCTGTCACATGAGCTCTCTACAATGTGAAAAAGGGACTCTTATTATTTTAATTGTAACCCTTGTCTCTTCTAACTGATAAAAATCCTATTACTTTTTAAATCAGAGTAGAAAGATCCTCATGATCTATAAAAAGGCTATACCAGAGTCATATACGTTCTCTTTAGTTTCGCCTGAGAATTTTTTTATTAACACCAAAATAAATTTGGACTTCCTTTATTTTATATCTTTTGTTCAGACACTGTCAAAATTCAAACCTATTTATTCTTATGCCAGATCAATATTTTAAAAATTATTTTTAAAATAAAATATTGTATAGAAATTGATGGTGTTAGCTGGGGGAGCGGAGGAAGGGCTGTCTCCCCACCCACATGCCTTATATAACATTCCCAACCTGATAAGCTACTTTAGTTTAAATAAAATAATTCAAAAACACAATTGGTTCCTTACGATATCTGCAATTTTGCTCACCTCGTCCCCATTCCCTGCCAGAGTTTGAAATATCCTAGTTCTCAACCCCAGGCCTACCTACCCATCTTCCAAGAGCCCTGTTGAAGTCCTTCATCTCCCTCATAGCCTTCCTGGACTGCTTCAATTTTCCTGGATCATCCTGGCCTGTGAGTTTCGGCAGTTTTGTTGTCTGCCTCACATCATCAGGATGTGGACATGCATTGCCCATATTTTCATCTTATCTACTCAGCCTCATTAGCTCGTTAAGAGGAGGCACCTCTGCTGCTGCTTTTTAACAATTGACATGATGCTGGGTGTAAGGAATGATTTTGACTGAAAATAATTTCTCATATTTTACCCTATTGAAATTCAGGAAGAAATTTTATTGTCAATTAATTGAGAGAGCAATTACTAATCAGCAAAGTAAATATTAATCAATAGAGCCCCTCCTTTCCAAAGTGCCTCATCAGTGTACAGAAAGCATTTGTTCTCAGAGGATTCAGAGACGGTCCAGCCAAAGATGTCCTTCTCCACTTTACGATCTCTGAGAGTCATCCAGGCAAAAAAGAGAATGGAACCTCCTCGTCTGCCATGTATAGCCCGGGCTTCAGCACTCTAGGGAACATGGTCTTATCACAGAGCACAGAGATTTACTCATGTAATTCATTGACCAGTGACCAGAGAATGTATTCCTGAAAAGAAAAGTTTTACAGTATGGCCAGTGCTACCATGGACACCCAGACTATGAAACCACCCACAGAGTAAACAGAGTATACACCATTTCAGCAAGAAAAGAAATCCTGAATTTCCAAAGAAAGAAATAATATGACCTTAGTGAATGTGGGAACGCTTTTTGTTATTTTTTATATCTTCAGAAAAATACTCACTTCTAATTTTCCTGGGTTCTCTAAAGGTAAAATGTAGCTTAGTCATCAGCATTATCATCGTCATTATAATTTTCCTCTTCTTCTCAAATCACCATTTTTGTTACACGCAGACTGGTGAGATTTTTGTGTGGTATAATATTTGCCCTGAACATCCTTAAACAAAATCACATGAGAAATGTTTATATACCAAGTCCACTATGTCTGCCATGATTCAGAATTTCTTGGCTAAGGAAATATGACTATTTTAAAATAGTCTCTATATTTATATTTATAGGTAAATTAATCATATTTATAGACTAAAAGCACTGTGAGAAGTGCTTATATGGAAGGAACTGAGGCATATAGTCATCTGGAAATGAAGAAAAACCCTCAAATTCAAACCCAGCAATGAACTTTACAATCACATTGTAGACTAGTTATTTTATTGTTGTAATGGCTTATTTTACCAAACAGGTCTTTGTTACACGCGTATACTACTTAACTTTTTTGAGCCTGAATTTCCTCATCTGTATTATGAGGATGATGCATATGTGATTTGTGAGAATATAAATAATGTTTTAGCAGAGCAACTGGTATTCAGTAGGCTCTCGAAATTATTTCATTTTAGCCATAAAATGGTATTGCCATTGGCTTTAATTTTAGTTCTGTTTTATCATGTGAAGACCAACAGCTTAAAAACTATGAAAGTCTGAAAGAATTTTATCACTGGCAATTCAAAAATACTGAGCCCTCATCAATAGGTCTTAGTGGAATGGAGAGCTGAAAAGCAAGGAAGAAACTGAGCGTTAGAATTCCAGTTCATTTTAAATGCTAAACACTAGCTGAGATCTAAAAACCATTTATAGTTTTCCTCGATAACTCTACTTTGAAGTTTTGCCCCTTTTACTAAAAACATACTTAAATATTTAAAACTGATAGCAAGAAAAATCCCCTATTCATTTTCTTTGCATGGAGGCTGCTGAACAAATAATATAATGAGTATATTTTATATATTCATAGACTCATATGATTTTAATTTAAACCCGCCAGTTGCACAAATCAGTTTATAAAACTCTCCATTTTTGTTTCCAAAGAGGGTGCATGTATTTGAGCATCTACTATGAAAACTAAACCAAGTTGGAAATAGCAATAATGTACTTATTTCAATAATCCTTTTTCTTTGGGCTCTGCCTTTCCTCTGTGTAAACATGTATGCACACTGGATTTCTTCTGAATCTAAATGTCCTCGCTGGCCATATTGAAGAATGTGCTTACCGTACTGTTTCATTAAATTGCTGTGTTATCGGGTAATTGTTTAAACATAATGCCATAGCACTATCAAAAGGAAAGGTGAACTAATGGCATTTGCAAATGTCAGGGATTATCTTAACACTTTTATTATAGTTTATAAAAAAAAAAAAACTGGGTTCAGGGCATTTCATGGCAATTATTTCTACAGAAATTGGTTATTTAAATAAATTGCTAATTATCTGAAGATGACAGTATTGAAAATGCTGCTAATGAGTTGTTTGATAAGTGTAGCTTGTGGTGGCCACCTACAGGTTGAAAATAGAAAGAACATATACACTAATTGCGCCTCGATATCACCTATGAATTTCATATATTTTCCTTCTAGTAACAAGTTTAAAGACATTTATCTCTTCAAGCCATCCTTTGAGTCTTGGTCGCTGTAGTTTCTAAGTTTTTCATAGATTGTGGTTTTGTTCTAAATCAAATTTTACTTTTCTTTCATAATTATCTTTGTTCTATAATTCCTGGGTATAATTATTATAATATATCATCAAACTGGGATACTTTTAGAAGGAAAAAGAGTATTACTTAAAATTACATTATGTAATTACAAATAAACAGTTATAGTAAACTGGGACTCTTTCGGGGCAAACTAGGTAACTTACTCTCTA
This sequence comes from Pteropus alecto, assembly GCF_000325575.1. NCBI lineage: Eukaryota > Metazoa > Chordata > Mammalia > Chiroptera > Pteropodidae > Pteropus > Pteropus alecto. The sequence continues at coordinate 2,966,003 of NW_006442103.1, read as the reverse complement.
GTTATAGCTATTTCTATCATAGCTTGACTATAATTCCTAGCCAACAATTAATATAACACTAATAGTCTTGGTTTTATCATACAGGAACAACATAATTTTTATTAGTTATAAAAATTAACTCCTTTCTCTAACTTAATTTTACAAAGATTTAAAGTAGGAAACAAGTATAGTATTAGGGTTAAGGGTATGGTATTGGGAGTCAGATAGACCTGGATTCAAATACTGGACCCACATTTTCTAACTGAGTGATCTTGAGGGTGAGATATTTATCTGCCAAGTCTAGTTTACACAGATCTCTAAATACTATAGTAATGTCTTTGGGACAATGTATGCAAAACCACTTAGCAATTAGAAAGCCCTCAAAAGAAGAGTCTCTATACTGAATGGATTTAATGTTAAAATTTTATTTTAACTCTTACTTGATCTTTTCTTAAGTTAACTTTATTGCTGATAATTTACTGGGAAACCATAGAGCATGTAAAATTTCTCCTTAAACTACCATGTCAAAGTTCATAGCATCCTCGAATTTCGTATTGGAAGAGATTATCTAATCCAGTATTTCCTGTAGTACAGAAGTCTTTTCTGTTTCATCCTACCTGCCAAGTATCCATCTAGGTTCAAGGGTTAGGACTGTCCCAACATAGCTATTTATGTTGCTAAATTTACAACAAATTATAAAAATAACAATAATAAAACCAGTAATGTGTGCTTAACCATTGGTTCCTGTTATCTTTTGAGAAAAACATAGATGAAGACTTTCTTCATGATTATCCTTTAAATATTTGAAGACAGCTATGTGGATTACTTTTAACCATTTCTTACATACACCCAGCCACACCCATATTCACACCCACCCATACACACACACATACACACAAAAACACACACATGCATATCATTGTTTTAATTTAAAAATCAATTTTATTGCAGCAAAACAATAGAATTAACTGTACATATAAACTTTTATATATGTATATATAAAGTTATAGGGAATAAAGTTTATTTTGGCAGATGGTGTTAACAATGTTGCATACATTAGTAACATAATTCAATGTCCTTAATCTGATATTAGCATGGCATATAGTCTTACTTTCCTGTGTTCTGCTAAATCACCATAACTTAAATTGCTTTATAATATTTATATGCTGAAATTTAGCTTTACTGTGTTTGCTTATGTTCTAATTCCAAACTAAACTTTTTATAAGCTTCTTCTATTTCTAGGTCCATCTCATTATGGGGGGGGGAGGGGCGGAGAAGAGAGAGAGAGAGAAGAGAGAGAGCGTGTGAGAGAGAGAGAGATATTATCCTATTCACCCTATTTACCTTGTTCTGGATATATTCTAAGTTTATTATATTTCTTAAAATATCGAATAAAAAACTGAATGTGCTCTTCTGAATGTACAGAGGATAAAATCATTGCACATCCCATATATAAAAGTTTCACAGCACAGAATTTGATAATGCCTTTTCCTGTCCTGTGCGTTTTAGGAGAATGGTAAAAAAAAAAAAGTCATTTTATATTGCAGAAGTGGATCATAAACACTTTCTTACCTAAAAGAATCAAACAATATGGAAGTATAAATATCAAATTTGAAATTTCCTCTTCAATCCGTTCCCAAAGATGATAACTATTAACAGGTTAAAACTCAACATTCTAAAAAAAAAAAACCCAAACTCAACATTCTATATATTTACATCCCACATAATAAACGTAATCATACTTTTCTTTTTTAGCAAAAATGGAGCCACATCATATATATTGTCCTGCTGCCTGTGATTAACACTTAACATTATATCCTAGAGATATTTTCATGTGTGTTTTAAGAATTTCCTAGGATATCACATGTAGGTGAACTATAATTAATTTAATAGCAGAACTGCTAGTGGTCATTTAAATTGTTTTCTCTGTTATTAAAAAAAAAGCAATACTTCGAGGGACATCTTTGTACATGTAACTTTGTGTCTATATACTAATGAAATAGATCTCTCAAATCATAGTTTCTAGGTACAAAAGCCTATACATTTAGATATTGCAATTGTATTACAGATCGAATAAAGATATACTCACAGAAATTGCACTTTTATAATCATAGACTCACACCGTAATTTTTAGAAGTGAAATGACATAGGAATTATAAGATTTCCAAATTTGATATCTAAGAGATGAACACCCCTGAAGTGTCAGGTGTTTATTCCCACATGTTTATAGCTGAATGTTTATTTTTCTGATCAATTTTCTCTGGTTTTGATAGTAATATTCGCCTATATATGCTATGAACCAGGCATGGCACCAAGTGCTTTCCACAAATTGTATCATCTAATACTCCCCAAATTGCTATGATATCATCGTTATTAATATAACTGTTTCACAGATAGGGAGAACTAGTGTTTTAGGAAGTGAAGGAACTTGCTCAAAGTCACAATTGTGTGAAGTAACAGAGCTGAGGCTTACACCAAATTGGTTGGACTTGAGATGCTGTGCTCTTAGCATTAAGCTATAGGTAGTACTGATACTGGCTTCCTTAGTCAAACAAGATGAAGATGATCCTCTTTGTAATTTCTGCACTGCCATTTCTTAGTAACAGCTGAGAAGTATGGACTTTCATGTCACAGAGACTTGGTGTTTGATCCTAGTCTATCCTTTTTCAACTGTGTGACATCAAACAAGTTACTTATTCAACTTGAGCTTCCCTTTCTTCATTTACAAAATAGAGATAACAGAATCCACCTTCACAGCCTCGTAACAGTTAAATTACCCAAGCATAGGAAGCCCTGATCTCAGGGTGTCTGGCGTTTGGAAATCACTCCTGGAAGGAGTACTCCCACTCTTTCTACTACTGGCAGCGGGAAAAAATCTTGAAGTATTCAACAGAAGTTAAAACATTTTCTTAAGAAAACTTTTGGCTTTTTAAATAAATCTAAAATAACAACATAAAATAATTGCTTTTCTTTCTCCCATTTCTCCTCTTTAGATTTCATATTTCTATATGTAACTCTATATATGGATCCTTTTAGTACTTCGGTTTTTGGATGAATTATGCTAATTTTCTCAAAGGACTTTAATCCATGTGTAAAGATGTATTTTTAAATAGCTGTGTTTCACATATTTATTAGTATATTAGGTTTATTAAATTTTCAGCTTGCTTTAGTAAAGTATAAATTTTTTGGTGCTTGATTTATGTGTACTTTATGAAAATCAATCTCAACTCTTGAATCCTTGGAATTCTTGATTTGCTAATATTTTCTTTTTTCTGGGTAATGTTAAAACAATTAACAATTAGACAGTCAAAGTTCAATTTCTAATGAATTTGTTAGTCACTTAATTCATTATATTTTAATTAATATAAGCAAATTAAAATTACATTTTCTTTTTGTATACACAGTGAGCACGAATGAGTATTATAATGCAATTTCTGCTTTATTGCAAGCTAGAGCTATTATCAAAGGGAGTTTATTGTGGACTTAACTCTAACAATTAATTGTGTAGCAATGGCTGTCCTAGGAGTCAAATGATTAGGAAAAAAAAAATTAAACCCAATTATTCAAAATTCCAGTTATCCAAAATTAGCATATGTTCCACGCTATCTTACCCATTAAAAATTTCTTTTCTCTTCAAGAATTTAGTCATGCAAAGTAAAGCTCTGCCTCCTTTTCACTAATAAACTTGAGTTCTTATGTTGTCATTAAAACCCTTACATATTGGTTTAGTGCATGGACCTTTTGATTCTCAAAAATACATTTTTAAAGATATTGATGTTTGCTTTTGAGATTTTTACATTTGGAGTCAGTTAATCTTGCCAGCACTATGACACTACTAAATGAAAGCTGTTAGGAGAGAAGAAAAGTGAGAGGATGATATGTGGTTCTCCTAAGGTATCAGAGGATATAAAGTTCTATCATCATAAGCATCATGCTTTTGTCTCCAATTTAAAAAAAAATGGTTTCATTAGATTTCTAAACCCAAAGCAACAACACAAAAGGCACTATCAAAGTAAACTAAATAAAGGCTACCTCTGAAATCAATTGTTCTCATGGGTAGTACAGATTTTAATAGTAAAGGCCTGTATAATTTTTATTATGCATAAATCCTTATTATATCAAGTCATTTCATCCTCAAAACAGCTCTCTGAAGGTGTTATTATAATTTTATTATTTTGTAGATGAAAAAACATTGGTTAAGGAAAATTAAGACATTTTCACAAAGTCACATCGCTTGTAAGTAGTGGAACTAGAATTCCAGCCTAAGCAGTTGGTTTATATTGTCTGCCTGATTTGTAACTAGTTCATTCTCAAATTACCTTCTTTCTAGAATTCATATTAATAGTGTTTATATGTATATATATAGTATTTATATAGTATGATGTTTAAGTGAATGTGAATTTTTCCTAATGGAACATCTGTACAAAATGAATAATTGAATTCATATTATTTACCTTGAAATAACCTCCTAAGATCACCGGGGCTAATGTTTTGGGTACCTGTGTTGGGCGACATTATGCATGGGGCACAGCTAGCTAACTGGGGTGATTCTTTTAAGCTTTTCAGATTCAGATACAATTATCTTTATTTAAGATAGGTTCTTAATAAATATTTCTTGGATAGACAGACAGAATGATGGATAAATAAGGCCTAAGTAAAGAACCTGATTAAGTTCTAATATATGAGTACTTACATATCAAAACATAATCCAATTGCTAATGATAGTGTTTTTAAAATTGCATTGAAAATGACATTTGACAGTTGATAGTATCGTTTTCTTAAGAGAAAAAATGCATCAAAATCAGATTGGTTAACTTTTAATTCAAAATCTCTAATGTACTAAAATGTTTTTTTTCTAGAACATAGCAATTCAAAAGTGTTCTGTGAAGTTTATCAAAGATCTATGAATTCAACAGTGATTTTTATTTCATGACTATACGGAAGGCCTAGATTGAATGGATACCAAAAGTTACAGTTCAGTCTAGTCCACCAGTGTTTCCACAAGGGCCATTTTTTGTACAAATCAGAACTCTTGGCTGAAATGTTAGAACTTAGAGGTCTACTTCACTTTTTGTTAATTTTTTTTCAAAACTGTAGCATGTTTCAAAATTTGGGGATTCAGGATGGCTCGATTTTCACTGGAGCGTTCCACACAGTCGAAACACAATGGCCTGATGTAACTGAGCTTTACCGCCAGGTTCAGGTGGCCGCCCCGTGTAGATGAGGGCTTAATTTAGATTGTGTGTTGCCTATTAATGTATTTAAATTTATAGGATTTCAATTTTTTAATTTAAACCTGTCATTTTCCTAAGGATGAAGTCCACATTCAGTTTCCTCTCAAACTGGCTTCGTTTTTCCTAGTCTTTGATCTAAAACCACTAGTGATAGTAGTAGTGACAGATTTAAAATCCTTTTCTCAATATGTGATTCTGGAAATCTTTATGCATTTTAATTAACATATGCACAACTCTATATGGTGTTGATATATGTATCTTCTTTACGGCCTATTATTTCTTCATTTCTCTTGTTTTAAAACTAAAAATAAATCTCTACATAATAATTTAGAAAGATCCTTTATAGACATTTACGTTCCTTCCAGAAATCTTTCATGGTGAATGAAAGTAATTTTTAAAATCTATTTTCCATAAAAATTCTGAGAACAGATAGATTATACTTCATATTAAATCAATTGAGTTATAAAGAAAACTAATCAAATGGAATTTATAATAAGAATTAAAACTGAATTTACTATTACCTAGCAACAGAAGGATCGGTTTCTTCATTTTTGGATCACATTTCCTCAGAGAACATAATTACTCTTAATTTTTAAAAAGTGATACCTTTATTAGTTTGAAAGGTTTTCATGTTCATTAGGTAGATTGGAAAAGTTTTAGAGAAGGAAGAAAAACATAAAATAAAAAAATGTCTTATCGATCTAATTGAATATCTTCAAATGCCATCAAGGATTTGCCGTTTTTTTAACACCTGCGTGATAATGTTGCCCTTTAAATGTAACTGGTTAAATTTTCAAAGCTGTGTTCTGGGAATTTGCTATTTGTTGCCCATTAATATCAATTGGAATAATCCCTGTGTAACACTTTGAAATTTTACCCTTTAGTGTTAATAATGATAGTCTTCTAACAGTGCAGTTAGAAATAAATTATTTATCTTCTTAGCTCAAATTTCTTTTACTCTCTAGGGCCCACTAAATAAGAAAAAAAAAATCCCAATATTTTTTATTACTTCAAAGTAACATACATGTAAAGAAGACATCAGTTTAGTTTATATTGAATATGGCAGTTATATTATGCAGAGATAGTTATATGTTTATATAAAAGGTTTATTTAAGTTACAGATTATCTTAAAAATACTTTTACTTTTATTCTTAGATTTCTTTAGTATAGCCAAAGATAACATGTGTTATATAAATGTGTGTGTGTGTGTGTGTGTGTGTGTGTGTGTGTGTGTGTGTGTTCTTGGTAAGCATTCTCCTGCCTACTATGTTAGCCTTCTTTATGGTTAAAACATACTGACTAAGAAGTCACTAATAGATATTTTGAAATGGAATAGAATTTTGACATTCGGTTTCTAATTTTTCCTAACTTAATGCCTTGTAATGTCAGTTATGATTTTCTGAAGGGTCAGCACTGAACAGTCTTGACTGAAAAACACTAATTTCTAGACAAAACTTTTTAGGTATGGAAGCAACAAGTAGATATTTCCACAGACATTTTTGACGTTGAGTGCAAAAGTATCTATTACACATAAATTCAATTTTATCTGAAATGAATATAAACAAGATACAGAGAAAACCACTGATTTTAAGGAAATTTCTTTGTGCCTCCCCAAAAGGAGCAGTCCAATAAGTACATATTGAGAATGCTGTGAGATGCTTGTGGTGGTGGTAGAAATGATAAAGCACTCACCACATAAGGCTGATTTTACCAGTTGCTAGTTTGTTTTTATGAAGCCTAGTTAAAAGCAATGTTAAATTCTTGCACAAATATAACTATTTTTAGTTCAGAACATGCCTTTAAAGGACCATTGACTTATGAGTCCATACCAGAAATGTCAAATTATATTCCTCTGGTATGAAAGCATTAATTTACTCTGGATGTGTTAATCCTTGAGTATGAAAAGCAGCTTTAGTACAGTACAACCTCAAAGTGTTCTGCCCATCCATGAAATTTTCATTATGATTAGAGAATACTATGTTGGTGATATCTGGCTGAATAAAGTATAAAATATTAAACACACACTCCCTAATTACTGAATTCTGGTTAATTCTAACTTGGTTAAAACTTCATAATGTATGAAAAAATTAGATTAGGCTCACTATGTTCCATCAAATTATGGAAAATATATGTAGAAAGCAATATGGAATTTGTAAGTTCATCAGCACCTTGCTTAATTTTAGAGTATTTGTATTCACACCAGCTGCTTTATACTTAGCAGAAATATAACAAAGCTGTATGTCTGTCTATTTATGCACTGTATGTGATCATTTTCTTTCTCAAAGTCTGCTGCTCCTTGTCATTTTTAAAACAGATGCTTGAATGTTTTATACAATCTTTTACACATTACTACATATCAGATTGTAATATGCATGTATTTTGTGGGAGATTTCTAGGGTTGCTATACCCACATGCGTAGCGTAACACATCTGTATTAAATAATAGCATTGAGGTATTTAAAATCAATACACATTTATTTACAAATGAATATACTTTGAAACACAGCAATGTTTATGTATTACTTATGTATGTTTCTTAAATAGAGATAAAGAAAATTAAATTTTTTCTAGTGTAATCACTATTACATAATAGTGATTAGAAGGCAATATGCTCAAGTGGGCAATATGCTCAAGTGGTCAATATGCTAACCATCGATCATTCTCATTTTCTGTAGGCACAGCGATCAGACCTATTGCTTTGAAAGCTGTGACGTCCATCGCTCGTGCTTTGCCTGGATTTCCCATTTTGGCCACTGGTGGAATTGACTCAGCCGAAAGTGGTCTTCAGTTTCTCCACAGTGGAGCTTCAGTCCTCCAGGTAGTACTTATGCGTGTCTGTCCTTTCCAAAAGCTTCGTCTAACAAATACAGTGTAAATT
>NW_006442103.1:2941876-2957859 GCF_000325575.1 Pteropus alecto | reverse complement strand
TCATTAAGTTCCTGTTTTGAATCGAGAAGAACCCTGAGATCCATTCCCTGTTCTAATTGAGGTCTTACAAACTCTCTTTTTTTAATGTGTTCGCTCACCTCTCTAATTCAAAAATAAATGAAATCAGGTACAAAAATTCATACTGTACTACTGGAAAAGAAGAAAAACAAATACATGAGGAAATTGGGTAAATGTAAAATTTTGATTGAAAAATAAAACAAAGTCAAGGTTAAGACCAGTACATGAAATCTGAGCCATAGGTACAGAAGAGATCACCACATTTGACTCAGATCTTCCCAGCAGCCAAAGCAAGAAAATCACTGGCTTCATAGCTTTCAAAATATAAATATAAATTAGTTCAGCTTTTTATGATACAAAGCTGAGGGGAATTCTTCCATTGTCTTCATAAAGGGATACTTTGAGATGTAGTACATTGTACTCTTAATAAAACCCCTACAAAAAAAAAAAAGAAATCTTTTTTAGCACTTAAACTCTTTCTTTTTATAATGTTGCTCACATAGGTCCAGTACAGTGGTTGGGACATTATAACATAAGCATTTCTAGGAGGGGCCAGGTATGCAGGTGTTAATGGTCTGACTTGACCCTGAGATAAAATTTTTCATATGATAACTAGGCTTTGACCACTCAAGAAACCATTCATTAATATGGCTTCTTACCATCTAGCACTGATGGTAATTAAGAAACAGAGAGTTTAGCATCACTTATATTCTCTGGCAAGAAATTAAAGTGCAAATATCTTGTGTTGCCAATTTGATAATCACATTTAACATCCTCTTATAAAATACAATCTAACATAGAAATAACATGTATCAAAATTCTAATGGAGGTGGACTTCTGCTTCCAAGAAGATGAGGTAGATGAACTTTTCTCTATGCTTCCCACTAAGTACAACTAAAACCCTTTATATGTAAAACTAACATAAAGAAACTCTGAAAGGTGAGAAGAAGTCATTTTGTCTAGGGACCTCAGGACCCAAGGAACAACATAGCAGTGAGTTTTCTGTGTTTTCTTTTTGCTCATCCCAGAGTTAGAGTCAAGGAAGCCAGCAACCCAGAAACAGCAGCCAATGCAGACAAAGTAGCCTGCTCTCTAGCCAAAGAACCAGGAAAGGGGCAGCCTAGAAAGACAGAAACTATGGTTAGACAATAACTGCTTTTCTCTAGACAAACACCACAGATAAAAACTGTGACCCTGAATCCATCCACACAGGGAAAGAACAAGTGAAGTCTTAGATTTTCACCCTCATGAGGCTGTAACAAGGCGGTCAGTATCCCCATGTGGGAAACCTGGACTTTCATCGCCACCTGCCAGTAATGAGGTATCCCTTCTCCTCCCCTTTGGGGTTGTGTCAGAAGAGGTCTAGTGGAGATTCAGGACTTCCATCACCACCCAGATGTAACAAGGCCACTCTTCTTCCACACGCCCTTCATGGTGTCAGTGAAGCTAAGGGGAAGCAGTAAAAAGGCACTTCTGGCCCTTGCAGCTGGGGAGGTATCAGTGGAGACCTGATGAGTGTCATCCTCTCCCAGCAGTAACAAGGAGGCATGTCCCTCAGGTGTTAAAGCGGGCCAGAGAGGGTGCTTGGGCAGTAACAAGGCAGCATCCTTCCCTTCTTCTGCCTTTGTGGTGTCAAAGGAAGCCAACTAAAACAGATGGCTTCCTATATGTTAAGGAACCTCTTAACATAATACCAAAAATGTTAAGATTTCAATTGAAAACCACTTATCATACCAAGACCCAGGAAGATCTCAAGCTGAATGGTAAAATGCAATAGATGCTAAACACCAAGATTAAAAAGATGTTAGAATTATTCGACAAAGATTTTAAAGCAGCCATCATAAAATGCTTTAACAAATTATTACAAATATGCTTAAAACAAATGAAAAAATTACTAAAATTAATGAGGTGATCACATTGTAAAGTATAAAAATGTTAAATTACTGTATGGTACACCTGAAACTAATATAACGAATATGATATTGGATACCAACTATACTTAAATAACAAAAGAAAAAAACAATGTCAACAAAAACATAGAGGATATAAACAAGAACTAAATGGAAAGTTCAAGACTGAAAATTACAATAACTAAAATGCAAAACTCAGTTAATGGGCTCAACAGCAGAATGAGGAGAATGTAAGAAAGAATTAGTGAACTGGAAGATAGAGCAATAGAAATTAACCAATCTGAGCAACAGAGAGAAAATAGTCTGAAAAAGATGAACAGCCTCAGGGAACTGTGAGATTATAACAAAAGCTCCAACATTCATGTCATCAGAGTGCCAGAGGAAAGGTCAAAGATGGAGGGGATGAAAAAAAATAATGTCCAAAAACTTCCCATTTTTTTTGTAATAGACAAAATCCTACAGATTCTAGATGCTGAATGAACCTGAACTATGATGGATCTAAAGAAGTTCATACCAAAACGCATCATAGTCAAACTTTTGAAAACTAAGGAATTTTGAAAGGATCTTCAAAGCAAGAAACAACATCTCACCTATAGGGAACAAACAATTCTAATGCAAATAGAATTCTCATGAGAAAATATAAAGTCAAAGAAGTGTAACATTTTTCAATTGTTGAAAGAAAAGAACTATCAACCCAGAATCCTATATTCTTTAGGAATGGAGAAATCAAAACATTCTTAATGAAAGAAAACTAAGATAATTTATTGCCAGGAGACCGTAACTAAAAGAATGGCTAAAGGATGTTTCTTGAAAAGAAAGGAAATGGTAAAAGAAGGTACCTTGGGACATCAAGAAGGAAGAACATGAGTGATATGTTCCAGAAAAATCTGGAAGATAAATGTCTAGGCTTGTATATCCCCTGAATTTATTTTCATGAACACAGAGAAATGCATGGACTGGAGATGAGTCCCAGAAAAGATGCCTTCTCATTTCCAAACATGATCTTGGGCAAGTCACACATGGGGGTGAAGATTGTCAACTGTCTACCATGTGTTGTTCTAGCTGCTGTTACATACACTATTTCCACACCTACCCAAGAGTGAAATAACTTTGATGGACATCAGCCAAGCCTTGGGGGATGAAAGTAGTGTAGCCAAAGTCACATGACTAGTGCTAGAGCCAGAACTCAGACCTAGTATTTCACAACCATAAAGCCAATGCTCTTCCAGCTGGTCACACTGCCTCACTCCTCCCCAAATCTCTGGGATGGAAATATCAGTAACAGGCAGATCTTCCTCTGCCTACTCAAAGCTTACATATTTAGACTACTTATTCCTTAAAGTAAGGATTCAAAAAAGAGAATAAGTATGAGAACATATTAAAATAAATCAACATAATATGTTCCGAGCACAGATGTGTATTCAGTGTATGGACACAGAATATAAATATATTTGTCCTTATAAAAATGTATGGTGAAATAATTACTCAAGTTGCAGTTTCTGCTTAGGGTTATCTTGGATCAAGAAGCAGAGAATCACTCAAACTGCCTGACGAAAATGAAGCCTACTTATTATATTCTATACATGCATGGAAACTGGAACAGTAAGAACCAATGGTGGAAGTTCTGGGGACAGATCTTCTCTATCTCTTTTTTGTGGGTCATGTGGTTTCTTCCTCAAAGGAATCTATAGTTTCATCCACTCTTTTTATTGCTCGTTTCTGCCTTCTCTGAACTTTTGCCTACCATGTGACACTTGGGCCCTTTCCACATGGCAGTCTTTCAGCTCCAATTTCTAAATGAAATGCCTCACTAGCTAAATATCTCTTGGCTCAGATTTTTGAAAGGAGAAATCTGTTTGGCTCAATTTATCTTTTCATGCCAGCCCCCTCATAAAACACTGGTCACCCAATGTATTGACTGCCAGATGTATAGCAGAAACATGCTAAATATTTGTTGATTGAATTTGTGAAATGAATGCGCTTGAGTTGCAAATTTTTTTAACAGATTGTAAACAGGATGAAAAGATTAACATCAGATGAAAAATGATTGCCAAAGAACTGCCCCTTCAGCTCTGGGTAGGAGTGGTCCAGAGACTCTCCAGCTACGTAAAATATTGGCTCCCAAATGATTTTGTTAAAAATGGAAAGTTTCACGGTTAGGCTTTCACTGGTACAAAAATCACAGATTACGTATCAATTCTACCATTAGTTTGAATCAGATTTTCATTAAGCCAGAAAATATTTTTAGACCAATTTTAACTAAAATATGGACTAAAATCAGTATTAAAGTATACTTAGGGCAGTTATGAGTGGAAAAACCTTTGAATTTAGAATTTTGGCTTGGCATTTGAGTGGGGGGTGGATAATGTATATTATTTCCATCTCCCTTCCATTGTAATTGAATTTCACCCCATTCCATTCCCTAGTTCAGGGTTAATCTAATCTTTCATTTTCTATACTTCTGGTCTGCTGAATATTATTAGAGAAATTCAAGTAACTCTGCCAATTGGATTTATTCCAAATTCACAATGTTTAATGTCAGCTGGACCTTGGGTGCTAGTCAGCATCTGTTTTTATTCATTTTTTTTTTTTAAAAATCCCATCAGATTTCCTCTATTAGTTAGTTCAGATCTTTTTCATATAACTCCAAGGGCTGAACCCATCTATCATCACCCTCCCATTTCTCTGATTCCATTTGTTCCCTGGCTCTTATTGCCCAACTCGATCCCCTTCTGTTTCTATATTTCTCTTGAAGAGTTCATCCACTGTTATATCTTCAGGTGGAATACTACCAAATCTTCTTTTCTAATGATTTCTACTCAGAAGTGAACTATGTAATGACAAAATGCATTTTTTATAAGATGTGATGAGACAAATGAAAGATATTTAAGTATCAGGATGATAGAGCTAATATACTAGAATATAGAGAGAAGTAAGGGTATGGAAATAGAAATATAAGTAAGTATTTTAATTCTGCCTTTCTTGATACACATACATGGACTATGTAGATAGGTGAGTTAACTAGTAGAATAAAGATTTTTACTCTAATTTTAAATTTCTTTTTAAATGAAGTTAATAACTATGACATTCTATATGCCTTTTGTAAAGGTACTGACATTTCAAAAGTGAAGAGCTAAAATATTTTTCATAAGTTGGATCGGTGTTACAGAATGTGCCTTCCTCGTTAATCAGTATGCATCACAGAGAACTGTTCATTCGTTTATTCATTCAATAACTATTTATTGAGAACCTATTACATACCTAACATTCTTCTAAGAATTTGGAATTCTGTGAATAGAGCAGACGGAAGTCCATTACCTCATGGGGCTTACATTCTAGTGAGGGGAGAGATATATAATAAATATGAAATATAAGTATATTATCTGGTAAGATGATAAGTACTGTGGAAAAAAAAAAAGAGGCCTCATTGAAAAGGTAACATTCACATAAAACATTCACAGACAGTGAATCAGAGAATTTTTTACTGAAGGAAAATACTTAGGTTGTAGCATCTCTTAAGTTTTAGTATAGCTTAAAGTTTTGCTAATTGAGAGTTTAACTGAAATATAACAATCACAAAATTTTGTAGACCACCTTGTAGTTAATAAACGGAAATCCTTTTCACTGTTTCACTTGAATTTTAATGGGCAATTTTTTGCTTTTGAAGTCTTCTTACCATTTCTAGGAATGTGCCATTTCTCAGTGGTACTGTGTATTTCTATTCTTATTCTATAACTTACTTTGACAAGGATGTTAACATCTTAATTGTAAAATATCCAATAACTCTACTTTAAAATTGCTTCAGTGAATATTGAACATAAAAACTAAGGAATTAGCTAGAGAGTGATTTGAGTATTCCAGATCATTTCCCTAGTAAAACTTTGGAGTGAAATGGCTATTACAACAGAACCAGAGGCGACATTCTAGCCAAGAAATAAGGTTCGAAGTTAATTATGGGTCTGTGTTCTTGCGTAGCTGCTCTTGGTCAGTCAACTCGAGTGAATTCTAATTTATTTAAGTGAACCCAGCGTCTTCAAAATCTGATTTTTATCTTACTTGGTAGGCTCTCATTAGTTAAAATATGCAACAAGTTAGAGCTATCTGAAGGACAGATGAAAATTATTAGTAAATTTCAGTTTCTGAAATTTCAGTATCTGAAATTTACAAATACCTCCTTGTTAAATTATATTCTTAAACTCTTGATGTTTTAAAATTTGGGGGAGAACTACTCTGAAGAAAAGAAGTTTGCTTCTGGCTCCCAATTACTTATTCATGAAAAGGATAGTCAATAAATAACTTAAATATTGCCCTTTAAAACATTTCGAAGACAAGACTTTAATAAATTAACACTGGCTTTTATTTTTACTTTTAGTTTTATTCGTTAGTCCTATACCTAGCCTTCCCAATGAGTACTGCATCCCCTTTATCTGATTTAAACACTCATCTATTTCTATTAATAAAAACTAGTTAGAGATTTCGATTGCAACCAAAACCCAGAACAAGTCAGTTGCTTTTAGTGAAAGGTTTCATCACAAAATATTCACTCTCCTCTATTGTATATAGATAGAGAATATAAGTATTGTACTACTTTTTTTTTTTCACTGAATGACTATGAGTTTTTATAATTTAATTTAATGATATTGCTATTGCAATTCACTTTCTTAAGTACTTTGATCTAGGGCATCAGAAATTATAGGAAGTCATCAGCTCATTCATGTACAGTTATGACCTGTGCCTTCATTGAGATTATATGGGTGTTTTTTTTTTTCTTTCTTTCTTATGGGTTCATCACTGAAGTTAATAAAAAATTCTGAGATACAACAGAAAAGAGTGTAGTGGGTATTTGTTGTGAAGAGTCATGGTCACATGATGGACACCCACTAAACTTAGATAACTAAATTAATTTTTAACAATAATTAAAGGTGCTCTGATGGAGCTAGTTCAAGCTAAATGGAATTTTTTAATGTAATCAGGAGATGTATTATTTTATTAAGACTAGAGGGAAAGAAGTAATTGGAGCGGCACAATGACACTTTCCACACAGCACACAGGAAGACTTCAGCACTTCAACTCTATTGATGGAGGTCTTAGGTGATAAAAAAAATTTGCATACTATATTCTAAAGTTTTATTAGGTAAATGGAAAATATTTGTTCAATGATTTCTTATTTTTTATTCCATCGTCATGCTCTTTAAAGACAGGCTATCATATACAAAGGAAGTATAGTTGATAACTTTCAAAATTATTTTAAATGATATCAGAACTTTTTCACATAGCTAGTTAAAAAAGACCTATTTTTCTTTCCACTATGCAGTTTCTTGTTTCTTAGATTTAATGACTGCTTCTTTTACAATTTTAAGAACAATATGGAAGTGAATATTTAAAAAAAATAGAAACCTTATATTCTTAGATCAATATGTAAGAAAAAATATGCGCTTAGTATCCATCCAATAAAATATTAATTACTATGTCAATTATTACAATATTTTAAATTACTCTAATGGATGGTTACTCTAATGCAAGAGGTTTTAATTTTTGAAAACCATCTTGATTCCAGTGCACTAATGTTGTTTATAAGCAAATAGATGACATTAAATGGAAACCTGCTAGGCCTTCAGATGATTACACACTCTCCACTTGATAGAAAGATTAACATCAAGATTCAAAGGAAATTAATTGAAATTAAATCTAGACTTTTTAAAAGATAGTTTTACTATAAGAAAAAGTAACAGCCTCACAACGACTATGCTATATGAGAAAATAACCGTGGGTTAGCCAAGATGTTTGCAGATATAGCTATATGAAATTTCTGACCTTGTATAAACTTCCTTGGCTAAATTTTTCCTGACTGACCAGATCCTTTATGTTACCTGTTCTTTTTTGCATTGTATACAGAGATATGGTCAACTATTGGTTTTACTTCTTCATCAAAAAATCTCCATGTCTGACCAAAGTTTTAAACTACTATTTACCCTTTCATTTTTCAATTTAAAAAATCCCAGTTGTTTAGATATTTATATTTCATGTTATTTTCTAAATGTAATATTTTATTTGTTGCTTTTTTATGAATCCAATTTTCAGTATCATTTGAAATGAGTTGTGATTGGATGTAACTGACTTTTTAATAAACATATCATAGCTTATCCATCCAAATGACTGTTTGAAGAAGTCACTTTGGTAGGTAACATATTTTGAACACTATTGGAACTACTTTTTATTCTTTGAGAATAGATTTGATTTTCTATAAACAAAGCTAAGGAGAGCTAAGTCGAGTAAACAAGGTTGGTTGTTGAACTGAGTTAGATATACAAAGTCATGTGTCTCTTTTTCTGTTAATTCATAAGCTGATTTTAATAAACAGTTCAAAAAGAGATGTTACAAAATTATTCTGAGCAGTGCCAGCATCCACCAACGTGATTATTTTGAAAAAAGCCACATTTGTTTGGATGTATATAATTGCATATTTGTTTTAAAATTCACCTCAATATATTATAGACTCTGTTTCATACTAAGTTAGAGTTAAGAATTCAGACTGCATAGAAATTTAGAAACTCTAGCCATGGAGAATATATTGTGAAGAATACTAATCATCTGACGAACATTACCTTGTTTTTCAAAAGGTCTTTTCCAGTTATTAAATCATTTGACTCTTAGAAGCTATGAGGACATCAGTAAGCATTTTTAATCTCATTTTACAGATTTGCAAATTTGTAATTTCCTTGAGTGTATTTCATCAGTTGGCTACCAGTAGAATTTGAAATCATGTTCCCAATTTCTACTCCATGGCTTATCTTTGCATCCCCTACCATCCATGTTACTGTGATCAAGAAATCTGCTAGCAAAATGAAAGAGAAATTTATTATAACAAACTTGTGAATGCTTACTCTGTCTTTGACTTATTAACTGATGATTAATTCTCAATTATTGAACTCTACCTTGCATAGTTTGTTTACTCCACCCTTATAATTTTACAGGTGAAATGCTTCCTCTTTATTAAATGATTTATCCCTGACTTCTTTAGTTTCCAAAAGTACTTTCAATTCTGACAAATGTTTCCATGTGCTGAGTAAGGGAAATTCTGAGACTTCTAAAAGACTGGCTACCCTGGGCCTCCTGAGATCTGTTTGGAGGAAACAGAGAAACCCAGTTGATCAAATCTTAAGTAACATGAAATATGGAAGCAGAGTAAGTTGCAAAGCAGATTCAGGAAAAACAAGAGATACATACACAACCTATACAATATAAGAAGATAAAGCTGACTATTGATAAATATAATGTCCCATCCTTGAATGCAAAAATTTAATTACACATCTAAAGTGGAGGTCACCAAGACAAAGATTTTTTTAAGCTGTAGAGGTATTTAATAACAATAAGGTCAACAAAAGAAGAATATTAATATAGCTTCCATAAAAAAAGTCGATACGATCTTAGTTGCATTTGAAATATAACATATAGAAAAAGGGAAATGCTATCTTTAGAGAACTCTCATCAGACAACATCTTCATTCATCACATGGTAGGTGGCCACTATGTGCCAGACGTGGTGCTAGCCCCGGAGACATAAGGATGTTCTCAGACAACTAAATATGCTCTCAGGAACTTTGCATGCCAGAAGCCTACTCCAAGGAGTGATAAGATAATTGAGCCCAGACTCCAGTGAGTAAAAAGAAATCAGCCATGTAGAGACCTGGAGATAAGTGTTCCCCTGGCAGAGCATAAATACAAAGCTCTAGGGTGCAAGATAAGAGTGGTCTTGCCCTGTTTCAAGACTGACAAGACACAGCAGAGGTGAGAATGATAGGCAATGAAGGGGCAGTCATAGGCAGAGGTGGATCTTGTGGGGTACTGTAGGCCATGATAAAGATATTAGATGCTATTCTATGCTGAATGGGAAGAATTGAAGAGTGACAGGTCTTTACATTCTCACTTGCTGACACCCCAGCCCTTCTCTATCTGTTCAGATCCAGGAACAAATAAATGCTCAATGGGCTATTTATACTTTTTACTTCCACGGCATCTTGTTCAATTTTTCATTAATGATTTTTATCCTCCATGCTTTCAATTCTCCTCTCTTCTAAGACTACTGGTAGCCTCTTGTCATCTTCGATTAGCTGCCTTGCAAATCTTTTTGACTATTCCCAAGGACAATGGCACCAAAAAGTGCCTTTATCAACACAACGCAAATCTATCACTTCCAAAGGATACATATTTCCAAGTGCATGTTCTATTAATGGTAGAACATCATCAACTTTCTATATAAAAAAGATGTTATTAAATATTAATTCAAAAATCAGATTAACACAAATACCTTTTCAGAATCAGCTTTATTGTGTGCTTAATATATTTGAATTTCCCCCCCAATGTTTCACATCATAATAGATGTTTGTGCCATTCTAAGTATTTCTCTTGAGAGAAAAAATGAAAATTCAGACCACAAAGACATTTTACAAGTTTGTTCCTCATAAGTGCCTACCTCCCTAAGATGTTTTTAATCATGACATTCATTTTGTACCCCACAATTTTGCTTTGTATATGCTGTCCCAATTCTTTGTCACTTTTCTTAATTACATTTTTGCAATAACACCAAATTATTAGCTTATTATAATAATGATGTTCCTGGATTATGGCCGCTCTTCTTTTTAAATGACTCCTCTCTCTGTTTTATGCTTACTATTCTTATTCTAGTGGATACAAAAGAGATTTGGATATTTTTCCAGGCTGTTTTAAAACTAGTTCCTTTGATTTTTTTTTTTTTTACTCATTTTTCTGTTTGGAAGCAGCAACTTCTTTTTTGCAGTCACAACAAACCAAACTTTAAAAACTTTTATCCTCCTGACACACATGTGTCTGTACAAGTTTATTTATAGTCAGCTTCATGTTTGGTCATCACCCCCACAATATAGTCACAACAAACTAGACCCTCTGAAGTTACCTTCTTCTGAAAAGACCCAGTCATCATTTTGGTTGTGGTACATTCTGATCTTACTCTATTTTTCCTTTTTCGTTTTTTAATTTCTATTGAGATAGTCCTGACTTTCTTCCTAGTTCATTTATTATGGAGTAGATTTGAAAAGGTCTTATTGCTAATGCTCTTCAAAGATTAGAAAGTGCGAAGATTTATTTATTTGCTTCCTGATCTTGATATAAGATGTGTCTAAAGCTGAGGTAGACTAAAAAATCAGAAGGAAAGAAGACACTGTTAGACAGTAGCTGTGCTGCAGAATGCCTAGGGCTCTGCACCAAATATATAACTGAGCTCTGAGAACTGCTTTATAAAGGCTAGTGGTCTCTCTTCTCAGTGAGGTAAAATTGAAACTGAATAGTTCTGCCTTGTGATTCTATGCCATGGCCTAATACATGTTTTTTGTTTTGTTTTGTTTTATCTTGAAAACCAAAGTTCTCAAGTTTCTTAGTCTTAATGCTTTCATTTAAGAAACTCTCATTTTGGTCCCTAGCATTTTTCAAAAATCTCAGTTTATTTTAGTCTTGAATGTTCTTGACAGTATTTGCATATAATTATGTATCCAGATATGGTTGTATTTCCATGGATAATATGGTAGTTAAGAGAAGGAGCTTTGAACTGTTACAGTTCTTTTCTCAACTTCCAGCCTCACTATTTAATAGCTGGATAAATTCTGCCTAATTACTTAATATCTGTAAACTGTGGTTCATTCATCTATAAAATGGAAGTCATAGTACCTATCTCATTGTGTTGTGTTTTGGGAGAAATAATATTTAATATGTTAAAGGGGGTACCCAATTTCAGAGTCCCGGTCCCTGGAGTGTCTTCCCTCCACTCCAGCCACTCTGGTCCTTCCTCTCTTCTCACCATCCAGCAATTCCTGGCACATCAGGGATGCTTGAGCACCTGGTCCAGCTCTAAGATTGGTTGTAAAATGAATATAAACTCTGATTGTATCTGTCTTTAATTATAAACTCCTAGAAGAAGAAACACCGGAATTATATAGTTTTAGCCATGCAATTGACATTTATTAAAGGTTTTATTGGTATACACAGTAATGACTTACTGAGAAATAATAAGCAAACAATTTGGGTGTACATTTCTTTTCGTAGTATTAATTGTGACTTGATGAAAATAATGATTACAAAAGAAATTACAGTAAAATATTAAAGTTCTTACAGACCTAAAAACATTTTAAAAGATTTTTACTAGAAATCACAATGGTGTCTCCCATATATAAGTTTAGAAAATAAATAATATGTCTAAGGTTTATGAGAAGTTGCAAATGAAATTGTTGTCAGGATATCTCTTTGGTTCAAGTGACTCCTAACTCATAGTTCTGTCCATTGATACAAATGACACAAGGTACACAGAGCTCACAATTCAGAAACCAGGCTTAGTCCAGATGACCTCTGTCTAAAAAAATTCATTCCTGAAATAAACTGTTCACTTATATGTTAAAAGTTTGACCTAGGAAAGAAAATAACATGATCTATGCTCCCAAGAAAAATGCTTTTAGGGGAAACTTTTGAATATTTTATTGCAAACCATTCAATAAATTGTAATTTCGGATAGAGGATCAAATGGATTTCTGTTTTATCTAAGTGAAAAAAATTATCGAGAGCTCAGCTCTCTAGAAATATGTATCTGTGCATCATGTATGTGTTTTATGGCATCAAAGTTACAGTTCAGTGGATATCTAAAAGGTTTTTGAGACAGAGACATGAATTTTTACAGATTCTAATTACAAGTTAAAAGTCATCTCACTGTGAGAAATTAAAAATGGAGACAATTAGAGAAAATTCCAGTTGAAAGAAAAATGCATTATGGACAAAGCAATAAAAGCCCCCAAAATAGGAAAGCAAAATTCACTTCTCAGTAGCCTCTATGATTCAACTGTAGATCAATAATGTGTAGTTAATGCATTACCAGGAGAGCATTAATTTGCAATTACCACTGGTGATCTGATCCTCTGTGTTCTGTCATTGACACAAATGACCTTTTGTTGAGAGAGATTCTGTAATCATTATTTTCAATAGAGCAACACAAAGGCAGAAGAAAAGTACAGGTCACTTCCAGTCATAAATATCTTACACCACAGAAAGTGTGGACCTTTGTAGTATAGCCCCACATAGTCATATAACAGAGTGTAATGAGACCGAGCATGGCTGTATCTTTTTGTGTATGAGATGGATGTAATGTGCACTGTATAGTGGCGGTTAAAAACGATTCAAGGGGAAATTACAAATGCCCTGAATTAAGCATAAAAATAAAGTAGACCTTTCATAAACCTCTACAACAAGGGAAGATATGAGACACTTTGGTTCAAGTAAGTGTGTTGAACATGTGAGCTGAGTAACCTGAGAGGTAGAAAGTCTGATGCCCCCAAACCATGCATTCTTGAAAGAAAGTATACCTCAGCTCTGTAGAGACCATATTTTAATCATAAACAGTGTGGCAAGGATTGAAGTGGCCTTGTCCAGAGTCTGCTACATAGGCAGTATTACCAACCTCAGAATTGCCAGCTATGGATATGGTTTTATAGTGTAGTGGTTAGCACATCTGCTTTATGCATAGTAGGTCCTGGGTTCATGTCCCAGTGGAGCCACAGTCCATGGTCTACAGCCATGCCACCCTGAACAAGCCCGATGTCTGATCTTGGAAGCTAAGCAAGGAGCAGGGTTGGGCCTGATTAGTACTTGAATGGGAGACTACCTAGAAAGACCAGGTGTTGTAGGCATAAATAATTAATAATAATAATAATAATAATAATAATAATAATTGCCAGTTAGGCACAGGAAACCTCAGAGGACTGTGCCTTTCTTACAGATACTTCAACGCAATTGAAAATACAG
This sequence comes from Pteropus alecto, assembly GCF_000325575.1. NCBI lineage: Eukaryota > Metazoa > Chordata > Mammalia > Chiroptera > Pteropodidae > Pteropus > Pteropus alecto. The sequence goes on along the minus strand of NW_006442103.1, from coordinate 2,944,115 downwards.
CAAATTGTTGGAGATGAAATTCCAGCTCTGCAGCTCATTATCTATAGGATGTTGGCTTTATTCTCTGTGTGAACTTTTTACACTTTACTTTTGTTATCTATAAAGTAGGGATAATAATAATAGTACTTCATAGAATGGTTGTGAGGATTAAATATGATCATACATAATGCACTTTAAACAGTACCTGCAACAAAGTGCCCCACAGATGTTAGATATTAATCATAACGATCATCATCATCATCTCTTCCCTAGTATTTTTATGCATTGACAAAGAATTTTAAACAAAATTCACTGTCCTCTCTTCTAGCTTTTGACTAGCATCTATCTTAGCTCAAGTTGATTGAAAACAGAGCCTGAGGAAAGGGTCAAGTGCTAGTGTTTCATTGGAAGGTAAATTCTAGGGTAGCTAGAGTAAAAGAAAATAGAAATAAAACAAAATAAAATAGAATAAAAAACAAATAAAATAGAAAACAGAAAGTTGGGGCAATCCATCACAGGGAAAATGGAGAGACAATTTATCTGCCATTCCCTTCAGCCTTCTCTTTCTCATTGGCTGAGATTCATCTTTCGAGAGAGTTAATTCTTCTGTTCTTCCAGATTGTATCACCCTGTGACAGGCTGCTCCCACACCCTATTGGATTGCCCACTGTGGCACTTCATCCAGGATGCTAATCTCTTCTACATGTCTCTTTATCCAGCCTCTATATTCATAGTGATGGGTAACATTATTTTTCAAATTATCCAGTTGAAATTAGAAGCAAATTCTGTCTCATATTATGGAAAATCTACCTCCATTTATCTTTGTTGTATTGGCCCTACTTTTTGAAACTAGACAGCATATATATCCATTTTAATTTTTTGTAAAAGCATAGATTTTAGTAATGAAGAATACCTTGTCAGTGTGGAAGTGGTTAAATATTATATTCATATTGTTCTTATTAGCTTTGCTTATGGCTATGGGAATATAAAATAATACAATTATTTTGGAAAACAATTTGGCAGCTTCTTAGAAAGTCAAAAATAAATTTACCATATAGTCCAGAAATTTTACTCCAAGGTATCTATCCAAGACAGAGAAAAACATATATTCACAAAAAGACTTGTACACAGATGGTCATAGCAACATTGTTCCTATTACCCCCAAAACTGGAAACCATCCAAATTGCCATCACTCATGAATGAATGAAAAAAATGTGATGCATCCATGCAACTAAATAGTACTCAGCAATAAAATGGACCAATAACATAACAGCATAGATTGTCTTAATACATGTAAAAAACATCATGCTAAGTGAAGAAAAGCAGACATGAAATACTGCAATATTTGTGTTATATAATTCCATTTATATAAAATGATCCACAATGGCAAATCCTCAAAGACAGAAGACAAATCAGTAGTTGCCTACAGCTTGGGGAAGAAATGGGAGAGTTACTGTACCAGGTCACAAGGGAACTTTTGGGTGATGGAAATATTTTAAAACTGGATTGTGGTGATGTTTGCACAACTGTATGAATTTTAAAATAATTGACTTGCACTTAGAATGGATAAGTTTTATTATATTAAATTTTATCTTAATAAAGTTTAAAAAAAACCCACATACTTAGAGATAGATAGATTAAGTATTGCATATAACAAAGTTATTAATTATATAGGTTTAAAATTTGGATTAAGAGTGATTCATAGTGAAAAACCTGAAAGATAAATAAAAGAGATGTTAAGAATGCTTAGGAGTTCTATTTCTTTAATCTTACTGCGAAATGACATAATGCCTTTTTAAAGTATCCATTAATATTTATACTATTTTTAGTATCTCACATGTAATCAAATTAAATATGTGTTTATGAACCCTGGCTAATTTAAAAGTAAGCACATTCGAATAAGTCTGCCTAATTAAGGCATCCTTGGTAGAGACATTCCTAGATTTCTCAAATGTGTTCTATGTGTTGAAATACTAAAATTAGATTATTACAAATAAACACTGATGATACTTGGTATAAATGTTTATGTCTGATGCAAGTATTTTAATTTTTAAAACTACATATTCTTTAGGAAGGGTTGGATAGATCAGGGAGAGTTTGGCTTTAGTTTTAGCAATCGCATCTGCTGAGAACTTCGACCATGAGGGTCATGCTATCAAGCACTGTTGCATAGTGGTCGTAATACCCATTCATTCTACCAACAGTTATTGGGATGTCTGATAGGTACCAGGCACAGTAATAAGAAACATATATATGTATG
>NW_006442103.1:2921598-2941844 GCF_000325575.1 Pteropus alecto | reverse complement strand
AATGCCAAATAGTGATAAGTTCTGTACAGAGGATTTAAATCAGAAAAATGTGATAGTCACTGGCTAGCTGAATTGTCTTGGAGAAGTCCTCTCTAGATATTTAAGCAGAGAGCTGAATGAGAAGATTCACCCAGCCGTGTGGAAATATAGAGAAAAGCATTTCAGGCAGACAGGGCAAAACTCCTGAGGCAAAAATAAAGGCACGAGTGACAAAATAAAAGGCATGCTTTTGGGGAATGCTTTAAAAAGGCCAGTGTGGCTAGAGCCTAGTGGTGAGCAGGGACCAGATCCTACAGTACTCCATGTCAGGTGTTCCCATTTTTTCAAAACAAGGTAAGACATTGTTGGTTTAAAGCAGTGCTGAGATATGCTCTAATTTATATTTTTAAATAATCATTCTAGCTGTCGTCTAGATAATTTGGGGATGGTAAACAGTAGAAAGTGAGAACTATTACAAAAGTCAAAGCGAGAGATAATGGTGGATTTGAAAAATAAAAACAAAGGATGTGGAGAAAAATGGACACAATGGTATGTTTGGAATAGTGCAAAAAAACTTGCTAAGAGATTGGAATCTCATGGGCAAAGAAATAAATAAATGAATGATTTCTAGGTTTTGGACTATTGGAGAAGTAGGTTGCAGGGAGTGGGAAAATTAAGAATGCTATTCTGGCCATAGTTAAAATGCCTAGGAGATATATCTGGAGCTGTCAGATGGGAGATTGTCTGTCTGTCTGTCTGTCTGTCTGTCTGTCTGTCTCTCTTTCTCTTTCGCTCTCTCTTTTTATTTTCTATTTTCCAGAGATGTATCAAGCTTTCAAGTGCATGTGCAACCCAGTGCTGATCAATGAATGTATGTCTTCTCTCCTATCTAGGATGTATATTTCTTTCCATTTCTGAATGCCTCACAGTGATTAGAATTAGGCACAAAGTAAATACATGGATATATGATTGTGGTTAGATGCTGAGATGAATGACTGGGTGGATGTCTAAATCAATGAATAGAAATAGACAATAAGCATCTGAATATTGAATAGTTCAGAGGATACTGAACTAGTATTGAATAGTTCAGAGGATACTGAACTATACTGAATAGTTCAGAGGATACTGAACAAGAGTTATCTCTTGTCATTCTCAGAAATATATTCCTGAATCTGAGTTTTAGAAGATCATGAGTATTAGAGAAAAAGATGAAAAGAAAGAAGATGCTCATTAAATGTATGCTTTTAAATAAAGTAAATAAAATGTCTAGAAAACATTTTATTTCAAAGGGGAAAAAATTTCTAAATGTATTAGCCTTTCAAAACATGCTCATCCATTTTCTTAATCCATTGTCTTCTTCAAATATTCTTGAAATATTTCTTCCCTGTTGTTTAAGTGGTCAGACATCCCACACTTTTAATGTTTTTGTGACTCATGGGTCCTTCGAAACTTTCAATCCAGATTCTCCTGGCTTGAAATATATGTATTGCTAAACACCTCTCTTACTCTGTTCACTGATCCCTCCTCCCAAAATCAGAGGAAAGAAAGACAGTGGTTGCTCTTGGCTTCTTTTGTTTAATCTGAGCCAAGAGGACCTAAAAATTTCTTGTAATTAAAAATTGGGCATGCATATATAAACTTTCATTATCCCCAAATCAATTATGCTGTGTTTGTAAGACAAAAGAAGGTAATATGTCTAAGGATCTAAATTTATCAAATCTCTTTCAGATATCTGGCTTAATCCCACAGTGATAGACATGTCAGATATTATAATATTTAGCATATTTCCTCATGTGGAAAATGATAGGATTTCAGTTGTCATGCTTTAAGGGCATGAACCATAATCTCATTATCATCTCCCTAAATCAATCATCACATCCTGGATATTAACTCCATCTTAATGACACCAGATGCAATAATGTGTATGAGGTGAGAGAAAAGTTCCATGAGTCATCATTGGGCCAGAAAACAATGATGCAGGCTAAAAATTAATTACTGATGAATTTAGTATGGCCAAAATGCATCACACATTGCATATGCCTGCCTTTACAGAGCTAAATTAAGAATAGCATTGCATATTCATAGGACCTCATGTTTCTAAAACACAAAGTAAATGTGAGTGATCCAGAGAGAGTTAAAAAAATAAGCCAGTTCCATTGCATTTTAGAAAATTATATAATTAAGTAATGTTCTTTACAACAGTATCAGAGTATAAGCATTAATTTAATTTACAGTGTGACATTTTATAGATGAGACTCAAATATAAAACATAAAATTTACTTACCTGCATCTACCTTATTTATCTTTTCTTTAATTTATATTCATATTCTAATTCATATTGAATCATTTATTTTAAGGCTGTAGTATATATTGATTTGTGGGGAGAGGATGATAATCAGATTTTAGTTTATGCTGCGAAAGCATGACAATTGAAATTTAGCCATTTCTTGGTTTCTACAGTCTATCTTATATGTTCATCAGTGTGTGATAAGCTAATTGTTTACAACATAAATGTGATCATTTTAGTCCTGGAGCTCAATATAGTAACTTATCTTAGAAATTAGTCTATATGAAAAAAAAAAAAACTTAAAAACCACAAGTTTCACGTTAAGATACACAATTAAGAACTCGAATAGTTATTCTTACCTCTGAAAGAGACCCACTCTGTCATACCTATACCAAGAAAGACTTCTTGGTAAATAGTAGTACTTCGTAATTCTTATCTCAGTTGGTCCTCACAACAGCTTTTTGAGGAAGGTTCATTTTGACAAATACAAAACAGACAGCACAACTCCAAACCACTGAAGGCAGTTTTGTTTGATAAAAGAATTTGAAAAGAAACCAGAGGACTGGTTCATAAATTAGTATCTGTTGGACAAAGAATGAATGAATGAGTGGGTAATTTCTGAGGAGTAGAGAAAGCCTTTTTTAAAGAAATGATGTCTTAAAATTGTTTTCTTACGACCAAAATCCAAATGATCTATTAAACACTCCTGGCTACATTCCCAGCAGATAAAGAGAGAAGGCCTTTACTGGGAAGATGAGGCAATTGTGTGGGTCATGTATTAGAGGAGAGCAAATTATTTTAAGTGGCAGTATTTGCACAAATTTGTTCAATAGTAAATCTGATTAATTACTTTGAACTATTTGGAGTAGGTTGATGAAATTCTGAACTTTAAAATATGAAGATTAGAGTGAACTTGACATAATTAAAGATAAAGAATTCTTCATAATGAAAATATGGATCCTGATCCAAGGAAACAACTGGACTGACCTGGATGCAGAAATTAAAAAATTAAGAGAATCCAGGCACAAAACTGGATAGAGACATTTCCCTTTGCTTCCCCTGGCTCTAGTGTGTCTGTCCTTCATTGTAGCTAGAATCCAGACTGCTGTCCATGAATAGTTTAACATGTATACATGTGTGTGAAAATTAGTAGTTTAGAACATTGCGTATATAAGACATGATACTATGAGTTCAGTCATTGTTAAATGAAATGTTTATAGAATTCTCAATTACATATTTCTTCAGTTGTTATTAAAAGGGACTACAAGAAAGAAAGATCAAATGACAGCTACTGTCAAGATTCAGGTACCCGGATTGGGAGTACCAGATACACAGTAATCCACATACAGGCTCTGCCAAGTTTGGCTGTGACAAATAGCACTCTGAGTATCAAGAAAAATGCCGAAGAAGTAGATCTGCTTCTTTGCATTCTGAAAAGACACTGGTATACTCAAAGAATAGTTAAGTAATAATGCAAAGAAATTAACGTTTAATAGTGCAACAAGTAGCCCAGACTCTAAGTGCAGGAGAAGTTGAGATAAAAATATTTTGTTGTGCATTGGTGTGAATTCTGAATTATAGTTTATTTGTATAAGTAGAGAAAGAGAAAAATGTATTATTGACAGAAAATAAGAGACTTATGCTTTTCATTGAATGCTATAACTATGATATTGTTATCTTGCTTCATTCATTCATTCATTGAACAGATCGTATGCCAGGCACAGATTTTATGTGCTAAACATTAAAGGTGAACAAAACAGATATAGACCCTGCCCTTTTACTGTCTCTGAAAGCTGATGAATGGGATCCAAACAATTATACTTACCATACATGTATTTTAGGCACTGAACTAGATACTTACATATCTTTTTATTTGATATAATCCTCACAAGGATTCTATTTTAGATAGATAAACACATATATATGTATATATGTGTGTGTATAAATTATATATAATATAATATATATACGATATGTAATATAAATATATGTATATATAATACATATATACAATTGACCCTTGAACAACACAGGTTTGAACCACACAGATCCACTTATACACAGATTTTTTTCAATAAATACAGTAAATGTATTTTCTCTTCCTTATGCTTTTCTTAATATCTTTTTTCCTAGCTTCCTTTTTTGTAAGAATACATTATATTATACATGTAACATACAAAATATGTGTTAATTGACTATTTATTTTCTCAGTAAGGCTTCCAGTCGATAGTAGGCTATTAGTAGCTTAGTTTTGGGTAAGTCAAAAGTTATACATGGGTTTTCAACTTGGGGGGACAGGTTCCATGCCTCTAACTTCTGCATTGTTCAAAAGCCAACCGTGTCTATATAATTTTACTGTTTTCACAAGAGACCCAGGTGCCTTTGTAATGGTTAAAAAATCAAGGTTGCACAATAATTATGAGAAAGGGTCCTGGGAGCAGATTGACCCAGGATTTGAACCCTTGCTCTACCATGTATTAGCTGTATGCTGTCAGTCAATGTCCTTAATCTATGACCCCCTCTGTTTACCCATCTGTTAATTGAAGAAATAATAATACTTACCACAAGATGTTATTAAGAGGTTTAAATATGGTACTACATGTGAATCTATTTAGTACAGTGCTTGGAATGTAATAACCACTAAGTGAATTTCAGTGAAAGTGCAGTAAACCTGAAGGAATTTTGGTAATGCATAAAGAAATGACAGCTACAAAGGAATAGGCAGTTAAGTATGTAAATTACATCAGTTTTCCACTCTTAAGGGTGGTTTTGTTCAGCTTACAGGATTTGAATTTAGGGCAGTTCTTCGCCCTTCCTATTCTCGAGTTGTTCTTACATCAAAGACCCTTAAGGCCCAGAGGGACCCCTTAGACTGAGAGTTTTACTGGCCTGTGTAATCTTTCTTCAAGTAAATTGTCATTTTCACAAATCATAAAATATGTGCCATTTTAGTAAGAGACGCACAATTAAAACTGCTTCTTTGGCCATTGCATTCATTCATCTGTAACCATGTTCCAACAATCCATCTTTGGAGGTTGAAGACAGGCATTTTATTTTTAGGTTCTTGGTCTTCATTAAAAAAAAAAAACCCTATTATATTATTTCCCTGGTTTTTTCGCAAAACCGCAAAGTTTGTGAGCTTCATATTTTCTGCCTATATAGTAAAGCAATTAAGAAAAGTCTTTAATTTTTTTTGAAAAGCTCCTTTTTAAAAACACAGACCTTTTTGCTTTGCTCCTGCATAGCTATGCTCTGTACTTTGAACATCGGTGTTTTGTTTTGTTTTGTTTTGTTTTAATAGGTCTTTACTCTTAAATAGATTATTCACTCTTAATCAGCTGAACCTTGTCTAATTCTTGTGTCCAAGGCTATCTTGGCAACTCAGTCAAGATTGTTTACTCGCTGATAATAGTCACAAGGTACTCTTACAAATTTCTGTTTTTATCAATAATAGGTTAACCAGAAAATCAACTACTGAATTTTGAATGCTTTAAGTGGTGGACAGTGTTGAGATGCTATTTTCATGGTAACGACATTTTCTCTTTGCAAGCAAATGGTCCACCTTTTTCAGAATCTTGAATGTCTGTTTATATTATTGAGTAACCAAATATCTTTATCCATCTTCGAGGTCCAGAAAATAATGTCCATGAATTAATTTGACCAATAGGCTTTCCTTCTCTAGGCATTATGACTTATTCTCTTCTGTTATCTAAATCTCATGTGATATTTTAGTAAACGATATTGTAAGTCAAGTTTTCTCATCTGTTTTGACTCTTGAAAAGAGAGATTGCTGAAAATTATAGATTTTAGTCAACTGATAGTTACTGTTTGGATACAGTAGTCCTCCCTCATCTGTGTTTCTGCTTTCTGTGGTTTCGGTTACCCGGTTGTGGTCAACCTTGGTCTGAAAATATTAAATGGAAAATTACAGAAATAATTTGTAGGTTTTAAACTGTACACTATTCAGAGTACCGTGTGAAATCTCGTGCCATCCCACTCCGTCCTGCCCGGGATGTGAATTATTCCTTTGTCCAACATATCTACACTGTTCATGCCACCCACCAGTTAGTCACTTCATAGCAGTCTTGGTTATCAGATTGATTATTAGAGAGAGAGAGAGAGAGGAAAGTGAGAGACCATGTTCACATAACATTTATTACAGTATATTGTTATAATTGTTTTATTTTATTAGTTATTGTTGCTCATCTCTTACTATGCCTAATTTAGAAATTGAACTTTATTATAGGTATGTATGTATAGGAAACAATCCTAGTATATGTAGAATATGGTACTACCCATGGTTTCAGGCATTCACTGATGGTCTCGGAAAGAGTTCTCTGTGGATGGGGGGAACTACCGTATTTAGTTTCTCTTTCTTGTCCCATTTTTATCATGGGAGGTGCTGAGCTTTCACACCGCTACATGCAAACCTCGCACCACTTGTGCGACTGCAGAGCAATTGAAAATCACTGTGGTAACTGGTGCTATCCCAAAGCAAATGTCCAGGATGGTGAGAATCTATTTTAGTACAAAAATCCCACTGCCTCAGAAGCAAAGTGGCCACGCTTTCCAAAACAGCAGCCACAGCTTCTAGTCACAGAATGGCTGCATTGGAGCCTGGTATGCAGAAGACTCAAGACTTGCCTAAGACTTTCTTTAGGCCTGTATTTATGTCTGTGGGGAAGCAGGGCCATCAATAGCAATGTCTTTGAAAAGGCAGGATGGCAGTCACCATTCTTTGGCCCTCCATGTTGTGCCCAGCTCACCAGTTTTATCTCTAGTCCCTTGTAAATGGCAGATAGACAGAGGTGCTGTGTCTCTGTATGGTTTTTATTTTTATTTTCTTTTTTCTTGGTTCAGGTCATTATTGAGATCTGAGTCCAGTTAGAGCTGACTTTGCAAAGGACAGATACAAGGAAGGGGATAGAGGCAGACTCGCCTGCAGGGCACATCCCTTGACCAATCCGCCCACGCCGTCGTCAGTCAACAGAGTGCAACAATGCAGTCCCACAATTCTGTTCTCAATTAGAGTCGAGTGGGTGGCCTTTGAGAAAATATTCTGAATTGGAGAATCGATGATTATATTCTAGTTGGCAAAACATGGTCTGGATCCCAGTACAAAACACTTTAGAAACACTTTATTCTCTTTAGTCTGCCTTCAGCTGAACTTAGTAAAGAAATTAATCAAATAGAGAAAATGACCACAGATGGACATTGAAAAACAGCCTCTCAACTTCCATAAAATTCCTTCTCAATTGGGGAATAAGGGGTAGTTCATATACTTAGAAGTATCAAACAATATATAATTTAAAAGGCTAGACAGGAGAATAAGTAATATGGTTGACAGTGAAATATATGATGTACAAAGCAAGCTAAGTGACTCCTATGCTTTTAGGAGTTATCAATGAGTTGCAATTAAAGACAACTTTGAAAAAAATTAATCAGCAGAACTGCTTATCCATTAGGCTTTTTCTGAGATGACCCTTTGAAAAACAACATCTGTACATCTGTAGGACTATAGGGTGGCATTTGGACAGCTATTTTACTTAGTAATCCTGAGCAGTTTAGGAGCAAAGCTGAAATAAGCCCTCACTTTTGGGGGAAACAAGATGGTATTCTACTGAATGCTACAATTTTACCACTTTGGGAAAAAAAAAAAAAAAGGCTGCTTGAGAGACCTAAGAGTATAAAAGCATTCGAGACCTCAGAAGGAGTTTAAATCAATGCGCTGCCACAGTTACAGAGCAGATGAAAGAGCCTGCTGTCTCAATTGCCAGGAAACTACTTAGAAACTCTCACTTTGATTTCTTCACGTCGTCCGTTACATTACTGCTAAATGCAATATATAGGGACATCACAACTTTGATGTTGTACAGCTTCAACAAATGGAAACTAATGTGCTAGGACAACTAAGATTTGTGGTTTTATGTGGATATATAAATATCTCCCCATCTAGCTCCCTAGGTGCTAGCCTCTCCAGGGGCTGTCTTCTCACCTATAGCTTTATAAAATTATAATTTGGGTGTTTTATTCATGAATTCTCCTAAGCAGTGTCATGTTTATGTAGTACCAAAAACCCATAAGGGGATATTGTTATTCTGAATTATTACTTTATTAATATGTATTGTACACCAGTTTCAAAAGTACAGTGTAGTTTTATTCATCTGTTTGTCAGCACTGGACAGAGAACTCGATTCAGTGAAGAATGACTGATTCCAGGCCTTTGGAAAATCTGATGTTTTTAATCAGTGGGTGTGCGCAGATGGAGTTGGAAACTAATTTTCTATTCAACAATAGTAGAGGTCTGTTTTCCAGTTTTAGCAGTAAACCTTCTGGTGGTCATCCAATTATTAAGATCCTACATTTTAAAGAGCTATGGACTTCTGCCATTATTCGTTAACTAAATTTGAAATCATGTTGCTTTTTCTTATTGAACCTTATAAATATGTGCTTATTTAATCATGTAATACATCGAATTTACTATTTTGAAATTTACGGAACTGAGAGAGCAGAGGTCAGAAGATCTGGATTTGAGAGTTGGCTCTGCCATCTACTAATCTTTTCAGTTGGGGCATAGCATCCAGTGCTTAGTTTCTATTTCCTCACTTCCTAAGCATTTAATGGCACCTTCTTTGTTTTCATCTCAGAACTGGTGTGTGGACTAAGTAAACTGATACTTGAGAAGCGATGCTATAGCAGAGCTTGCTGCAAATGGGATGGGAGACCAGCAATGTTTCCAGCCAGCTTTGCGGTCACGGACATCTCTAACCCTGCTAAAGAATTAAGGCCCATTTGAAAAATGCCTTAGTTCCTTTTTGTCTCATTTGCCAGCTTGCTCTGACAACTGTAAATCACTGTATAAATATTTCTGACTTTTTTGACAGCCTGCTTTGAAAACTATAAAGCATTAGGAAAATATTGCAGATGTTATACATTGTTTAAACAGTTTAACCCTTTGTCAAAATAGATTATGGGATCACTTTTTTATTTTTCTGGGAAATCTTTAAGAATTGGGCGGATAATCTTCCTTATTCAGTGTTTCATCTGTAGACGTGTTCATGTTCATCTTGAACTTCTTCCAGCTACGTAAGATTCTGTTATAAGGATAATTTGGAATGTGATAAGCATTGCAGGAGAATTTCCATTTTTGTTTACATGTAGTTCCTCTCCAATGTATCCTTTTACTAATGAATTTATAAAAACATGGAAACTACTTTGAACTTAAATTATAAAAATATTTTGCTTGAATATAGCCTCATGGCACATATTTCTAAGACCCGGATTATAGTTTGTCCACTTTTGTGGTAACAAATTAAAAGCGATAATTATGATCGTGGGTCCATCTGAGTTGTGTCTAATAGTTCAAGATTCCTATTTAGAAACCGTGCCACATTTTAAAATATCATTTGAAACATGTGCTGCTCTAATATATGAAAGCACGTGCCAGCCCACAGTGTTCTGTTTCTGTAGAAGTCTTCTTTGCCAATTACTTACCCGGAATTACTAAATTGTATTTTTAATACAATTTAGATTCTATTTGCTGGCTTCCTAGTAAGCTGTCTTCTACATTTCTAGGAAGGTGGCTTTTTCTTTACAGGCAAAACTTTCCCTTTTGAGCTCCACTCAGCACTTTAAATTCTAGATTACTTGATAATAACTATGAGATTTAGTACCATTTTGCCTGAGCTTTATAATTTCCATAGCACTTCCACCTACATGATGTAATTTAATCCTCACAACAATAAATTAGATATATCATCTACTCTTATTCAGATTGGGAGGTAGGTGGGGAAAACTCAAGAGGCTAAATGATGAGCCTCAGTACCCAGCCGCTGAGAGACAGAGCTGGGTCTCAGGCATATCTTCTGATGACAAGACAAAAAGCTCTTTGAGATCATTATTACTTCATGCACATAAAAATAAGGTCCATGACCTTTTTTTTACTGCTTTGGATAAAAAGTATTAGCTTTAAAAAATATATCCTACCTAATTCATGCTCTGATTTTTTCATATTATGAAATTTATTTTTGGTGCCAATCTAGCTTACGAAATACTAGCTCCTATTTTAAGCACCTAAGTGCTTATGTTGCCTTTTAGTTTTTTATGTGCTAAGTATTTAATCTTCATTTTTAAATGAAGAAATTCGTTCATACTTAAACAGCTAAGATGCAGTTTAAACCTTATTCAGCCTGACTTCTACATGCATGCTCTTAACCTCTAGTCTCTACTACCTGATATGGCATAAAAACCACTATATTTGACTTTAAGAAATAGTTCTTCAAGTGAAAGCTCTTTCCATTTGCAAAGAAAATTACCCTCTCTCTTGCTTAACGCGTAGGTTTATTCTATGTATTGAAGAAATGATGTATGTAAAGAAGATTTTTAAAATGTAAATCACCATAAATAGAAAATTTACTATTAATGTGGTTAATCTCATTTAAGAAGAATAATGGGAAAGGAATAACACCCCGCTACCTCCTGTCATCTCTGTTATTGATACCGTCGCTTTGCATAGACAGACTTTGATTAAATGTGCCTGTACCTAAAGTGAAAATGCAGGGCACTGTGTCATACCTCTGAAAGAGACAATTCAGTGGCAATGGGAGCTTTATAGCACACCTCAAATCATGTGGCACAGGGGGACATCACCTACTCAACCCTGCACAGAGCTGGTCTTGCTGAGAATCCAGGGGCCCCCCCTTACAACAGCTCACTGTAGGGATGTTCACGTTTGTGGAAATAATTAATGGTGGCAATGATCCTTATAATGGTACCTGGTACCCTGCTGTGAAGAAAGATAAACCAGCCTTTACCATAAAGAACTTACAAATTATACTAAGTAAACATGTTAACAGCTATTAAGAATCCTAATCAGAGCTGTTAAACAAACAATTAAGAGATGTCATATAAAACACACCCATTGAGGAATAGCAGCTACATGTTCGGAGTTTTAAAAGGAACCATTTACCTTTGAGATAGAAAACCCGAAGTGAAGTGTAAAGGTTAGTCAAGAACAAGGCACTTTCCGGAGCGAATCCATTTGCTGAGCCTCAAATCCCATGGTCAGAGCCCTGTTCCCAATGGTGTGCTTACATCCGAAGATTTATTTTGAGTCTCATTACTATTTAATCAGAAAATTACTCGTGTTCTCTCAGACGTGACTTATTATTATAAGTAGTGCTTCTTTAAAGGGCCATGAAAATGTTGCTACAATTTAATAGTAAAAATCGAGAAGAAATTATTTGTCTGGAAGGAATTTACTTTGTAGATGGCATTTCAGGTTAAGATGAGATTCATCCCATCTTACCAGTGCTTAACACCTTGCTTTTCTCAGTGCGGCCCAGCACCACCAGCACCACCTGGGAGCTTGTCACAAATGCAGGATCTTGGGCCTCACTCCAGACCTACAGAATCAGAACATACATTTTAATAAGGTCCTCAGATAATTTATATGCATATTAAATTTGTAAAAGAAAATATCAATGTGCGAAATTCCTACTACCAGAAATTCTGTCAAGAAAATTAATGTTTACTCTTATCGGAAAGTAAACATTCAATTACTCACTTTAGGAAGGTATAGAAATAGTGTGACATTTGTCTTATCATTAAGCATATCTGAAGTGGTCCCCTCCAGCACCCATGTTTAACGGTGGCTTCCAGCATTTCCAGCATAGCACGCCATCCCAGCCACGTTCAGTCACGATCCTGTAGTCTTTCCTTCCTCTTCAGGTTTTGTGTCCCCTTCCCATTCTCAGTATAGCTCCCGATTATGTGGAACACTAACACTGGAATAAAGAGCATATGAGAGGGTGACAGGCCTAGCCTTGGACCCCACCGTGCTCTCCCACAGCTAGGATACACCGAGGCTACTCTTCGATTATTCAAGCACCACTTGGCTGAGTCTGCCACATGCAAGTTGTGCCATGTTTGTGGATTAAGAGAATTAGTGGCTTTTGTATCTTCTCACTAAAATAACTGAAATTAAACTTTACTATTTATACATAGATTCCTTTTGACAGCAGGTTTTTACAGCAGTCATGAACATCTCATAAAGGAGATGGCATGATGTGGTTTTCCAAATCTGATTTTTTATGTTCATATGGTGAACTATTTTAAAACAACAGTGAAAGTATACCCATGAACATATATTATTAAAAAAATGGAATCTCACAGTGAACAAGGAAGATTAAGTAAAGCATCAGCTGACTTTTATAGTTAAAAAAAAAATCTCGTGGAAAAAATTATAATAATGTTCTTTATAATTGTTCTGAAAAAAATCAATGATAAGAAAGTTATGACAGGCCTTATTAATGCTCAAATTGTTCCTCCTGAGTAACAGATTTTTTAATGTAACATAAATGGGCTTCATAGAAAATATTCTATCTGCATTTAGTGGTTACTCAATGTTCTTTCCTACATTGTAATAACATAGAGCACTTTAAAATAGGAAAAGAAGGGTTTTGTATTTTGCTTTTTCATTTTTTTTTCTCATACGCTACAAATAAGAAGGTAAATAAAACTGGAAGACATTGAAATTTTTCATCTAGCAGTATGGATTTTTCAAAACAATGGTTATATTTGGGTTGAAGATAATTTGATTGCTTTTTTTAAAAACGTGTGTTGGGCTCATGAAATGGTCGAAGGAAAAGATAATTGTAATTACATTAAAACAGTTTTTTCTCTGTTAATGTCCGTATCTTAGTCATATTAGAACTGCATTGTCGTGTTCCTGGCTCCACCGCTTTCTAACCAGACGGCCTGGCACAAGTCTTTAACTTCCCTAAGACTCAGTTTGCTCATCCTTAAAAATTAAACCTACCTCTTAGAGTTAGTTTGAGGACTAAGTGAGATAATACATTAAAAAGTGTTTAAGAGAGTGCCTGTCCCATAATAAAAGCTCACATGCATTAGCTATTCACATTGTTTTATTTTTATCACACCATCATTCAGCCAAATTTGACAGAAATTTAATAGACAAAAGTCATTCTGTCCTATTCTGAAATGTAAAATGACCTCATTGCCCTAAAACATAGCCATTTCCATCCTTTAAGAAATAAGATGCAAAACCCTCCTACCTAGAATCCTAGCTCTCCTCTTTCTTTCTTTTTTTTTTTTTAATTAAGTTTATTGGGGTAACATGGGTTAATACAATTATATAATTTTCAGGTGTATACTATAATTTGACATCTGTATATTCTATTGTGTGTTTACCACCCAAAGTCCAGTTTCCTTCAGCTACCATATATTTGATCCCCTTTACCCACTTCACTCTCCCCCAACCCCCCTTTTTTGATCCCCTTTACCCTGTCTACCTCTCCCCTCCCCCCCACCCCCTACCCTCTGGTAACCACTAGTCTATAGTCCATGTCCATGAGTCTCTGTTTGTCCTGTTCATTTGTTGCTTTTAGGTTTATATCCCACATATAAGTGATATCATGTGACTTTCAACTTTTTCTATCTGGCTTATTTTGCTTAGCATGATTATCTCAGGGTTCATCCATGTTGTATTTTTACTGTAGCCAAACTTCTTATAAGAACAATCTGCCTGTGTCTTCAGTTCCTCAACCCTCATCCATTCTTCAACCTACCACAAAATGGCTTCTGCCACGTTGCAGAGCTTCTCCTCCATAAATGCACATGTCAGTCAGTCATTGCCTTTCTGATTGCTGAATCCAATGGCCACTTTTCAGCTCTAACGTTTTTGGCCTTAATACAGCACTTTACATCTTCCTTAGTGTTGTCTTGGATCTTTTTTGCTTAATGTCTTCCATGATCTTCCTTAAGCTTCCTTTTAAATGCTTCTGTTCCCAGAATTCCACACTTGACCTTCTTTTATAGTCACATCATGGAATCACTACCACTTCTTGCTGAGAACTTAAGTATATATTTTTCTGCTCGCTTTCTCTCTCTCTCTCTCTCTCTCTCTCTCTCTCTCTCTCTCTCTCTCTCTCTCTCTGTCTCTGTCTTTCCTATTCTGAGATCTCATAGTGTGTTTTCAGTAAATTCAACCAACCTGTCAACAGGCATCAGGTAATATGCTGGCATGCGGATTACAATAAAATTTATTAATTAAAGATCCAGAGGCTTTAAGAGACCTTGAAACAAAATTTAATTTATTCTCCTATTTTCAGATATTTTCTCATTTTTTCATTCATGTAGGACAAGATTTTTCTTTATTGGTTGCCATTGCCAAGCACCATGGTATATGCTAAGAATTTAACACCTGGAATAGTGAGACAGAAATGAGTTTTACTTTGCTTAGTTTTGTTTGGGTGATTGCTTCTTTGGATTGGTTTTGAATCTAGATGAGGAAAGGTGTCGAATTCTATAAGGTAAATTTTGAATTTGAAGCGATGATGGGCCATCCAGGTGAAGAGGTCTCATTTCAATCCCAATACTGACTCTTGAGTGTATTTTTTTCAGAAGGATCCTAATTTCTCAGATTTAAACTTCCTTACGTTTAGAATTTTTTTAATATCTATTATCTGACATATAGTTACTCAAATGAAACTATCTCTTCTGAATTATCCATTCATCAACATATATATTTTGAGAGTCAGAATAAGTGACAAACCCTGTGTTTACCACTGAGAATAATATGATGACTAAGATAAACATAGATTTTTCCCTCCTGAAGTTTCAGTTTATTTGGGTAGTGAACTGTCAATCAAATAATCATGTGATAATTATCCACCAAAGATGTATGAGTAAAAGAAAGCCTTAACTATTTCGGGTTTCCGGAGACTTCCCTGAAGAAGCGATATCTACCACGAGACTGAGAAAGGGCTGGCAGTTAGCCATGTGTAGAAGATAAAGCCTTCTAGGCAGCAAGGTCTTATAAAAAGATCTTAAGGCAAAGAAATAATGTGGCAAATCTGAGGAAAAGAGGGAGGACCTGGGTGAATGGAGTGAATGAAAAGGAGAACAAGAGCAGATGAGGCAGAAGAGGTAAGCGGCGGTAAATGGTGGCTGAGTTGGCTGAAGAACAGCACTCCAGCGTGGCCACCTCCAGATGTAAGAGTCACCTCCAGGAAGCACATCCCGATGGAGGAAAATAAGAGCATTAAAATGTCTTTATGTTCTGCCAAATTTAACTCCCTGGAAAGCCAACCACTTGGATCTCATTTTTTAACAGCCATGCTGAGGTATATCTGCCATACAATTAGTTGCATATATTTAAACTGTACAATCTGATAAGTTTTGACATACATACACACCTATGAGACCATCACCGTATCAAGTTTATGAAAGTATGCATTGTCCCCGAGGTTTCCTTGCGCCCCTTTGCAGTCCCTCTTCCCCACCACTCCCATCTCCAGGCAATGATCGATCTGTCAAACATAGAACAATGCCTAGCACATAAAATGAATGTTGTTGAATAAATGAAAAGTGAGTCTAGAGAATTAACTCTTGGTTTGACACTTGGTTGGTTGCTCTGCCTTTTCTAGGTTTGCAGTGCTGTTCAGAATCAGGATTTCACTGTGATCGAAGACTATTGCACTGGTCTCAGAGCCCTGCTTTATCTGAAAAGCATCGAGGAACTACAAGACTGGGATGGGCAGAGTCCAGCTACCGTGAGCCACCAGAAAGGAAAACCAGTTCCCCAAATCCCAGAACTCACAGGAAAGGTATGTGCTCATCTATTCTGTGTCGTCTCTGAGAACTCTGCCTCGGTCACTTTCTATTTCAGGTCTTGTTTCCCTCCCACCTTCTCACGAACAAGAACACAGTGCCTGTGGGATATGATTTCTACAATAGAATCATTCTGAAGGAGGCTTGATTACAGCTATACGATAGGGCTGAGTTACATTTTTATAAAACCATATAACCCAAAGTCATATAAAAGAAAAAGATTGAAGTGTGTGTGTAAAGTGCCTCCAAATTCTTGCTTACTGTGGTAATGACTGGCATTCTTTCCAGTGGGAGGCTGGAGATTTCTTTATTCTTTAACGAGCTCTGGAAATTATAACATTCCCTTTCTATTTTCAAGATAATCAAATCACCGGAGCCCTGAATAATATGATGAAGTTTTTAAAATTAAAATCAAATCAGTATCTTTTGTAACTGCTTCTGCTATGTGGTTAAACCTGGGCTCAAAAGGTTATGTCCCAACTTTCTCACTAACTGCTATTTTCAGAGAAATATATACTACATTTACATTTTGTATAATATGGTGATTTTAGCAAATCTTTTCTAAAACAACATTCAGTATTTCTCCTTTGTATTTCCTTTGTATTATCCTAAATAGACAACCATTGTCAGAAGACATTTCTTGAGTCCTGAATGAGGGGAGGAAAAATTATAATTCTCAGTCTTTTCAGCTTGTCACTACATCAATAATTAACTTTTAAAAAGAAAGGCAAGTATAAAAAGATTCTTTAAGGAAGCATTTAATAATTCAAATGAATCTTAACTTGAAACAGGTCACATGAAAAAGAATCGAAAACAAAAACCCTGGGTACTCTGCCTTGGATGGCAGCATTAGGGACTCAAAGAACAAGAAAAACATTATATAACTGACTTACATTTGGCTAGTTTTAATGAAAAATATCACTGTTCCTTTCTTAACAGATAGCCAAAAGTAAGAGCTTCTTGAAGAATAATGTGTGTGATTTCAAGTACAGTAGTGAAAAAGAAAAGGGAGAAAGAAATAAAATCTTACAGTGTGGATTCCAGGAAAATATGGTGATGAATGACTCCATGAGAGGCAATCAAACAGAAAGGCTGGGTGACATTAATATTTATAATATTGTAATTAGCAAGACTGTGCCTAAGTAGCATTATTAGTGTAACTAATCATATTATAAACTGAGTCTGCAGTATTTAGACAGTGAGTGTTCTTGCCTTTGTCAGTGACCATCTATGTCCTAAAGTTGTTCATAACAAAAAAATCACAAATAACTCTTCATTCATTCAATGTAAATATCTTAAGTAAATTATTTTTGGCATTATAGTTTTGCTAGTTTATGACCATCTATAAAAGCGTTGTCTCAAATTTGAGTGGTCTCCATGTGAGCCAAAATGCAAGTAGCTGCATTGCACTGTGCCATTTTGTCTTTAAAGGACTTCCACACTCATTTCAAAACTTACATATTCAAATAAAAGATGGATAATGATGGAGACACTTGTGTCAATGACATAAGTGGAAATTGATTTTCTGATAGTTTGAATCTAGATTCAGACTTTATTTTGGTAAGCCCAGCCTTCATCAAAATTGTAAGTGTAATTTTCAGCATTATCATTTGTTAAAAAAAAAAAAGGATTTTGCCTATGTGATTAGATTAGCGATTCATTTCTCAACACTGAGTTGAGGAGCAAGCAGATGGTCTGGTAATAGATCTATGCTCCTGGATTCTCTGGTGCAAGCTGACATGACTAAAACAATAGGTGACTGTCCCCTTTAGGTTAATATTCCTAACAGTGAATCAAAGTGCTCTTGATCCAAGGTACAGGTGGCCTCCTAATTGTTCCTCCTAGTGTTACCGGTGTGTGTGTGTGTGTGTGTGTGTGTGTGCGCGTGCGTGTGTGTGTGTCTTTGAAAACAACTGAGATTATACTCTCATTAGCTAAAGAATTAGATGCTGCTCCTTATAGTGTTTTCATACTATAAAGGAAAGAAGAGAAGATGTAGATCCTTTTTAGGAAGACCCCCTAGAAGTAGCTGGCTTCCTTAAACAGAAGAGGTTTGTTTGGAAAGTACCATTGTTACTCTACTTAATCTTTCACTCAGAGGTCAAGCTAGAATAAATTAAAGTAGAAATTTAAGAGAAGCCAATTACAATGCAGTGTTTGAAGATGGAGAGAAAATATGATGTTAACCAGGGAAACAAGGATTTGGCTAAATTAATCGAGTTATCTTTTGAGTAATTAGTATATTTAATATACTCTCCCTATGTATACCTCACTTGTTAATTGATTAAGCTTTCCAAGCAGTGTCTCTTCAGGTGGCTTTGGAAGAGCAAGAAGTCAGGCATTTATAGTTTGCTCTGGTCTTATGGTGCTAATATAAATCTGTGCCTGCAAGCATCAGAGCACATCCCATAGGAAAAACAATCACCTGCTTTTCCATGCCACAGAGCAGCTGATCTCGAACTGTTGGTGCTTAAAAACCATGTGGCATATTTGCGAAAAACTCAGATTCCCTGGCCCCATTCCCAGAGATCCTGATATGACTGGTCAGCAATGGGTCCCAGAATCCGCATGTTAAGGTCATGATATATATAATAGAGGGATCCAAAGAGCCACGTTGCCAAAAGGAATGACGATAAATAGCAACAGGATGTAGTCAGAGGCTGAGTAAGTTAGCAATGAGCTCACACATGCTTCCCTTGATGGAGAAAGCTGGCAGTGAGTGGTTTTGAGCTGGAAGAGAAATGAAAATACAGTCAGGAGAGAGATCCAGAGGGGCAGCACACTGGGCTCTGAGTGGCCAGAGGTTGAAAATATCTGATAAGGAACCAGGGTCAGGGAGTTAGTGCAACAGTGGGTCAAAGCTATGCAAGCAAAATGAATTGTGCAGACAGAAACACTTTGCTATCAAAGATAGGACATCCAGGGTCCACACAGTCCTGCAACAAGGGAGTTTGTGAGGATAAGGAAGTAGAGACTATTCGCAGTATAATCAGAAAGGACGGGTCTCTGTAGCAAAATTTACCCTTTTGTTTTATACTCAGTTATTTTAATTCCCCCTTCTCCCTAGTGAAAACCTAGGCAACTGAATAAAAGTGAATGGTTGCTTACTGCATATAGGACAGTGGTTACTAGCAGAGTTCAGAGTAAGACTGTTAGATTTACACGATGCTTCGTTACTTACTAGTTGGGCAACTTGGACAAGTTAATTAATCTTTCTAAATCTGTTTCTAAAACTATGAAGTGAAGATAATCACAATACAAATCCATGATCCCTCATTAACAATCCTTAAAGCCAAAAGCTCTGAAACCAAATGTTTCACGTAACTCATTTGGCAGCAAACCTGGCCTGGACTGATGTGAGGCTATTTATAATCTTTGTTTATTCCTCTTAGGGTGAACATTTGAATGTTTACTGCAAAAAGACTAATGCGTTTGATTCCAGGTTGCTACCCCACACACCTTGCTGGAGGTATTAGGTAAAATGTGGTATGTGTACCATTTTAGTTTTCTAAGGCCCAAAAAACAATCCTGATCTCGAGATGTATTTGGCACCAAGAATTTTAGATAAAGGGTTGTGAAGAACACTTAAATGAGAACTTAACTGCAATTATACCATTATCCACAAATTATTTTTTAGAGTTGGAGGCGATGTATACATTTTAATGATATCAGAAAATAAAATATCAGTATTTGGCATTTTTAGATGTGGTAAATAAGAATTATGTTGAGATTATCTATCTGCTTGAGAAACATGAAAGAAATTGGATGTTCCAATATTAGGATGGAAAATATTGCAATCAGAAGGCATGGAAGGAAATTACTTTATATTCTTATCTTTGGAATGAGAGCAAGATTCCTAAGCAAGAGACCTTGAAAGGGAAACAGCACAGGCCGAAATGACCTACTGGGTGTTTGGAGTCCGCATGCATTTTCACAAGCCGTTCCCTGTGTCTGGAATGTCTTTCTAGTTCACTATAGAGAAACTCTCAAGCAGCCTCTGCTCTCTGAGTTATTCTCTGACCTCTGCACCAGAATTAATTTCTCTTTCTCTTTCTCAACCTCAGTTGCAAGTGGTATCGCACAGCATTTGAATTTTACATGTCTGTTTCCTGTATTAGACACTCACTTGTCTTATTCATCTTTATATCCCAATTCCTCAGACATCCACTGATACACAGGACGAGCTTAATAAATGCTGGCCGAATAAATAAATGAATGAATAAATGAATGTAAGAGATCATCTAAGTGGTAGCATTAAAAATCAGATCAGTAGTCATTTGAGTTATCTAGTCATTACTTTCCCCATTACATCAGAAATGAAAAGGCTGTAAAAAGAAAAAAGTAACTT
>NW_006442103.1:2907248-2921548 GCF_000325575.1 Pteropus alecto | reverse complement strand
TTATTCCTTCTTGGCTGGGCAAAATGTCCCTAGAGTGTAAGCTTCTTGAGGACCTAGATCATACCCTGTGTGCCAGTGCCTGACACATCTACCATGTAGGAGCAACAGCCTGGCAACTGAATTGCTGAGTGAAGATATTGATCAATCGCTCATGTACTTTAAAATCTATCTTAAATGTCACTTCCTTTGTGAAGCCATCTATGGCTCTTTTCCTCGCCCTCCAGGAAAATGTGATCCCTCCTTTTTCTGTTCTCCTCTTGCAGTTATTACATTATCATCTAGTTATATGTCTTGTCCATCACTGAGCTCATTATGAACATTTTGAAAACAGATCACATCTTATTAATACTTGAATTTTCAAGCACCTAGCACAATGCTACATGTTTATAGAATTATATTGAACAAACTATTAGAGGTGTCCTAATTTAGAAGGGAAAAAGGAAGCTGATTTATAATTAAAATTCTAGCCAGGTCCTTTCAAAAATAGCAATAATTTTAGGGAAAAAAATGTAAATGTGCCAAGTTACTTCCAGTAGATATTAAAACATGATGAAATAATATCAGTGATATTAATAAGTGAATGTAATCTGTGCTCATGAAAAAGCTTTCATTAGGATAAAATCAGAAAAACTGCCATGGTGCTTGTATAGCAACTCCTAAAATAAGGCTTTGTTTTGATGATAGAAAGGAAAATTGGTGCATCCAGATGACCAAAATTGGTGTATCGTTCTCCTGTTACTTTAAAACTAAAAGGAATATGATTTTATAAAACTACTGCTATTTGGTTGTGGTACTTTATATGTAGATATCTAGCTATCTATTAATCTATTTCTGGCATATTATTCAACACAGAGAACAAGGAAATGTCTAAGATAATATATGATGTTACAAAAGACATAATAATGTCTCAGGAGAGGAGAAGTCTATCTCCTATACCATGACTATGAAGGTTTTATGTCTTCAAAGCTATCTATTTTTCCATGCTTTTTATTTTTTCAAATTGAGATAAAATTTACATCAAGAAAATATGCACAGGTCCTAAATGAACCATTTAACAAGTTTTGACAAATGCACGCACCCATGAAATCCTCACTTCTATCAAAATATAGAACATTGCCAAGGCGTCAGACGATTCCATCTGCACTTGCCCAGATATTATATGTCCCACCGCTAGAAGCAAACACAGTCTACTTTCTATCGTCATAGATTAGTTTGTTCGTATTCTTTAGCATCATATAATTAGAATTTCACAGAATATATCTTTTTGTGTGTATGGTTCTTTTCACTCAGCATAATGTTTTGAAGATTCATCATGTCGTTGTGGATGTTAAGTAATTCGTGTCTTTTTGTTGGTAAATAATATTCTACTGTATACACATACCACAGTTTGAGTAATCATTAAAAATGACATTTGGGCTATTTTCACTTTTCCAATAGCATAAATATATCTGAAATAAGCATTCAGACATAGCTGTTTTTGTGAACACATATTTTCATTTTTCTTGAGTAATACCTAGGAGTATAGTATGTGGGTTTTAAGGTGCTATATAAGCTTTAAGAGAAACTTACAAACAGATTTCCAAACTGGTTGTACCATTTTACACTCTTACCAACTGTAGGTGGATGTTCTGGAGCACATTACACTGATATCTGATTGTGATCCTAATTTTCATCTCCTTTAAAACTAATGATGTTAAACACTTCTTCATTTCCTTATTGGCCATCTATATATCTTATTCTGTGAGACGTCTGTCCAAATCTTTTATCTATTTAAAAATTGGGTTTATTTTTTATTGAATTTTAGGAGATCTTCATATATTCTGAATACAAGTCCTTAGATGCAGAAAAAGCATTTGACAAAGTCAGGCATCCACTCATAATAAAAATCCTAAGCAATCTAGTAATAGAAGAAATGTTCTCAATCTGATAACGAGCATGCGCAAATATTCTGTAGCTTGCATTGTACTTAAAGGTAGAAAATAAACTTTTTCTTTTAAGATTTAGAGCTAGTCATGACTATTCACTCTCACCGCTTTTGTCCAGTGTTGTACTATGGGTCCTAACTAGTCCAATAAGGATGTAAAAAGAGATAAATGGCATCCAGATTGGAAATGAAGGACTGAAACTATTTCCTGATGGTAATACTGTATACATAAAAAATTCTAAAAAAAAACTATAAAAACACTATTAATATTAATAATTGCACTCAGAAGTTCCATGATACAGAGAAAATATACAAAAATCAGTTGTATTTCTATATGAACAATAAGAACAATGAACAATCAGAAAAGTAAATTTTAAAATGTTATTTACAGATGTATTTAAAAACCATAAAATACTTAGAAATAAATTAAAATATAGGCAGTAGCCACACACTGAAAACTATAAAGGACTGCTGAGAAAAGTTCATGAAGAAAAATCAATAGGAAGGTATGTTGAGATGTCAGTTATCTGGAAATTCTTTTTTTTTTTACATAAAATAAAGTTTATTGCACACACAGGAGACAACAAAATGATTCCCCATGGAGAAGGACTCAGGTTTCATCCAGAACAAAGTAAGAAGAAAGTGAGGTGGTCAACCATGGCTTTTATTTGGGCTAGGGCTTGGGGCAGGCCTTGTTTTTCCCGGTTTGAACTTCCTATAGGGGCAAAGGGAGGAAGCCCAGAGACTTTCTTAAGAGCTAGCCCAGACGTGGGGCTGAAGGAGGGTTTGGGGCTTGATGGATGTCAGAGTCAAACATCGAAAAGAGAGTCAGCCTCTTGATTACAGGATTTTGAACAGGGCCATCTATAAAGGGTTTGTTTGGGTTTTGTTTCATTTCTCCATGGCCAACTTATTGTTTTCAAGCTGGTTTTCAATTTAGTTTAATTTCTCCACAGATAAAACTCTCACATTTGCAGTACTCCCATTTTTACGTTACTATGTGTAAATCTTAGCTAGCCCTCATACGAGTCTGCAGAGTGATGAGTAGACATGGTGGTGATGGCCTTAAAACACTTAGCATTCCTTCTAGGTGGCAATGACTTGTTGATTTTTTGTTTTCTAAATAATTTTTTTATTTTTCAATTACAGTTGGCATACAGTATATTAATTTCAGGTATACAGAACGGTGATTAGAAATTTCTATAAATTATGAAGTGATAACCCTGATAACTCTAGTACCCATCTGACACCATACATAGTAATTACAAACCATGCTATACTTTACATACCCATGACTATTGTGTAACTACCCATTTGTACTTCTTAATCCCTTCCCATTTTTCACCCACCGCCCAAACGCCTCCCATCTGGCAACTATCAAAATGTTTCTGTTTTGCTTGTTTTGTTCTTTCAATTCCACATGTAAGTGAAGTCATATGGCATTTGTTTTTCTCTGTCTACTCCACTCAGCACCGTACTCTCCAGGTCCATCTATATTACTGCAGATGGCAAGATTTCATTCTTTATTTTATGGCTGAATAACAGACCATTGTACATATGTGCCACCTCTTCTTCATTCATTCATGTATTGATGGACACCAGGTTGCCTCCATATCTTGGCTATTGTAAGTAATGTTGCAATGAACATATGGATGAACATGTTCATGTACCCGTCAAAGTAGTGTTTTGGGTTTCTTAGGATAAATACCCAGAAGTGAGATAACTGAGTCCTTCTTTGTCTCTTGTTATCACATTTGTTTTAAAGTCTATTTGGTCTGGTATTAGTATTGCTACCCAAGCTTTATGTTTGTTTGTTTCCTTTTTCATGAAATATCTTTTTCCACGCCTTTACTTTCAGTCTGTGTGTATTTTTCAGTCTGAAGTGAGTCTCTTGTAAGCAGCATATGTAGGGGCTTGTTTTCTTATCCATTCAGCCACCTTTATCTTTTGATTGGGAGCATTTAATCCATCTACATTCAAGTAATTATTGATAAATTTGTAGTTATTACAATTTTATTTTTTCATTTTTTTTCTTCTTAAAGAAGTCCCTCTAACTTTTCTTGTAATACTGATTTGGTGTTGATGAACTTCTTTAGCTTTTTTTTGTCTGGGAAGCTCTTTATCTGTCCTTTGATTCTAAATGATAGCTTTACTGAGTAGAGTGATCTTGATTGTAGGTTCTTGCTTTTCATGACTTGGGATATTTTGTGCCAATCTCTTCTGGCCTGCAAAGTTTTTGTTGAGAAATCAGCTGACAGTCTTATGGGAATTCCCTTGAAGTTAACTCATTGCTTTTCTCTTGTTGCTTTTAAGATTCTCCATCTTTAGCTTTGGGCATTTTGATTATGATGTGTCTTTGTGAAGGCCTGTTTGAGTTCATCTTGCTTGGGACTCTCTATGCTTCCTGGGCTTTTGTGTCTATTTCTTTCACCAAGTTAAGGACATTTTTGGTCATTATTTCTTCAAATAATGTATCTCTTCAAATAGGTTTTCAATTTCTTGCTCCCTCTTTTCTCCTTCTGGTACCCTTATGATACAAATGTTGGAATATTTGATGTAATTCCAGAGGCCCCTTAAACTATCTTCATTCTTTTCAGTTCTTTTTTCTTGTGGTGCTCTGATTGGGTGTTTCCTGCTACCTTATCATCTAAATGGCTGATTCAATTCTTTGCTTCATCTAAGCTACTGTTGATTCCCTCTAATGTATTCTTTATTTCAGTTATTGGAGTCTTCATTTCTGACTGGTTCTTTTTTATGTTTTCTACCTCTATTTTCATGTTTTCTATCTCTTTGTTAAACTTCTCACTGAGTTCATCTTCTCTTCCCTTAAGTTCATGGAGCACCCTTATAACAAGTATTTTGAACTCTGCATCTAGTGGATTGCTTTTCTCTATTTTGTTTAGTTCTTTTTCTGGAGCTTTGTTCTCTTCTTTTACTTGGGACATGTTTCTCTGTCTCTCCATTTGGGCTGCCTCCCTGTGTTTGTTTCTATGTATTAGGTAAGGCTGCTTTGTCTCCTGGTCTTAGTAGAGTGGCCTTATGTAATAGGTGTCCTGTGAGACCCAGTGGTGCAGTCTTCCCTGGTAACACAACCTGCATGCTCTAAATATGTCCCTCATATAAGTTGTGTGTGCCCCCCTACTGTAGTTGAGCTGTGATAACTGTTTGCACATCAATAGGAGGACTAATTTGTTGTGCATACTGGCTGGTAAGGGGCTGATCCTACACAGCAAGATTCATTTTAGCAGGACTTTGGTGCCTACCCAGTCCACCTTTGGGTATGTCATCTTCAGATGCATCCCCAGATGGTGCTCCAGCTGGGTCAAAAGTAGCCCCCCAGGGCCTTCTGGGAGGAGACCTGCTGCAAGCCAAGTTCAGCCACAGCTTGTGCCCTGCCCGGAGCCATCTGGCAAGAGTCACCAAGCAATCTGCAGATGGCTGCCACCCGTGCTGGGCTTAGAGGGGCCTCGAGAGGCCAAGCCTCAAACTGAGGATGGCTGCCACTAGTGCCTGGCTTGGGGTTGCCCAGCAAGAGGTAGAGGCCATGCCAAGGCCAAATGCTGCTTGTTTGGGTTTTGTGAACCTTTGAGAGATTTTTAGAAAAGTCCATAGCATAAGCCAAGACAGGCCATTAATATGGAAAAACAACTGGAAGTGGCTTGAGTGGGCTCACAAGTTGGGTGAGGCAAGGTTTCAGGGAATACTAAGGCAGGGCAATCAGTGTTAGCCAGGTTGATAGACACTCAGATATGGCGGCACCTGCGTCTGCATGCTGGGTGGAAGGAGGGCTCAACAAAGAAACAAGGAATTCTACCAGCAAGTCTGTCTTGAGTAAGCTGCCCCTCCAGCTTTCAGCTTGGAGCAGACAACCCAGTTTCTCCTCCTGATGCTTTATGAGCTGCCACCCCAGCACTGGAGCTTAGAAGGAGTGAGTTTGTCAGCCCGTAGGTCCACATGCGGGCCTTAAGAGGAATGTCTGTTACTCTGGTTGCCTTCCATCTCACTCAACCACAATCTCTGCTGGTTTTCACAGCCAGAAGTTGTGAGGACTTCTTTTCCTGGCACTGGAACCCTGGATTGGGTAGCCCAGTGTGGGGCCAGGACCCCTCACTCCTCTGGGTGTACTTCCACAGCTGAGATATCTTTCCCAATTCTTAACCGCCACATATGGGTGTGGGACCAGCCCATTCCATGTCTTCTCCCATCCTACCAGTCCTGAGGTGGCCTCTTCTGTGTGTCCCCAGTTGTAGAATTTCTGTTCAGCTTGATGTCAGGTGACTCCCATGGTGGTTGTTCTGAAGTTTAATTGTAATTTTCATGTGGTCATGAGAGGAGGCGAGCACAGAGTTTACCTATCCTGCCATTTTGACTGGCACTCTCTCTCCAAACTGATCTGTAGATATATCATGATCTCAATCAGAATCCCAACACATGTTTTTGTATAAGTTGACAAGCTGATTCTAAAATTTACATTGGAATTCAAAGGAGCTAGGATAGCCAAAATAATTTTGAAAAAGACAAAGTTAGAGGAGTTGAACCATCTGTCTTCAAGATTTTCTATAAGCTACAGTAATCAAGCAAGTGTTTTTTTAGTGTCCGGATAGACAAATAGATTGGTGGAACACATAGAAAGTCCCGAAATATATCCACACATATACACTCAATTGATTTTTGATGAAGATGCCAAAGCAATCCAACAAAGAAAAGAAGGTCCTCTTGATAAATGGTGCTGGAATTAATAGACACCTATATATTTGTGTGTATACATATACATAATACACATTTTTTTTATACTTTTCTCACACAGGACACAAAAGTAATTTTAAATATATTACAGATGTAAAAGTAAGAGGTAAGATTATAATATTTTTAAGAAAGCAGAAGTAAATATCTTTGTGACCTTAAGATAAAGAAAAATTTCTTAGCTAGGATAAAAAAGGAACTAACCATATAAGAAAAAAATTTATAAGTTTTGCTTCATCAAAATTAACTTCTCATGAAAAGACAGTTAAGAAAATTCAAGTCACAGAATGGGAGAAATGTCTATGATACTTATATCTCACAAAGAACTTGTGACCAGAATACATGTATAAAATACTTTATAAATGTAAACCATTAAAATCTGAAATAATTTAATCTTATCAGCTCATATATGGAATCTTACAATGAATAATGCATTGTGAGAGACCTGCCAGTAGGCTCTTGCAAATAACTCTCATCCATCTACAATAACTTTTTTTTTTTTTTTTTTTTTTGCTCTTTAATGACCACTTGCAGAACTAGCCCAGAAAAGAGTGAGGAAAGTGAAAGCCATTTTCCTTCAGGTTCATCAGATGGCCCTGTCACTCTTGTCCATGTTCTTTTCTCCCACTGAGGCTTTATTTCTGTAGTTGCTCTCCCTGAGGCAGCCATTTGGGTACATCATATCATTAGAAAAATTCCAGATGATATTTTACATTTCTATCCGTTACTGGGATGATGATTGAAATAGAAAGTGGTATCAGTAAGGTCACTTTCTATGACTGTAGCCAGATTGCTAAATATTTTTATTGTTTTATTTCATTTCATAAGACATGGTCAAACTTTCCAAAATTACCAAATCAGAGTCTACTGCGTAGATATTATGAGGATGTATCTACATCTCTAAATATCATCAGATGGTTTGGGTAGTATCTTAGGTAGAATGCTGAAATGCCAAATATCCTTTCAGAATAGGGTAGACATTTGTTTAGAAGTGTTGGATAAGATTTCATAGCCCTGTCTTGTAGTTCTGATCATCTCAATGTGTAATGATCCCAACAAAGAAGTCAATGTGCTGTATTGAAAAGAGCACAGTACGACAGATGTGAGTTTGAATCCAGGTTCCATGTATTTCCTAGTGGGTGAACTTGGGCTAGCTATAATTCTCCATTCCTATAATGGCAAGTTGGGATAATGATACCTATTTCACAGGTGCTTTATGGGGATTAGAAATCATATCTGTGAAGTGTATAGCATGTAATAGATATTCAATATGTGGCAGTTATTATTATAATTCTAGATAGATAGATAGATAGATAGATAGATAGATAGATAGATAGATAGATGATAATATAGATGATAGATAGATGTAATTTGGACATGTGATATATTCATATCCAAAATATATGGATAATATTACGGTAAACATAAACATTTGAAAATACTTTATGAGTTTATTTCTTGTACCTTTTGTGTAGATTTTCCAGCTAATAATTACACATTATTTTTATACTTTCTTTTGGCCTTTTATTGATAACATGATCTTACTTGCTTAGTTTTGTTTGATCTGGTCCAAAGCCAGCATTTTTTCCCTTGAAGCACTCTGTTTCACCAAAAATGTTTCTAAGCAATTTAGAAGTGTTTACTCTCCATGTAAAACAGAGATAAATTTGTTAATTTGAGGTTTGGGCAGTAAAATGGCATGAGTGGTCCCTCGTTGGTCTGAAAATAGGTGTGGGGGGGGGCGGTCCTACTGCTGTTGCCAAATCAGAGTAACAGTATCGGAATTTAACATGAATTTAACATTAGGTTAGGTGTTGGCAGAAGTCTCTCAAGTAATGGAAAAAAACTAGTTTTGCATTGCTTATAACTAGAATAGTTGGTGCCCCTGTAAACCTTCCCAGTTCGGTTTCTCTCCCATCACAGAGGTAAGTGGATTCATTTCACAAGGCAGCTCTGATCAGTTGGTACAAGTGATTGCTGGGAGTGCTATGTAGAAGAGGACTGAGACACAAAGCCAAGCCCAGGAGAGGTGTGCGACCAACTGGCAATACCTGCATGGCATTGACACAGGACAAAATGTTGCAGAATATGGCTTCCCACTTCTGAATGCGGAGCACCTATGGTTTGGCTGATCTAAGAATTTGGACAGCAATGAGACTTTGAATTTGTAATCACTGCAGCTACCTCATGTGGTCTACCATTGATGCCTAAAATAAAATGTAAACCATAAAATATTTTTATTGTTGTGCCAGGATCCCATCATGCTTTCCTTTCATTCATCATGCTTTTAAAAATTATTATTCCTTAGTTGTCCTCATTCATAAAATTGACATCTAATTGACAAGTACAAATGCCATTATTTCTTTTGTTACTTTCATGAAAGTATAATTCTTCATACTTCATCAAATACACTACTTTAATCAGAATGCACCTTATTAATACTAATTATATCCTTAGAACTTGTATAAAAGTACTTTTGATTTTCAATACAACTTACCCACATTAATTCTGCTGTTACTTTTAAGCCAGGGGAAAAAAAACAGATAGGCTACTTCTTGTTCTGAGTAAGGATTGAGGATTTATAAAGAAACCATTACCATAAGCATGATAAAATTTGAATTCAAATAGTGTACTTGAACTCATCCCCTATCCTTCCTTCTAAGAGCTCTACAAAATCAGTGGACATTTATTGCAAACCAGTTAGCTTTGTTCCTAATCCCGATTTTATGGAGTAAGGCAAAATATCTTTCTGTAATTCTAAGCTATGCCCCTAAGATTCTCCCTGAGAAAAAATATGTATTATATTTTTGTTTAAGCCCATCTGCCCACTTGAATAAAGAGAGTGTTAGATAAAAAAATATATATACTTTTCTGATAATTAAAAGTTAAAAGAGTAATTTTGATAATGTAAAGCATCAACAGAAACTCTAATTATATTCAGCTTTATGTCAATTCGTTCTAATCTAAGATTCAAGATAAAAAATGTCTACTATTTGAAATTAAAAAGGGAATCTGATTTACCCCACCCTAAAAAAAATCCAATGAAACAAACCATAATTAGTTCTGTTTTGTTTCATTTTGGCTTTCCAATTATATGGATTGTAACTGTTATTGAACAGCTTTACCAAAATGCTGGAAGCTTAGGATGCATAGACCAATATATCTTCAATTGCCCTGAATAATTGGCAATCTCACAGTTAACCACACAGTTTAGATATCTAGATAAAATATCTGTCCTCTCTCCTTTTCTATTAGAAACCTGGTTACTCTGTTTCATTGCCCATATTGATCCTAACCACCTAATTTCTAAATATACCTTCTTTTTTATGCTGTATAGATATTGGAAAGCAATTTTATTAGATCCCCAAACCATAGCCTATAATAGTCTGTGCTTCATGGTCACAGGTGACTCCTAGAAATGTGTTTGAGAAGATGCGACTACAACCTGCACAGAGAATCCTTTGATTTACAGTTTCAGGAACTGTTTATGAAGTTGCCTCACAGACAGGAAGCTCCCTGAAGCCCTCACTCCCAGCTCCTCACACCATGCCGGCCAGCCTGCTGTGGATTGTTCCCAGCAAACCATGTCAAGACAGTGCCTTTTGAAAATTTGTTGCCATACATCTTTAAAGCATTTTGCTTGTCTTCCCTCTTTACTGATTTTATCTCATTTTATCTCAAACTGTAGAACCTTCTCTGGATCCTTTACTGGCAGTATTTCTCTGCGTGTGCTCAGTCCAACTGAGTTGTAAAATGTCACCCATCATTTCAGGGCTATCGAGTTGGTCATCTTTCAGAACCTAAATGTTCCAAGTCTTGCTTTCCATTTAATGTATATCCCAAGGGAAAAGAATAAAAGTAAAATACATTTGTGGTAATCCAGACTTCCTAGGAAAATAAATTTTTCAGTACTACTGCATACAATATTTTTTGAGATACAAAATAAGCCTGCAAGCTTTTCCTACTCAGATCATGCCTTTGGTGTTTGTGATAGGTGTTGGTGGTGCTCACTAATATTTCTTGGTTCTTTAGGAGAAGAAAACCTCCTCGCCTCGTGGATGTTCCATGTTATTAGGCAACTTGCTTTAGTCAATGAAATGTGAGTAAAGTGTTGTATGTGATTCTGGGTGGAAGTATTGAAGAGCTGGCACTCAATTCTTCCTTTGCCACAGCGAACAGTAAAGCCTCATGGTGAGAAGGTAGAAACATAAAATGGATAGCCTGGATTGCCATATAAAAAAACACCACATATAAAAAACAGAGGTTTTTTTTTTTTTGTGAGAGATCAACTTTCATTGTGTTAAGTCGCTGAGATTTCAGGGTCGATTATTACTAAAGCACAACCAGCCGGTGGGGATGAATACAGAATTCCAGATAACTTGCAGCTGTTACCAGAGGGATCGATGTCTCTGTAGCCCTTTGAAAATCTGTAAAACAGAAGAGCTCATCTTTAGTGATCTTCATTTCCCCTTCTGCACCTCATCCCACGTGTGGGCAGCTAGCACTGGCAGTGCCATTTTCCATTACATCACTCCAACCCAAGTCTGATCTCTTGGCAAAGTACCCAAAATATCAGCCTTTTTTCCCAAACCATGTAGAAAAAATGTTTATTCCTGCATTGTACCTGGTTTTAAAATAGTTATTATGAAGATATCCAACAACTGGCCTCATCTAACTGAGGAAACTGAGTAGAGTGTGTACCTTACGCGTAGCTTCCTTCTTATCAGTAGTAAGGCCCCGGGCATCTGAAGTACTTAGCTACCATTTCCTCATCCAAAAGCTTGAGAGATTATATATATTATGCATTATATTATAATTATATATTATATATATAATCTATAATATACATAATACATATATATTACATATATTATATATGTAGATATGTATGGGATATATAGATATACATATATATCTCATAGGGTTGTTGAGAGAAATAAGTAACAGGATCTGAATTTCTTCTTCCTTTCATAGGTCAGCTTCTAGAAAACATTGTCGCTACTCACTGTTTCTCATTCCTTACTTACTTTTCTATCTTCAATGCATCAAAATTAGATTATTACTCATTTTCACCCCCCAAATCACCAAAACTACTCTTACTAAAGGTATTGATGATTTAGTGGTCACCAAATCCAGTAATTTTCTAGTCTTTACTTAACTAGATCTTGTTACATTCAACAATTGACCACGTCTTCGTATTCAAAATTTCTTCTTTGATTTCTCCCTTACTTTTTATCAAGCAAACAATTGTTAGCACCTAGTAAGTGCCAGGTGTTACAGATGCAGTAATAATATAACTGCCTTCCCTTAAAAGGATTACAGACTAGTGTTGAAATTAGATAATTAAAGTTATTTATAATATAGTGTGACAATTACACATATACGTAAGATAGCAGAGGTGGAAAGGAGTTTGAGAATGTTTTCCAGAACAATCTGAAACTTAATGTTTAGTAAATGTAGGAAGACTAGCCCAGGCTAAGCAGAAAGCATGGCAAAGGCCTGGGGGCAAATGACGGTTCCGTATGTGAAGAGAACCTTCGGGGCCTTAATCTTTTAGGACCTCTCCCCTTTTTGTGCTCTTAACTGCTAATGTCCCCCGGTCCGTGGCTCTCATATCACTGCATGTACTCATATGACTCATGAAGCTGGTTTTACTCTCCATGTCGTTGTTTTCCAAATTGGTGCCCTTGCCATAGACCCCGCTCTGGATCGTATACTCCCATCTATTCAGCTTTATGGTGGACTTTGCCACCCAATAGCCCAGTTCAGTGCTCTTCCTCCATCCCAAGAATAAAACAACAGTAGTAGTGATTATCCCTGACAATTATATAAGCACTTTATAATTTACAAAGCACTTTGGCATATATTATCTCACCAGCTGTTTCCTTAATGTAATAGCAGCAGTGGGTAAAAACCGTGTCACTGCCGACAGTGCTTTTCTGACCTTGGTGTCCCAGCCCCACCTACTAAAAACAGGAGAGCAGCTGGATGGGAGCTGATTAGAGGATGGAAACTGACCTTGTTTGGGAACCAGGAAAGTGTGACAGCAGTAGTTGCCACCTCCACCTTCTCCATCTCCGTAGGGCAACAGAGTAAGCCAGAGGTTTCATGGGAAAATGTGGGAGGCTGAACAGAGCAGCAAGGGTTCTCACGGCTGCCTAAGCACGAGCTGAGGGTGGCAGGCGTCAGCTTGTGGAAGGTTAAGCACTTATCCACTCTCTCCCCGATTTTCTGACTTCTCATTTCTTACATGCATTAACTATCATTTTGAAAGTTTCAGTGGGTTAATTAAATTCTTCTGGTGTTGATGCTAAGGAAGCTGAAACATTTTCAACTGAGATTGACACTACTCAAGACATAGGCTTCACTGATGTTTGTTCAGTAACACTCCAATATGTCACAGGATTGCTGAGAGAACATCTGAGAGCTATAATGAGCTAAAAGTCAAGTGCAGGGGAAAATATGTTCCAGACTGCTGCAGATGTTTCTCAAATCAAATCATATTTCTGTGAAACACCGTATAGAATATTCTGTGGTGGAAAAATGGAACATGAAAGGGCAGTTCTATTGATTTGCACTGTCTTGAAAAAATTTATATAACCTAAATTATATGAAATGTAGGGTTTTTTTTTTTTTTTTTCACTTCAAATCAATTAAGAGATGCACTTGACTTAATGAGCTTTAAGGATAATTTCCCCAGGCTAAGAGGAATGCATTAACTGGTTAGGTAGGAGTCAAGGCCTAGAGAACAGTCCCTGTTGAATAAGGCAGTAGAGTAAGGGGAACAAGTTAGAGTCAAAGGACGGGC
Organism: Pteropus alecto; assembly: GCF_000325575.1. Lineage (NCBI taxonomy): Eukaryota > Metazoa > Chordata > Mammalia > Chiroptera > Pteropodidae > Pteropus > Pteropus alecto. The sequence goes on along the minus strand of NW_006442103.1, from coordinate 2,908,073 downwards.
ATGCCATAGGCCCACTCTCTCGCCTTTTTTCCTCCTTTATCCCTTTGGCACCAAAATTGAACAGAACTGTGCTTAATTAATCCACCAAGATTCCGATAAACCTGTCCATGTTGCCATGTCGTTTGGTGGTGTATTCTGCCTCATCTGGGAATCCCAAAGGAAGCTTAGCAGTGTTATCGAAGAGTGGGTTTCCCCTCTCGACACCTTGTCTAGGTGCTTGATGTCGCGAACAAAGAATTGAGCAAAATACTGAAATACAGCAGAAAAGAATAGCTTTATTAAAAGCGATAGTACACTTCCAGAAGTGGAAGCGGGCCTGAGCAAGAGAAGCGTGGCTCAAAGGCCTGCTAACAAAGCCTTTGGGGTTTTTATCCCTGTTTGCTGTGGGCGGTTACTTTTCTTAGAGGAGTGGGCTTCCTTGATTGACGACAAAGATTGACAGGACTCAGTGATTCATCATTTACTTTCTATGCATGTTCATTCCCAGAATTCAATCTGTAATAAACTTCCAGATATATGCATTCATATTATAATGATGGTATAATGAGGCTCAGGTGAATTGAAGGTCGTTGGGGTCTTCACTGTGTAGGTGCAAGTGACTGGCTGAAACTAGTACCCATTTTTCTGCTCACTTGTTTCCTTGTATGAGTTACTTTACCCCAAAAAAAGCCTTCTGGTTTGCTCAATGGTGGGCAGACTAGGGTGGACCCTTTCTCGGATAGGATGACCTCAGCGTCTTTGCAGGTGGACCCGAAAACCCCTATCTAACTTTCCTGCCTAACCTTTTTCTAAGAGCCATGACCCCCACTTTTTATGGATGGATAT
>NW_006442103.1:2822683-2907205 GCF_000325575.1 Pteropus alecto | reverse complement strand
GAGAAGGGTCGTAGTCCCGGCCTATGGGGGTTTCATGGAGCTCTCTCTCTCTCTGCCTTAATCAGGACAGGGTCTTGGGTTTCCTGCCGAAGTGCCGCCTCTGTCCCTAGACAAGGAAAAACGAAGATACAAACTTGTTATTTGAATCATGTAGTTTTGAATCATATATATTTGAATCTAGTTATGTTTCTATTATTAATTTGCCCATCAAGCAGGTAAGGGAAAACAGTCTTGGTTAATGTATTTCATAAAAGAAGGAAAAAACTCCAGTTAGAAGTCCCCTCCCTTCTCGGACTCTAAAGATCCTGTTTTGGCCTAAAACCATTCCTGCCTTATAATGGACCTAGGAGAATGCTGAGTTTCAATGATCCTTTTCAATAGCCAGAGGACCTGAGTCACCAGTTTGAAGGTAATTATCTAAGTCTGAGGGAGATGGTCTTTCTCCAAGAAAAGGAGGAAAGAAAAGATTTTTTCCTAAAAGGATTTAGAATTTTCTGTGTTGTCTCCTGACAGCAGGAGGCTAGGAGATGTTTGGTAGATGCATCTTTTGTCATCAGCGCCTCATATTTCACCACTCAGGTAGCCTTGCACATCACTACAGTTTACACAGCCTGGCCTCTGACTAAGAATGATATTCTCCTAAGTGAAGGACACCCCTAAGTAAGAACTGACAAACCTGAAGGAGAAAAATCTTTAGGTAACATCAGAAAGTGCAGCAAAACGCCACATTGAGATACCACTTCACACCCACTCCAATGGCTAAAATGAAAAAGATTGGCAATGTTAAATATCGACAAGAATGTAGAGCAACTAGAATTCTCGTACTTTGCTAATGGGAGTATAAAATGCTACAACCACTTTGGAAAATTCTTCTGCACTTTCCTGTAAGACCCAACAATTCTACTCCCAGGTGTTGATCCAAGAGAAATAAAACCACATCTCCATAAAGTTTGCGATAGTTGAATTTTAAAAACATTATGTTAAGGGAAAGAAGCCAGAGACAAAAAGAGTGTTTACTAAATAACTCTGTTTATGTGGAGTTTGAATACAGGGGGAAAAACAAATCTATGTAATTAGAAATCACAACAGTAATAAGTAGAGATTGACTGGAAAAAGGTACAAGGGAATTTTCTCGAGTGATAAAAATATTCTATATCTTAATTAAGGTGATAGTTTTGTGGCTATGTTTATTTGTTCAAGCTCCTCCAACTGTATACTTACAATCTGTGCATTTTATTGTGTAAATATACATAAATACATTAAATTAATTTTTAAAATTAAACAACTAACCGAAAGAAACTAGAGGATAAGCATTTAGTAATTCTTGGGACAAAGTAATACATATCATATGAAAAATGCTAAAGACATGTTTTATGTCCAAATTACTTTTAATCAGTTAGCCTTCGAGAACTAAAAACCTTATGAATTTAACCATTGGAAAAGAATAACTGGTACCTAGATGAAATCTTGGCTGGAAACTGGCTTAAAGAAAATGGATGGCTGTGGGCATAAACAAATATATTTCCCTCTGCCAACTTGCTGGCGCCTGGGTGGGGATCTGGAACACTTCAGGCTTTGCACGTCAGGAAGGCTGGCTAGGGCTTAGAAATTGAGAAGGGCAACATCTGGCTCCTTGAGGAATGAGGCAGGTAAGGGATGTGGCATCACAATGCAAATGTGAAGTTGCTTCTTAAAGATGGAAAATTTGATTAGGTCCTTTGGTAGGCCTTCCGCTCCCTTAGCTTTGTGGGATCGCCAGTGCCTACAGCCTCTGTTAACAAAAGCTGGCCTTGCCTGAGGCCACAGCTCCCAGAACAGAACCTTAAATAGATTGCTGATACAGTGTTACATGCAGGGCTGGGCTCTTTCGCCCTTATGTCCTACCCACCCTTACACAAACAAACCCAGCCGGACATTTGTCTGGAAATTATAAGCCAGATACGTTTCTAATGCTTTAATATATGCACTGATATTTTATCTTGTAATAGCACTATTATTAATGGATAATAAAAGTATAACATTTCTAGAAATAAAGGCAAAACTCTCGAGGTTGAATTTTAATTCACTCGGGTACATTTTGTGCATTTTTGTGGGCGTTACTATTGCAAAGTTGTAAAGCATCCAACACTATATTTTGATTCTCATCTATTTTTCTTCAAGTTTCTGCTTTTGTATTTTGTATTATCTAAGATGCATTCCCTAAAAAATTATGGCTGGGAACAAATATCACATATCTTTCCTGAACTCACATAATTTTTGTGACAGATTTGATTTTTGGTACTAATTAGAATTTTTAAAAATATCTCTGCCTAGCTCAGAAACTTGAATTTGAATTTGGATTTTAATCGTTAAATATATATTTATTCATTCAACAAGTATTGAGTATTTGTTACATAGCAGGTAATGTGGTAGATAATTGATATTGAGTGATGAACAGGATAAACGCTTTATCATTGAGGAGTGATCAATTACAAAAAAGCAGTAAGATAATAGTAATAAACTCTAAATGTTTTATATAATTATTTATACATATATACATTTACATGTATAAATAAATTTACATACATATCACCATTCTACAAAGATGGAAACTGAGTATTCAGTAGTGGAAGTATTTTGCAAATCTATTTTTGTTTGTTGCAAAAAACTGTGCCTGTAGCTACTTAACTGCACCTCCTCTCAACGTAACTGCTATTGTGATATCAGCGTTATAGAAGCAGAAAAGAGCAAGTGTCCATTTCAACCCAGATGATCAGAAGCAACTGGGAGAGGACAGATGAGCTACTTCTTGAGTAATGAAAACAGAATCAGCTTTATGTAAATATCTTCATTAATTCCAATCAATAGGTAATAGCTGTGACCAAGTGATCACCTGTGAAAATTGCTACATTTTTATTTATAATGGAGGAGGTTACAAACCCGTTAATTTTTTTCAAGTTAAATCGTTTTATTTATTTATTTATTATTTTTATTAAAATTGTTGGGGTGACACTGGTTAATAAAATCAAATAGGTTTCAAGTGTAACAATTCAATAATATGCCATATGTATATTGCATTGTGCGTTCACTGCCCAAAGTTAAATTTCCTTCTGTTAGACAACTAATGCCATCCCCCGATAAGGCATAGGTTTCATTCTGAGTTTGTGTTTTTGGATGCTGTTGTTTTTTTTTTTAGCATAAATCCCATCAAATCTTTTACATTTCTTTCATCTGTGATGAGAAGATTCTATTAGCAACCCTGGCACCTTCCATTAAAGTCTACAACTTCCAACTGCCAGGAATGGATAATGAAGTGATAAATTTTATTTGCTACCAAAATATGTAAGGCAGAGATATCTAAGTGAATTTATAGCATTAGCTGTGTCTTTCCTCTTAGCATTAACAAAAGTTTTATGGCAGGTTATCAAAATCAGTGTGACAAACACAAATTTATATGAATTTCCACACACAGAAATCAGATCTATAACACTGAATCAAATCATGTCTTTCCCTCTTCTTAGCTCATCAAACTAACAATGAGTTTTAAATGTTTTATTACTTGAAGGGTATTAAAAAACTTAATCAGACTAAGGAACACTTTTACTCATTAATGTATGTACTCTGGAGTTTATAAATTATGAATCCCTTTCTCATACCCTAACTAGAGACACTAAAATGCTATCAAGAAAGATAACAATACTATCTACCTGTGATTGTGATAATGAGGGAGGATTTCAAATTCTCTAGGACACAAAATTTACTTTCACTCTTTATGTTATGTTCATAAGCACAATGGTTCTTCAGTTTGAAAACTTTCTTATAACTTCTCTACACACTAACATTCCCATTTGAAGAACTTCTTTGTTCCTTGAGCTTTATCTTACAGGGTCTCGTTGGCAGGTTATCAAATCTCATATCTTGGCATTAGGATCAGCCTTGTTACTCCAGGGGGCAGTGACACCCCTAAACTGCACTCATTGAATACACATCCAGTCTAAGTTCTGCCTCTACCATTCGATGAAGTACATGTTCCTTTTGTAAAACAGACAAAACTGTTAATGTCAGTTCGTGCCTTCAAGATTATTATCCAAAAGAAATGTAGAATTAATAATAACAATGATGATAATAAAATACCATCAACTGGTTGTTCTGTACTATTGGTTTGCAGGTTTTTTATGCTGCCTACTTTAATCCATAGAAGATAGGAATCATTATTCTCTTTTTCCTGTTGAGAAAAGTTCCCACACTAGTAAGAGCAGAGGCAGCATTCCAGCCCAGGTCTACGTGCTTACAAAACCTGCACATTTAACCTGTCATCCTTTACTGCCTCTACTTATCCTGTGCAGAGAGGATCAATGCTTCTAATGCTTTAGATTTGATCCTTAGATTTGACACTTAGCAGATTAAGATTCTATTAATCCATGGGCAAAAATGGTGGACTTTCCACCTCCCTTCCAGTGACCTGTGGCAGTCGATTACACTGGGAATAACGTGACACCTGCTTGCTCACCTGTATTCAGTGGACTCGGGATAAATCATTGCAGGCACATCACCTCCTTTCCTCAGGCCCTTAACCACTGGCATTAAGAGTTAGCCACATTGCCATCCTGCCAACAGGGCTGATCCTCACTGTGCGCTCTGTTTACTGGCAGAGGTCATGGCTCGTCTCTTTCTCCTTCTGTTCTGTCTCTTTATTTTGGAATACTTGACTTTTAGCTCCTCTACAACAAATCCAGTTTGGGTATCGTGTATTTATTGATATGCATGTATCTTCCCTGCCAATTTCCTTAATGAACCTAGTCCTTCTGGTGCTAATTTATGTCTTTGAAAGCGTTTGAGGTAAAGAGAGCCAGAGAGCAATGGAGAAGTGAGAGCCTCAGACATGGGAGAAGCCTGGATCCCGAGGTCTGCAGATGCCTCCCGCAGCTGCTTTGTTCTCCCCATGATGGGGCTTCCCCTTCAGCAGTTACAGTGCCTTGTCTAGATGTATGCGGTGGCTGGCAGTACGCCCAGCCAAATTGTTGATGTGAACATTGCCTTCTTTCCCTCTAAAATCACCTCAGTTTTATATAAAAGCAGCCATGTAAGCAGTAACTGGGTATTTGAATGGATTTTAGATTCTCCTGTGCTAAGCAAACAATCCTTAATCAAGCATTGTGGTGTATGCAGGTCTGCAGAGAACCCAAAGAACACCTACAAGGGTATCTGAAAGTACCCCCGGTCTGTATGTGATACTCTCCCCTACCTTACAACACTTGTGTATTTCCTGTATCTACTCCTGTATGGTTCTCTCTAGAAATCCCTGGAGCATACCTGTACTTACACTGTTGGGCTAAAGAAAAATTCCAGAAAAACTATTTAAATTTTTATCTACTTTTTAGTTTTAATTGAATGTCACAAGAGGTAAATGCCAGAGCTCGGCTGGGGAAGGGAGTAGGGAGAGGGGGAAGTGGAAAGCTCCATGGTTATCTTTGAGGAGATTTCGGTGTAGTGACTATGTAGAGTCAAGTGACAATCCAAAGCAGAGCATAATTGTTCATGCAAGAGTTACACACCAGTCACCATCAGAGAGGTTTTCATGCTATGCCAAATACATATAGAATGTAGATTAGAACAATATAATCCAAGTCAGTAGTAATTAATTAACAAGTAGTGACTTTATTAACAAACTGTGGCAGTGTTTCAAAATTTAGCCCAATTTATTTTTTTAAAAAAATTCTTATCATTCCCCCAGGCATTTGTGAGCACATATTTAGAATGACCATTTTCCCCCAAATGTTTTTTCCTTGCAAAGAAATGAATGCTTTATTTAAGACAGTGTGAGGAGGATGTCAGTAGGTAGACATTTTGAGTTGGAAAGAAAAGAATAAATGTGGATGATATCGATCTCCCCAGTAAATATTGGCTTTTTGGAGCTATCAGATAAAAATGTGTAGTGATCAGACCATTCTTTAGGAAAGTAAATGTAAAATTGTAAAATGTTTGCAGGTGACACAAAGTTGGTACCTACTCAACTCTTATTTTGTTTCCACTTTTTCCACTAAGAAAAATCATCTCAATCTGGAAAGAGCAGAACATGAGAACTGAAGGCCTGTCTCTAAATGAGCAAGTTTCGTCAGGTACTACTTGGCCACTTTAAATTCAAGTCTGCAGTCCCAGACAGTTTTCATCCCAGGGAAATGAAAGACTCAGAAATATGATCAAACACAGCTACTCGTCATCTCTGAGAAATCATCATAAACAGGGAAAGTATTAAAACCCAAAACGCATTGATTTTACTGAAGAGGGAAATGTGAATTCTGAAAATTTACGAATGTTCGAATTGAATTTGGTCCCCTAGAACAGGGGTCCCCAACGTCTGGGCCGTGGACCGGCACAGGTCCATGGCCTGTTAGGAACCAGGGTGCACAGCAGGAGGTGAGAGGCAGGCAAGCAAGCGAAGTTTCATCTGTATCTGCAGCTGCTCCCCAGCACTAGCATCTCCGCCTCAGCTCCATCTCAGATCATCAGGCCTTAGATCCTCATAGGAGCACCGGTCCTGAAATAGCCAAAAAGGTTAGGGACTGCTGCTCTAGAAAATATTTAAACTCATTGGTTTGAGAATAACTATAATTGTAAAAAAGAAAGAGTATACAGTATTCCTTTGGAAGCAGGATTTGTTTGTCTAAAATAATGTGCCTGGGTAGGGGTGAGGAAGTGAAAACTCAGTAAGAACAATTCATATCAAAAATCCTCATTTTCTTTTCTGATATATGTGTAGGCAATAGATAACAATTATTAACTTTCTCCCGGCTCTTATTGAATACCATGTGCTGGACTCCATCCCCTACTGCAGTTACCTTTCCTAACTTTTCTGGTACATCTTACTAGATTCCTTCTCTACGGATGAGACAGCGAAGCTAGTAAACAGTCAAGCTGAGATCTGGACCCAGATAACAGGAAATCAGGACCGATTTCCTGAACCATTCTCCATCTTTCTCAAAAAAGGGAAGAACCGCTTCCAGCAAGGTGGAACTCGATTTCCAGGAGGCATTTGACAGCTGATTGTGATAGCCTGCCGGACACTGGCTGTGGAGAAGACTGTCACAAAGCCAGACAGATATTAGTTAAGCTTCATAACACTCATTGCCCTACAAAAACTTGACTTGCTATTTGGAGAATCTCACACTTATAAAAAGATTTCACATTCTCAGACTTCCTTAGATGTACAATTAGCATCTGGAAATACATGACTGAAAGAGAAACTTTAGGCTTATTGTCCACTATAGAAATCTGGAGATCATAATATTTAATTAAAGTAAGGTCTTTTTGAATATTGAATGAGAATAGTGGACCTCTGAAGGAAAGGCCTAGAATTTTTCCAGAGACTAATAATGAAAAACTGCAAACTTGTACATTTTAGGTATAAATGATTTAAAATGCATAATGTTTAATCAGAAGCTGCAACGTACTTTTAGTCTATAATATAAAAAGACTTGCTTTCTTAAACAAATTATTAGTATAAATGCATTTCAGGAAACTGTTTAACCTACTTAAGATAATTAACAGATATCAAGTATGCTATCAAAATTCATATGAAAACCAACAACGAATGTGCAGCTTTAAATGAACATTTGTTAGCAATTCCTTCCAGTGATTGTACCTAAAAATCCGTTTTTTCCCAATAATCTATAATTCAGACTTCACCAATTCAAAGAATTCTTTACACAATTCATCCAAATTAGTGAGTTTTTACTATAGACTTTTGTAGAATATAGAGAGCATCATATTCCCTATGGATATAATTTGATCTCAGTTATATAGTCATTGTCTCATTCTATCTGCTTCTACCAAGAGTCTATCATTAGTTGCTTACTGATCTTACTCTAGAGACTCAAAGTAATTATGTACAAGAATTGTGCAGTGTCAAAAAGCGGTAACTTACAGGAAATGGAGAGATATGGGCTTTAATTTTTAAATCTAATACTACTGGGATACTAAATAAATCCAGGGAGTATATAAATATGAAGTAAATATTCCACAGAACTGTATACTATGTTCTTCCTGTGGCCAAAATGATTTTAACTTTTAATCAGTGCTAAAATTTCTAAAAAATAAAAACTTTTCAAATAAAAACATGGTAATATAAATCTGTTCATGAAAACATCATCTAAAGCATAATTCCAAATTTTTATAAATCTAAACTTTTACTATCAGAAACATTCCCATTTCCTAATTTAGCATTAATATACTCTCTAAAGTGACTGAAAATGTTAGCGGTAATAAAAACTACTGAAAATAAAATATAAGGAAGTTTTCCAAAATGCTCAAATAATATGGTACTTAGAAAATGTTCCTGTATCTGCATTAAATTCTACTTTTTTTTAAAAAAAGAAAACTTCACAGCACAAGTATTGTCCCATATGGCAAACTTTGGGTTCCTTGCTTATATCTAGGGAGTTCTTAATTACAAAATATAATTTTTAAGTAATTCCTGGTGGCTCTTAATTAAGAGAAAAAGGAAGTTTGGAAGGAATAGGTAGCTGGGTTGGTCAGCTGCCAAAGCCTGAGTGGATAACACAGGTAAACTACCAATCATCTTAAGGAAACCCTAAGAGGAAAGAGAACTGTTTTTCCATTGCATAAAGCTTCAGTTTTACTATAGACCATTTTAGCCTGCCACTTTTTCAAAAAATTGAACTCTATGGACAAGAGGCAAATGGTCCTCTACCCTGTTTCTAAAAGAGGGCCGTCCAATTTATCCTCGATTCTCACTAGGCTTAGGTTGTGGCTTGGAGGGCACTTGTTTTCTTTTTTTAATTAAATTTACTGGGGTGACATTGGTTAATAAAATTATATAGGTTTCAAGTGTATGATTCTGTAATACATCATCTGTATATCGCATTGTGTGTTCACCACCCAAAGTCAAATCTCCTTCCGTCACCATATATTTGACCTCTTTTACCCTTATTACCTACCCCCCAAACCCTTTCCCTCTGGTAACCACTAAATTGTTGTGTCTATGAGTTTTTGTTTATTTGTCTTGTTCGTTTGTTGCTTTCAGTTTTATATCCCACATATGAGTGAAATTATATGATTCTTGACTTTTTTCTGTTTGACTTATTTCATTTAGCATGATAATCTCAAGATTTATCCATGTTGTAGAAAATGGCAGTATTTCATCTCTTCTTATGGCTGGGTAATATTCCATTGTACATATGTACCACATCTTCGTTATCCAATCATCTGTCAAGGGCACTTCGGTTATTTCCATGTCTTGGCCACCGTGAATAGTGCTGCAATGAACATAGGGGTACATATGTCTTTACCAATAAATGTTTTCGACTTTGGGAGTAGATACCCAGAAGAGGAATTGCTGGGTCATATGGTAATTCTTAATTTTTTGAGGAAACTTCTTACTGTTTTCCATAGTGCCTGTACCAATTTACATTCCCACCAGCAGTGTAGGGGGGTCCCTTTTTCCCACAACCTCTCCAACCCTTGTTATTATTTGTTTTGTTGATGACAGCCATTCTAACAGGTGTGAGGAGGTATCTCATTGTGGTTTTGACTTGCATTTCCCTAATAGCTAGTGAAGTTGAGCATCTTTTGATATATCTGTTGGCTGTATGTCTTCTTGGGAAAAGTGTCTGTTAAGGTCCTCTGCCCATTTTTTAATTGGATTGTTTGTTTTTTTGTTGTCGAGTTGCATGAGCTCTTTACTTCAAAATCTCAGTTGGGTTGTTTTCTTTCTATTTCAGAAATCACTTTAACTACACATAGATTAGGCTTCATGTTGAACTAAACGAAGAAGGTGAATGCCTCTATAGATTCCCACATATATTGTTCTCTGTTGTCTGGTTTAGAAAACCTTCAGATTCATCATGATTGCAGGTGCTTTCAGAAGGTGAAAGTTTTTCTTTATAAAGAGTCTTAATGTGTTGGAACATTGATGCTCTTATTTCTCATACTTGTATCAATGCAGTAGAATAATGGTAGATCACCCCCACAGAGTTTTAAGGATGTTTTCTGTAACAGAACTGTAACATTAAAAATGAAAATAGTCAAAGATAGTGCTGCATTATATAGTTGGGCTGTTAGAGACACTCCCTGCAGCTGTGTAGAAAAGATGCTTTGTTTAAGGAAAAACCCTTGGAGAAATTAATTGATATGAGCCAGAAGTTGTTCAGCCAATTTAATCGCTAATCTGCTGTTGTTTCTAAATTGCATGAGATGCAAAAGGAAGTCTGCCTGCCTCCAAATCAGCCAATTCAAGTTATGAACACAGGATGGAATTTAGACCACTAATGCTAAAATGCCTGCTTGAATTTAAACAGGCTTTGCTTGGGTGGGGGTGAGGGAGAGATTGACCAAGTTGTTAAACATGCTAATTCTCTTTTGGTGGCATTTTGCCAAGTTAACTAAAGCTATCCTGAAGCTATTTGAGGAATTAACTGGAGAACAAACAGTGACCGGGTCCAAATTTCTGTTTTCAAAATTTGTTAAAAACTGGGCTTTGAAAAAAAAAAAAAATGAAAGCAGTAATTAAAGTAAGGCTTTTTTTTTTTTTTTTTTTCAGATATCACATTATTGAATCTTAGTAATGGTGCAATATCTGTGGGCAAAGTAAATAATTTGAGTGGTATCCCTCCAGCTCTGACTGATTCTGTATGAAAGGCTGTCATGTTCTCTTTGAAATTCGGATAGTCAAAATATGTGAATTAACGTTTATTCACAAAATATGTGAATTAAACCTTGGGAAGTAGAGGTGGCCTAATAGAAGACAGTAAATCTCATACAAACTTTCTATTCATTTAGAAAGCATATTTCTCAGAATCAGACACCCCATAGCTTGGCTATCAAAATTCTACTGGACTCTCTTAATCTCACATTCGTGAGGTGGTATTTTAAAGGGACATCTATTTTCAACTCTCTCATCAATATTATAGAAAAGATACAGAGCGTTAGTTCAGTTGAGGATGAATAACAAACTTTTGTTATGAGTAGCTTGAAGAAAATATTCTGTCTTGCATTTCAAGTATGGCTTTCCAGTCATCCTATTCCAATATTCTGAATGGATAAAAGAGAAAGGTTGTCTTTGTTGTTATTTTTTATCACCACTTTTTATAGAACTTTTTGTCTTAATTTCACATCTTTTAAATAGAAATTATTCTAACATTATCTTGGAACACTCAGCATTCTACTGTATGATAATTGTGGAAAAGTCAGTTAAATATACAGCATTACAAATATAAAACTATCAGTTATCACAATAACGCTTGACTCAAATAGCAATATGATAAATTCATTCTTCTAACACTCTTATTTAACATTATAACAATAGGGACAGAATGTATTTTTAATTTATTTTTGTTATTTTCTCATTTTTCCATATTGATTTTGTTACAGTTTTCTCCACACATATTACAAATTCGGAGACCCAAATCTTTTCCTCAACTTGCCCTCTACATAATATTAAAGTGTTATACACCTTCAAAAATTATCTATAGTATTCATCTTAAACTTCTCTAGGCTTCTAGAATCTTTAAATATGTGCATTTACCAAACTTGGGCAATATTTAGTCATTATTTCTTCAAATAGTTTCTGTGTCCCATTCTTTCCTCTTTTCTGAGATTCCAGTTATTAGACTTTTTGATATTCTTCCACAGGTCCCTGAGGTTCTTTTTTTTTTTTTAGTTGTTTTTTTCCTGTATTTTTCAGATAGAATAATTTTTATTGATCTTTCTTCAAGTTCACTGAGTCTTTCTTTTTATACCATCTCCATTATCCTGTTAAGCCAGCCCATCTAGTGATTTTTTTATTTCCTATATCACATCTTTCAGTTCTAGAATGTCTTTTTGGTTCATTTTTATAGCTTTTATTTATTGCAAGGTTTTTATCATGCCATTCATTATCAGCATATGTTTCCTTATATCCTGAGCCTAGTTATAACCGCTGCCTTAAAATCCTTGACCTCTAGTATCTCATATCTGAATCATCTTAGGACTGGTCGACATTGATTGTCCTTTCTCTTGAAAATTGTCACAATTTCTTGTTTTTCATATGCCTGGTAATTTTTTTATTGTATCTGGACTGTGTGAATGATACATTTTAGAGAGATTCTGGACTCTATTATTTGCTTCCTAAGAGTACTGCTTTTTATTTGTTTTAGCAGACAGTTAACTTCTCTGAACGCAACCCCCAAACTCATTTAGTGGAGCTGAAATATCTTTTCAGTTATTTCAGTCTTACCTGGGCTTCCTGGAGTCCACCAAGCACACACACAACTCAGAAGTCGGCCAGAGATTTGAGTTGAGTACATAAGCACAAGCCGAAGCTCGCTCGCTCGCTCGCTCGCACGCTCTCTTTCTCTCTCTCTGTCTCTCTCTCTGTAGCTTAGATATTCTTTCTCTCTCTGTGTCTTAGATATTCATGTAGTTTCTAGATACTTTGATGGCATTGAACTCTAATTTCTCAACCAGTAAGATTACAGATTTCTCTCTAATTTTTTACCTCCCTGATCGGTACCACCTGGGCTTGTCCTCAGACAAAAATGATAGTGTCATTTCCTCCTTCCTAGTGTCAAATCTCCTGCAGTTTCTGCCTTTTTGGTACATTCTTCATTACCTTAGGATGGTGTGTGTGTGCGTGTGTGTGCGTGTGTGTGCGTGTGTGTGTGTGTGTGTGTGTGTGTGCGCGCGCGCGCGCACACTGAGTGACCTGCGGGAGAAGTCCAATACAAGGTTCCTTGCCATCACCAGAAGTGGAACTCCCTAAAAATCATCTTTGGAAAATAAGGAACATAAAGAATTCTCATAGAAAGAATATCTACCTCAATATAAAACCTTCTAAAATTGCAAATGTATACAATTTGAAGACTTAAATGTTTTTGCCATTGTTGCTTTTAAAACCTCATCCTATGTATTCCATCTCTAAATCAGAACAATGAATTCAGTGGTTGTGAGCAACTTGACATGATTTATAGAAGCACAAAAGGCCCTGGGGAATTGGACTTAGTATTGCTCACTTTTAAGCTAATACAGAGAAAACCCTACAATCAAATGCAATGAAGGGTATAATTGGTGCAATACTGCTTGCTATCAGTGTACTTTTTGGGGTCATTTTTGTTAACTGTGGAATGAAGTAAAATATTTTGAGCACCCAGTACTTCAATAAGAATATATATGGTTACCCTGAGCAGTCAAGTTCGAATATGTAATGTCTAATTATTATAGAAGCATTTATTCAATAATGCTTATTGTAAAGAATCTTATTATCTAGTTGCAGATATACATCATCTGAAATCAAGCCATGTCTAAAAAATATATCATTTTTAGCTCTATGCACTGTTAATGACAATAAAAGTGTCAAAAGTAAAGGGAAGCTTATACACATGTTACAGGTATGGGAATGCTTGTACAACTTGAAAATATATCTATCAATAGGTGTAGGCAGTTTCACAGAAAGTGAAATATGTCGGAAATGATACTCCATTCTGTGCCATGGAATACATATTTCCTGAGTCTGGAGAAATTTCAAGCCTCTTTTTTTCTGTCTCATATGCACTGGCTGACTCCTTATAATTGTTGCTTCTTCATTCAGTCACCATGGAAATGAGAGGGACTTCGTTGTTCTCGGTAGAGCATGGACTCAATAATAAGAAGCTACAGATGGAAATAACTAGGCATTTGTGTTCTTCAGGGGTTCACGGTAAAACCTATGTTATTTGAGGGGTAAAATCCTACGTAAGCAGATAAGTCTTCTCAATAAGCAAAAGGCAAGATGGTGGTATTACACTGAGAAGGGCTCTCTAAAGTTATGAAAGCACAGAAAAAGAGACATGTTTTTGAATGTGGGCAAACACTAGGTAATCTAGTTTACCATCAAGAAGGTTTGAAAAGAACCAAGTAATTATTTTCCTACCTAAGAACAGAACCATAGAGTCTGAAGAAGGAAAAACCAAGTTCTAATGTCTCTCTTAAGTCATATTAAAGTGAGAGATTTTCTCTAACCCGAAGTCAAAAAAATTTATTCATTTCAAATAACTACCATTTCAGAAAATTTCCACGTATAAAAATATGAACATTTTTCTTAAAATTATATTTGAAATCAATTAGGTTATTTTTGTTGTGTGCATGAACTGGACATGACTAGCTAAATGCTACTTAAATTATGGTACCCAGACCAGCAATATCAGCATCACCTGGAGCTTTTTTGAAGTGCAGAATCTCGGATTCACACCCAGAACTACTGAATCACAATCAACATGATCCTAGGGTGATTGATATATATATGTTAAAGTTTAAGAAATATTGTGTGTGTGTATATATATATATATATATATACACACCAGTAAAATAAAATCTCAATGTAAGAAACACTTCAGATGTCTTCTTTAGTGACATCATTAGAAAGCAAGGTCAAAAGGAAGGAAATTTGTAGATGATTATAATTTAGGAGCTGCTTTCAATTCTCAGAAAACGATAACTCATACAAAAGTCTATAGAAAGAGGTTAAAAATAAGAAAGAAGAAATTAAACGAAACCTGAGTAAATGTAAGACATGAATCTGTGAAATAATCATGCCAAATAAGACATTTAATAGACACAAGCAGTATTATCAGGAGACCTAGTGCTGGGATGAAAGTGAAGAACAAATTATAGTGAATCAGACTTTCAAGGCATTAGGATAATAAAAACAACTAATGCAATTTGGGGCCTCCTACCCAGAGACAAATCATCGAAGAGGCAGATAATGTTTCTTTTTTACTGACTCAGGTGAAAATTCAAAGAGAATATTTGGACACAAAAGCAGAAAGGCTCAGGCTTCATACAGAATCCAGAGAATAGCAGGTTATAAAGTTTGATAGATGAAAAGAACTATGAATTGTTCCAATAAAGATCCTAGGGTCGGACATATGATAACACATGGAAATATGAAATGCGAAAAGCCTTTGATTTTAAAGAAACACAAAATTTGATATATAGTAGTGAAATCAAACAGAAAGATATTTTGTTTGAAAAATATGTCCCGATATTAATACATATCCCACATATTTACTAGTACCTAGCCCAAGTCTATGTGCTCAAGCCACATAAGCATGTGCTTCAAGCCACATAAGCATGTCCCCAAAGAGAAGATAACCAGTTTCTGCTAACTCCTCACTTTATTACCAGGTCTTGAGAAAAGCTCAGTCGAATTTAGCTCAAGCTTGCTCCACTTCTGCAATGACACAGGCAAAAAACATTAACTTACCTAGGACAGGAGCACCTACTGTGTTTATTACCTAGACACATGCTCTTAATGCTGTCCTCACCATGTTCTACAGCATACAGCCAGGCCTCAACTCACATGTCATCCACGTCACCATATTGCCCATGAACATGAAAATGACAATATGGGAGCGTAACTGGAGAGGAGTGTGGATGCAGAATCGCTGTTATCCTCTTTCCCCCATCTTAACCTAAACCCTGTTCTTCTGAATAGCAATTCTGCTCATTAGGTTCTAAATGAGTTTTGTTACAGTAGTAATAACAAAAAAGGAGAGGGTGTTATCAGCTGTCATCAGAATAAGCTACAGAGCACACCGGGTTTGTCTTGCCAAAGAATATCACTAGATATGAAAATCAGTAGTTAAAGCACAAATAAATAAATGGCAGATTACAAAAGATTTTCTCACATTTCAGAAGGCTTCTCCATAGGGTTTCTTTTTACAAATGAACTCCTCTAGTGTTTTTAAGTGTTTTACAGATCATTAAATACGTGGCAGAGGGGCAATGAGAAGGGATTTCTAAATTTAATGAACTAGAAAGCACTCCAATTGAGGACAGATAAAAATAAGACAAGTTATATTTAAAATTCTACTTTACCAGTGGGCAAACACAACAAAAATTATCTAAACATAAACAGAAAAATATTCATTTCTCAATCATGCTATACCTGAGAGAATAGATATGATAATTATATATATTAATATGTTATACATAATATGTCGCTATCTATTACATAATATGCATTATATATGTTGCTATCTATTATATGTGTGCCTGTGGGGAGTGTGTGTGTGTGTGTGTGTGTATGTATGTATATATATATATAAATATAATATGTTATATATATATATATATATATATATACATACACACACACACACACACACTCTATATCTCTTCTTATACACACACACACATACACACATATACACATATACACACATATACACATATATACAAACAGTCATAGTCATGTGTATGTTTATGTATGTGTATCTATATATAATATGTTATATATAATATGGGTGTCTATGTATGTATATGTGATATTATACCATTATTTAATGGCTATATTAAATATGTGCATTTGTATATGTGTGTGTTCATATATATGTGTATATATTTGTGAGTCAGTCAACACCTAACAAAGTGGGAACATCATTTAAACTTCCTACCTTTTCATTTTACACCTAAATTTAATACTGACATGGACCTTGCAAATCCCATTCTTCTGAATATAATGTAATTCAACTGTACATTTATTCCCAGCTTTTAAACTCTTAAATCTCATTTGGAGATGGTTTAGGCTAGAAAATAAATCAG
This sequence comes from Pteropus alecto, assembly GCF_000325575.1. NCBI lineage: Eukaryota > Metazoa > Chordata > Mammalia > Chiroptera > Pteropodidae > Pteropus > Pteropus alecto. The sequence goes on along the minus strand of NW_006442103.1, from coordinate 2,890,651 downwards.
CCACATCCTTAGAAACTTAGGCTAAAATTGCATGGTGTATTTTTCCACCAGAAGTGCTTAAAATGCTCCCTCTGAAGTAAGTACTTTACAAAGTTGGCAGAAGGAGTTTCCTGGAAATACCAGGGTAAATATGTTCAACTGTATTTTGGGAAACCATGATTAATAATTAATAATTAATAATTAATAATTAATCTCTAAAGTCGGGCTAGAAAAAGTTAATTCTTAAATAACTATAATATTAATTTAATACAGTTTTTTTTGATGAGAGTCTGAAGAGACTAGTAAAGAATACTAGATGGATTCATAATGTACTATTCAAAAACATTTTCATGAATTAACTTTTTGCTATTAAGTCATTTCATGGAACAGTAGAGTGTGTTCATTAGAATGTTTTTAATCTAAAATGTATGTTATAACTGCTGTATTTGTTACACATAGAACAGTAAGATAGAACAGGAATCTGAAGATCTGAATTCTGACTCTACTCTTAGCTAGTTGATTGCCTGTCACAGATGATCTTTCTGAGCCTCAGTTTTCTTATCTTGAGAATGGAGATAATTAAGTCTTCCCCTGCTGTTTTCACAGAGCTATCATAAGGAATCAAAAGAGATTATACAATAGTCCCCCGTATCTGGCAGGGGAGGGTGTTGGAATATATTCCAAGACCCCCAGTGGATACCTGAAACCTCAGATAGTACTAAACCCTATGTATACTATGCATTTTGTTTGTTTGTTTGTTTTTTATAATACATACCTTTTCACTTAAAGAAAGCCCTTTATGGGTTCTTTTTTGACATATTCAGGTTGCCAGCATCTCTACTCTCATTATTAAGTAAAATAAGGGTTACTTGAACAGAAGTACTATAATACTACACAGTCGATCCAATAACTAAGATAGTTATTAAATGACTAATGGACAGGAAGCATATATGCTGGTGGGACGGAGGAGGATGGCGCAAGGCGCAAGATTTCATCATGCTACTCAGAATGATGCGCAATTTAAACTTATAAATTGTTTGTTTATGGAATTTTTTATTTAATATTTTTGGACCACGGTCAACCGTGGGTAACTGAAATGGCAGGAAATGAAACCACAGATAGCGGGGAAGACTACTGTATATATAATAAAAAGCTCTCAAATAAAGTAAGACACTATATAAATAAATATCAAGTATTTTAATGTTTTCTGTAGAGTTCAAGTTATAAAAGGAATACATTTCATAGAAGAATGTCATAAGAATGTAATGATTTCTCATGTTGAACATTTGACAGCTAGATTTGATGTCAATATTAATTTTCCACGTGTATTGACTTAGCTTTGCTATCTTATAACGAGAGGCCATAATCTCAGCATAGTTTTATTCTACTGACTTCATTACTTTATCAAAACTAGTAATTATACTTCTAGTGTTTTCAGACCAACAAAAACAGTTGAACATAATACAATGAAAGTTGCTATGAAAAGCATTTGTCACAGTAATGTACTAGAATTCCAGGAAGATGCAATATACTCTGTGTGTAGTTTCTTACAAACAGCTTTAGTGCTACTTGAAGCCAAAGAACAAGTTGACCGGTGAAAAATAACAGCTCATTCTTCTGAAATAGAATAGAAAAAGGAAAAGAGAAGACCCTAGAAAAAGGCATAATATCTCAAGCCATCTAGAAGCCGTGAAAACAGATGATGTGAGAATGTACTTAGTTCTGGGATCCTATTTTGTATAAAAGAAATAAATATTAATAAATACTCATTATTTGAAGAAAATCTCTTCTTCATAGGCACAAAATAGAGCCCAATAATTCCCCCACCAAAAAAAAAAAATGCCTGAGTGAGGTGGTTATATTTATGGTTGCCCAACCAAATCTTAACTTCATGAAAAGAGTAATAATGATGAGAAAAATGTCAGTAAGCACTTAAATAGCCCTTCAATTAATTTATTCAACAAATCTATTTATTTAACAAATATTTATTAAGCATCTACTATAAGCTAGGCACTGTGCTAAATGTTTTATACTGTGGTGAATAAGATACATTGGGTTCTTGTACTCACAGAGATTACAGTCGGATAATGGAGAGAAACAATTTTGTTTTTTTAATGAGTTACAATTTGTGGTAACTATCAGCAGGAGAAAAAGGCGTGCTTGGGAGAATAATGGGGAATGTGTATCTACCCTAGTTTGGGTATCAGAAAAGATTTCTCTAAGGGAGTGACATTTAAACTGAGATCTGAAGGATGAGAAAGAGCCAGGGAACAGCTTTCCACTGGGAGTGAACAGCACCTGTAAAAGTGTGTCATAAACTGAAAGAAAGCCTGTATGGCTAAAGTTAGAGAAAAAGGGTAAAAGTGACACCACATGGGATTAGAGAGTTTGGCAGTGGACACATCATGTAGAACCTTATTGGCCATGATAAAGAATATGGATTATATTAAAGTTGCAAAGGGAAGCTGTCAAATGGTTTTTCACAGAAACGATAATATTATTCAAATTTTATTTTAAATACATCATCATGCTGCTATGTGAAAACAGACAAGAAATGTGCAGAATTGTTTTTAGAGAGATCGTTTGGAGACTGTTGTCAGGGCCACTTTCACAGGTATGCGACTTGTGCAGTCTCACAAATGTCTTCTTCAAAAGCATCCTGCTCCTGGCTTAATGCTCTGTTGACTCCATCTCGAAGTTCTTAATAATATTTAAACAAAAGGACTTGCATTTTTATTTTGCCTTGGGCCCCCAAATTATGTAGATGGTACTGGCTGTTACCAGAAATCTAGTTGCAAGATGTTGTTGCCATGGACTGGGATGATGTCACTGAGGATGGAGGGAAGTGACCTCTGTTTCGCAGGTGAAATACAATTAGAATCCAATATCCGATTGCCACAGATACAAGCTTTTCAGTCTGGTCTATGTAGAGCATTTTAATTGTTGATACAAAATTAACTTATGATAATCAACACAAATCCTATCCATTTACTAAATGCTAGTTTTCGGAAGATTGCTATTTTTTTATCCTCTGTTAGTTCATCTGAATATCATGTATCTGTAATAGAAATAAACTCTGAAGACTGTGACACAGTTAGCTCTACCTTTACATTCCACTAATAGCTGTTGAGCCCAAAGCACGTAAAAGGCTCTGTGCTGTGAACTTAGAGTGATGTGGATGTTATCAAGAATTTATAATTTAATTGAAAGGTGAGACATAAATGGCGATAGTACAAGGAAGAATATACAAGAATACAAAGGAGATACGAACGATGTACTGTGAGGGGTTCCATATATTTAGAAGGATCATCAAAAGTTTTATCAAGTGTTTCTGCTTCGTTAACAGCAGTTCAGTGATTTTTGTCATGACATCCGAATTTGGAATGACATTATTGTGACATTTCATTTTAATTAAAACCAGATATTGCCAGAGATTCCATAGTAGACATCTCCCAATATGTAATAAGCCATGAGATCGTCCTGGTATATCTGAAGATTCTATTTAGAAAATAAATATTATCGAGGTCCTTAAAGAAAAAAAATGAAAATACTTCTTAGTCCCTATAAAATGAAATAAAGCTATAGGTAAAATAATTCTTAGTAAGCATTATCACAGTGAAAAATAGAACCAGAATTTTGGTGAGTAGTTAGAAATCTAATGAAATTAAGAGGTAAGTGAAAACGCTCTTGCTGTATTAGCAGATCTGCCTTCAGTTCAGCAAGTTACACAAACTGCAGGGCAATGTGGACATACCTTTTCTCTGTAGTATGGAGCTCTCACCAGGGAAAAGCTGAAATTGATGACTGGACTTCAAAGCAAATGTCCCAAAGGAAACACACACACACACACACACACACACACACACCCCAAACAGAAGACACTTGGGCCATGGAGGGATGTACTAGTGCCCCAGAGACGGAGACCTCTGGCAATAAAGGCATCGCGTGTCATGCATCACAGCTTTAGGACTGCAAACATTACCTCCCAGGACATTTGTTACATTTTCAGGCTTCCACAGTTGAACTGTGGGCAGAGCATCTAGCTTGTATCTCCTCAGGCGAACTCAGGGTCCTGGTTTGCCTCACACTTATCTTCCTTTTTGATCCTGCACCCATAGAATAAAGAGGGTATGTCCCCAAAGTGCTCACACCTTTAAACATTAAGGCAAAAAAAAAAAAAAACCACTACCTTAGTCTATGTACCAAGTCATGTAAATAGCCTCACCCTCTTGGTCCTGCACATTCTTGAAATAGAGTTCTAGAGCTGCCACCTATTCTTTAGTCTCTGAGCCTAAAACAATGCACAGAAGCGTTGAACATGTGAGCAAGATGGATGAGTGGCTAAGGATACAGAAGACATTGAGAAGATAGGATACAACTGGGGCAATATGTGTAAGTCTTACAGTAGGAATAATTCAGGAAAGAATAGGAACACTATGAGCAGCCCTATCTATCCAACTCAAACCCCAGTATCCGAGCTTAGGCTTTTAGGACTGCTCTCCTGGTCTGTACTGTAGACTTTCTCCTAGCTTCTCCCCCTCCTGCTCTCATATATCACTGCCAGTTCAATCTTTCCAAAACCCATTTTCCTGTTCAGAGCCTTCAATGACACTACTTAATCAACAGATGTAAAGAATTCTTTCGTCAAACATTCAAGGCCTTTTGTGATCGCACTACAACCAGTTTCGCCAATATTACTTTTGTCATTCTTCTGCACATATATCATTTCCGAGTCAAGTGGTCCCCAAACATGCCCTGCCTTTTCCTTGCACAACCTTAACATCTTGGCTTAGAACATGCAGTTCTCCTGACTCTTTATTCTCATAGCCTAGTAAAATTCTACTAATTCTTCAAGATGTCATTACCTACTTTGGGAAGCTTTGTTCATTTCCCCCCATTATTTCTCTCCTCTGAACTCAGGGATCATATAGTTTAGACTCATATTAACATTTACCACGTATGTATCTGTTTGTTTCGTTGTGCTACTTGTCTTTGACCGTCTTTTACCCTCAGCCCTGATTATAAACACCACGAGGACCATACTCATGTCTCTCTGTCCCACATAGTGCCTGCTGATCATAAAACAAAGGTCAGTAAGATTTGTTTAAATGAGTAGCTAGAAAAGAGTGGAAAAGGGGATACGTCTCTCTATTCTGAGATTGTCTTCCAAAATCATTATACTTCTAGGCAGACCTTATGGAGAAGCTATTGGCCAAAGCAAAAAAAAAGTTTATACAGACAACTTAAAAATAACAAAATGTATTGTACTGCCTTTGGTCGTGATGAGCTTTCTTCACATTAGCCAATCCAAGACCGTATGATTGGGGAAATCATATAAGCCAGTTTTTCTGCGATTGACCTGGTTTCTTTACCTGTTATTTTTGATACCCCTGTGACTTTCGTCTCAGAAGACTTCTGGTTTAGATGATAAATTATGTAGTCACTTTTCCTAAGAACCATTTTTATCAGCAAGTGAGAAGACTCCTCCTTTACGTTATTATTATATTAGTTTTCTTAAACAAGCTAGTATGGAAGTGGAATGGATTACCTTCCCATCCATTTTACCTCAGAGCTTGAGGTTAATCTAAAAAGGCAAATGAACCAATAGACAGACAAAGAAAAAAAAAAAACAGGAAAAAAGAAAACAAAAATAAAAATGAAACTCAAGTCCCAAAGGCTAAGCCATTTGAAGTAGAAAAGGATAAAACATAAGGCTTGGTATCATTGGGACAGATTTTCTTATCCTTCTTTTTTTCTTTTGTCTCCAAGGAATTCTTCATTAGTCTCAATTTAAGTCTTGAGTTTGAGGTTTTGTATTCTCAGTCGGTAAGCACACCTATTAAAAAGCAATGTATTCATGTTAACTCCCGGGCACCAGCAGGCTCTGTGTATTCACCGCTAGCCGTGGACACCATGCCAGGAGAACCTGACTCCTGATGCAAAAGGATTTCTTTAAAAAATAGAGCAATGCACCCACCGTCCCCCCAAAAAAAACAACACATAATTTTTCTCTGTACTCTGTGGTTTGTTTTAGTTAGGAAAACGGCCTGGTTTTACCCTGCAGCACGCATTCATTACAGTGATCTTTGACTGGCAGATGCAGAGTAATAGGATGCATATTTTAGTGCTTATTATAATACCCTGTCCAAAAACAACTTGACAAATTTGTGATTTCGACAATATCTCATTTTGCTGGCTGCAGTGCTCTGTGATTGTCTGGCCCACGTGGCTTCCAGATTATGCATACCACCAATACTTCTCATTAAAATGGCCACAGTTCACCAGTTTCGGTAGCTTGGAACGAACTTGGAATGAATTATTATACAACAAAGAGGCTGCTGTCATGCAGAACAAAAGACAAGCAAAAGAGAGCTTTGGCTTAATGAGGCTAAGTGAGTGTCTCCCCTGCATCACAGCTACTTGACGGCCTTTGAGCATGGATTTTTTTTCTCCACAGGCCAAAACCTTTGGTCTGTTATTTTGTGTTTATGCACCTTGAGGCTAATATACATTTTAATATGCTGCACATGGAGAAAAAAAATCAGCCATTAGATTAGAACATGTGCACTCCCTGTTAAATTAATGACAACCGAACATAGAGATAAATTTAGGTTTTCATATTTAATTATAGCACACTGCAGTACGTTTAGCAAGGATAAATTGCACTATTATTATGCTTCATTTTTTTTGACATCTTCTCCTATTAACTGTGCATACTTGCCCCCCCCACCAACAACACCCTGTGCCATACTAACATCTTTCTGCAAATCATCTTCCCCTCAATGTCACCCAATCTTAGCCACCACATTGAAAGGTATACTATTTTATTTGTTAAATTTAATGAGAACTAATGCTGTAGAATGAATGAGAATGTTATTTTTAAGAAAAAGTGATAACTCATCTAAGAATACTTCAGTTGTCATTCCTTCTTTCAACAAAAGCTTATAGCAATGGACTCAAGTTCTCTGTTTTTTCTGATCTCCCAAAGGCACAAAGCACAGCATGTGACTCTGAATAGTTGATGTTTCGCTATGACTCAAATGACCTGTGTATAAAAAAGTAATCGTAACAATCTCCAGAAAAACCTCCACAGTTTTGTCACTCTTTGGAACTTTTCTTCATTGATTTTTATCTGTTCATTGCAGAAATGAGAACACTACCAGTAGCAAAAAGTTGAAGGGCAGTAAATATCCAGCGAGCTACAAAAAAATTAACAAAGCCAATAGTAGAGATTATGAATATTGCCATTCATTCTTCCAAGGCCAGCAAAGCAGGAACATATTGTTAATACAAAGGAAATGTCAAAATTAACCTCTCATGTAGAATGACCTGATGACTTTTAGTTTTTCCCATTTGGGGGCTGTGGCTTTACCCTCCATTGACTGAGTGTACTTGTTCCCTGCTACACCTGGAACATATAGTTTCGTTTACTTCATCTACTGTTTCATAAAGTTCCAGTTGGTTGCTCTGAATGTAAAAGATTCTTCTACTATCTTTGTGTGAAGCAGGAAAATAAAGCATTTTCCTGTGTCTGCATGAAGGAAGCATACTTATCTCTTGTCCTTTTGCTTAAAAAAGTCATTTGAATTAGCAAAGTCCTTAAAGTGAGAGAATATTTTTTCCTGGGTATGAGAGTCAAAACGCAGCTCTGGGGTTATCTGGAGATGATCCTTTATTGGACATTTATTTCATGACAATACACACTGTAGTTTGATGACCAGACAGTCATGGCAGAATTAATAATTACCATGTAAGAAAGGTCTGTAACTGAGGATTAAATGCACGCTAGAAAAATAAGTCAGCCCTTGCTGGTAGGCAGCTTTTCTTGATAACACAGAGAAAGAGCTTTTACACATTTATTAAGAATAATTCTCTTTGCCCAAATGTTGGTAGAGTGAAATTTGCAAGATGATATATGAGATGGACTTATAAAGATGAGTTGTAAAATTCATTTTCAGAGTGCTTTCAGTTTAAAATTTTACTTACTTCAGAAATTTAAATTGTGAGGTGATGAACAGCTAAGTATCCTGATAACATAGAGTGGTAAAAATTTCTTATATTAAAAAGAACTAGCTTTTAATCTGTAATTGCTCGACAGACAAATCCTAAGAAAGTCTTTGTGGCTAATTGATGATTATATTTATTATTTCATAGATGCTGATGCTGAATCACTAGATACATCACTACCTAATTGGTCACTTAAATTCTAAAATTCCTTACTCAAGAACCTAGATCCTCTCTTCCTTGAGATTTCTTTCCACCTGTGGACAAATGGTTCAGACAGCTCGGTCAGTATTAGTTAGTGGTCACCAAGTGACTTTTCTGGATTTATTCACTTCGTAGTTCAAATAATTTACTCTAATTAATTATGTATTCTCAGTTCCAAATACCCTGACCATTAGACATTTTATTGTGTCTCGTTTCATTGAGACACCCCACTTTTATATAACTTTTACTACACAGGATTTTAAAAATATTCCTTGTTCTAAATATCCTTGGTAGACTGAAAGTAACTTTTTTAAAGTAAATATAGTATTTTAAAAATAATATAGACAAGCTCTAAGAAATGTTCATATTATTAAGTAAAAAAAAAAACCAAGAAGCTAAATTGTATATAAATATAATTTCAGTTTTTTTCAAAAACATGTAAATGTGGACAGAAAAAAAAAACTTAATGGTATCCATACACTAACAGACGTTTCTCAGAATAGACATTCTGGATTTTGATTTCCTTCTTTTCTTTCTATATTTCCTCCATGTTCTATAATGAACATATATTTTTATAGGGAGAAAGACTAAAAATGAAAGTAGTAGCTTTAGAAACTTTTGTATGAGTGTCTAAAGAATATTGAGCTAATATTTTATAAAAATCACTAGAAGAGTGAAATTTAAAAGAATCAAGACTATCCAAGTACCAAAAAGCAAAATTAGGAAGGATATAAAAAAACTGGTATTATTTAATATAAATAATAAATTAAACTTAGTTTAGCCAGCAAATAAATGCTGAGAAAAAATAACTACTTTTCTTTAAAAAAAAAAAAAAAGAATTATTATGTAAAGTTTATAAAAAGGAGTGATGGTTTTCTAAGTCTGCTACTGAGAAAGGGAAATTAAATCAATACAAGAAGGTTAAATTTGACAAAAGGTATGCTTTCCTGAGAATAAGCTATTTGAAAGAGATTCAAAAAGATCTCTGGAATCTTCTATTTTCTTGCTTTTCTTTCCATTTTCTTAGGTCTTTAAGAAAAAGAAAATTCTCACTTAACTGTTAATTCTAAATGTGTAGAACCATATGACGAAATCTAATTTTTTTTTTTTTTTTACCTTCCCTAATTTACTATCCTCAGTGTGGAGTATGATTATCTTTTGCCCAAAATGGTCCAATGGTCTTGGATTAAAGTTGATTTGAAGAACTATCTAATTAAATTGACTCTATTTCAATTTATTTTAATTTTCATTAGTATCCAAATTCCTATCCACTCTGCATTATACAGGAAAGCTCTCAAGATCTAAACCTTGAGTGCCTCCAAACCTAGTCTTCTGGTAAACTCTGCTTCCAGGCAGCTGAAGAATCCAGAGATGCTCTCTCTAACCTGCCATTTGACTTGAGAGCCCTGAGCGATTCCTCCCCCTTCCCCAGATTTATTGAAGTATAATTGACAAATAAAATTGTAAGATGTTCAAAACTTATAACATGATAATTTAATAAATGTTTGCATTGTGAAAGGATCCCTCTGGTCAAGTTAATTAACACATGCATCATCACCTCATAGACATATCTCTTTTATTTTTCTGAGAACATTTACATTCTACTCTCTTAACAAATTTTAATATACAATACAGTGTCGTTAACTATAGTCGACGTGTTTTACATTACATCCCCAGACCTTATTTATCTTACAACTGAAAATTTGAACTCTTTTACTGACTTCTTATTTCTCCCACCCCCTTCCCTTGTTTTCTACTCTGTTTTCTTAGTTCAGCTTCTTCTTTTCTTTCTTTTTTTTTAGATTCCATTTATGTGATATTATGTGGTATTTGTCTTTATGTCTGGCTTATTTGACTTAACATAATGCCCTTAGAATTAATCCATGTTTTCACAAATGACAAGATTTCTTTCTTTTTTAAGGTTGAATAATATCCCATTGTGTGTGTCTATAGCGATGATAAATGATAGATGATGATAGATGACTATGAGAGAGAGAGAGAAAGAGAGATAGAGAGAGAGAGAGAGAGAGAGAGATTGAGAAACATTTTCTTGATTGATTCATCCATTGACAGACACTCAGGTTATTTCCATACCCTGGCTATTGTGAATAATGCAGTGAACATGGGGTGCAGATGTCTGTTTGAGAGCCCTGAGTAGGCCTTTAATGTGATTTGGGAAACCCGGAATGCTGGTTTTTGGTGGGAGGATATGGATATGCACCGCAGCTACTCAGCAAAGGAGTCAATAATTCCTCAACAGCCCTGCGCATGTCCTGTGATATTTCAAAGGGATCAGTTAACATGGCACAGAAGCCTCTGATCACCAATAGTCATTCTTCATTCAGCTAAGATAACAATTAAATTGCTACTATTTGCTAGATCCTGTCCTAGACTTGGGATATATCAATAATAAAAAAAAAAAAATTCTACCCTTATAGTACTTATATTCAAGTAAGGGAACAATAAAGATGAGAAATGACAGTATGTTGAGTGACAGGGCTATGTAAAACAGAAAAGTGGAGGAGGACAAGGGAGTCAAAAATATGGAGGTCAGGGGACAGGTCGTAGTGTAAGTGTTGGGGGCAGTGAGTGCAGACTTGATCGAGAAGGAAACTGGAGCACAAACGTGAAGAAAGTAAAGAGTAAGCCCCATGGCGGTTTGTGAGAAGAGGTTTCCGGGCAGAAGGCACAGCCAGCGCTGAGGAGCAACCAGGAGCAGTGTATTGGGTGGGGGAGGTAACAGGAGGTAAAGTCAGGAAGGTGAGGCTGGGTGGAGGAAGGGTGCCCATCTCCATGCCCTAACTCAATTCCCTTCTAACTCAAGAACCTATCAGCCACCTTCTTTGCACTTCTACCTCATTGTCTCTCAAGCTTCGCAGTTCAGCTGACATGCATTTATCAATTTTCTGTAATGTGCCAGGGACTGTGCTGGAAAATGCAAATACTCTCCTGCATGAAACCAGATCACCATGGCAGCACTCTTCATTCCACCCTACTTTTGATTATAATGACAAGATTTATAGGAATAATAGATATCCAGAAGACCATTTTCCCTACTCTCCACATATCTGCAAACCTGCAAGGTTTAAAGCCCACTCTCAGCTCACACTTATATTCAGCTCTGTAGTGTAACACAAGACTCAATGACTTGATTATTGAAAAAATGATACTAGTGTACTGGATGAGCTGCACTTTCAGAACAAGCCAGAAACATCTTTATTTTCTCCAGCAGACTTCCATGGTGTTCCCAAAACGAGCTCCCATGCCTTGCCTTACTACGGTGGGAGCAGAGCTTGCTCATGTGCAGACATCTCTCTCCTGACCCTACTGGTAGGGAATTCTAACAGCCAACCTCTAACATTTAGATTTTTCTAGGCAATAGTCAGTCATCCACCACCCCCAGCTGTCTACCCAGAAACCAAAGAGCATGTCCATATCCAATTTGCCAAGACCACTCTGACTATAGTCAGCAGCTGTCCTATGAAGGCAGAATTTTGCAAGTAGCAAACATGCAGCCCTGAGTGAAAAATGCCAGTCGCCTCTTTGGAAAAGCACCCCAATCCTAAGTGGTTCTCTAGAGGCCCCTGCTACTTGGCTCAGGTCACACAAGATTTTGTATGAAAGGGGAGAAAAAAAGTATAACATTTTTTTCTGTGCCTATCCCAAATACTTTTCTCTACAATCTTTTCTCAGTCCCTCATCAGAGCTGGGTGAGACGTAAGGGACAGGGCGAGATCCTGGACCTACAGAACAAGTTTGAATCATGTCTCATGTCCCGCCCAATTCTCTTTGGAAAGGAAATTTGCCAACATTTCTTTTGTTGGGGGCCTTAGATCTATGACTAAGAAACATCCCATAACATCTTATTACAATAGTGCTATTAAGTTTGTTTTCAATCTCTGCCTTTGCCTTCAATCTGTAACATAAAAATAAATATTTTCAGACTAGAAATACCAGGTAGTGTGGTAGTAACAATAAGACCAAGGATATAGTGATGCTTCACTTGGTTAAACCCAAGTAATAGGAAGAGAACTTTTTTAAATACCAGAAGTCCAAGATTTTTTAAAGCCATGAGTAAAACTCAGTCTTTGGGTTGGACACTGTTTCATTTTTCTATTGCATATCCATAAATTGTGTTATTAGGTTTTTCATAGTGTTTTGATTTTTCTTGTAAAGATTCATCTTATGAAACTCCTTTGAGAATAAATATTTTTATTTTTATGACTTGTTTCTCAGAAGAATCAAAACTAGTTTGCAGTTTTCTAAAAATCTCATTTACTTGATCCGGTTGTAAATGGGGGGATCCTGCTGTAGCATCAGAAACGAGAGGAAAAGATCCGAGGTACCAGCACCTGCTGAGCACTGAAGAGCCGGAGCTGGCGTGCACCAGCACAGGACCGGCAGAATCCCAGAACTGCTCATTTGAAGCTCTCTCGGGAAACTGTTTTACATTTTAAATAATATTTGCGAATCCACACTGTTAAGAAGAAATATACAATTGTGGCAAATTTCTTATTCTTCAAAAAAACACTAAGCTCAAGTTTCCAAATTCCTGAAAAAAGTTAAAGTGAAATCATCTTGGTGTTCTATTCGATGACTCATGTTATGGCACTGCCCACAAGTCTTTGTTATGAGAATGGAATGCATCTAACCAAGTCAGCCATGTGACTAGAATCAGTGAAAGCTGGTCACCGCTACTTCCTAATAACCCACGAGCAGTTATAAGGCAGACCAGCTCTTCTCCAAATCCCTGGAAAATGCATTGCCCTAATTAGCAGACAGCAACTTGAGTGACTTCCCGAGAGACTCCCAATTAACTAAGCTTCTAGACTAGTATCATTAATACTTCTCTCTTATTAGTTTATACACACACACACACACACACATACATTTTTTTTTCCAACAAAAACTCTCAACACTTTGTCACCATTAAACCTAACCCATACAAATATTTAACATTTTCGGGGAGTAAAATGCAAAGGAATAAAATTAATGCAGTTCATTAAGCAAGTAATCTTAGAAGCAGCACACAACACAGTTGCTCACCAGCCCACCAGCTCACCAGATTATCTTTCCTGCTGTCTTCAGCAACTTCTATTTACGCTCCTAACCGGCTGAATTCGCCATGCCCCCCACTGCTTAGGAGCAATGCTACCACAGTGCAGCACTACACAATACATCCTGTGTTCTCCAGAGAGCTGTTCCTGGCCATATGCTGTCTTTCAGAATGCTTGTTGAACAACGTTGTTTGTCTCCCCTTGGTCACCAATGCTAGGATAAATCTGCGGAGTCACGCTGGCAGGAGAAATGTCGTCCAATCAGCAACAACAAACAAGTTCCTTATTATTGACCCCGCCATCTGTCCCAATTTCCACATGCCACACTCACAGAGGAACAGGTTTCAGCCAGGCCACATTAGTGTGCAGCCAACATCCACCAGTAGGGTCAGCTTGAATATCCAGATTGCATCTGTGCATAGTCCCACACCCAGCTAACATTCTTCATCCAGACTGGGATGTGGTCGGTGGACACACACACACACACACACACACACACAAACACACACACAACCTTTGCAACCTCAATTACTGGTAAGAAATGTATCCACTAACATATTGGATCAGGTATGTGTACATAGTGGAGCCATCAGTTTCTCCATAGCAAAGGCAAAATATAGGTGTTACTTCTTTTATGTTGAGGTGTGAATCCACCAAGACCACTCTACTTGTAGGCAGTGGATACAAAAAAAATAGTGTTGTTTGGTAGCTTAATTATTAGCCCTTTTTAAAAATTGTACAGAATAGCCAGACATATTCCCAAGATGAAGTCATTTCCTAAAGTCTCATTTCAGAGAGGTGGATGATCCTACATACTCTGCCATTGAAGTCTCATATAAATCAGTTTATCTCTGCTTAAAGTGTACCTTGAATGCTCAGAATATCACATTTGGTGACAAGGAAAAGAAGACAGTGCTTTCAAACTAGTAATATTAAAATAAATGTGCCAAGAGCATATTATGGAAAAACCGATAAGCGATAAAGAGCTAGCAGAATGTCTGCAGAGAAGTACAATGAGAGAAATTGTCTTTTCCTGTTAATAACAATATGAGAAAGCTTACGAAAAAGTTGTTCTATTGAGTCTTTGTGTTATAACCTATCTCTCGTCTGCATTTTAATGCTACACAATATACTAAATAGACTAACTTCAGAAGAGATGGTAAACCTGGAAGAATTACATTACTACCCAAAATACTGGTCATTGTAACAATTATGATTTAACAACCACATTAAACACCAAGCTAAAATAATAGCAATAATTTTCGTCTCTCCAAGGGGGATGAAAGCATTGTGAGGTTGTGTGGCATTGTGTTAGCTGGGATGTGTGTCACGACACTGGCCTGCAGTGTAATCAGCTCTGGAAAGACACTATACTCAGCATTTTCAGCAAGCCTGCTATTTCACAGCCACAAGACTCACCAGCTTTGCACGGTACCATGGCACCAACAGTGGAATGGTATGTCTTGTTCACATCGAACTATTTTTTTGGCATTCGCCATGTTATTGCTTAGGCTCCATCAGAAAAATTAATAGGTGATCACCATTAGCACAAATCACAGTTATGGAAAGAAGAGATGTATTAGCCAAGAGTTTCTCTGACTTGTGTCACTTTTAAATATTATAGTGTTGGTTGTCCATTTGAGTATTCTTTCTAGTCCAAGACAATCTAGGCTGCTACTCTTTACCAGTTGACAGAAAGAAAGAAAGAAAGAAAGAAAGAAAGAAAGAAAGAAAGAAAGAAGGAAGGAAGGAAGGAAGGAAGGAAGGAAGGAAGGAAGGAAGGAAGGAAGGAAGAACCCGATGCTTTTGATTTAGATTTCCTTTCTTCATGTTGCAAATTTGCATTCCTACCTTCTCTCAAGCTATTTCTCAATTGCATCTCCTTATTTTCACCGACATTCTTTTTGGGAGATTCAGACTATTGCTCTCTGATTTGTCCAAATAGTTGGTGTTATCTTGGATTCCAGCACTACTGGTGACTTTCATTCCTGAAGCACTGAGTATGAATTGCTGTTTTGATGGCAGATCATTTCTGGGAAAAAGACTTAAGTGAGTAGGAATTAAGAATTCTGTTAGAGGAATATGAGGACAGCCCATTCTGGTTTGGGGGAAAAAATCTTATATATCCGAAGAGAAAAACATGTCAGTGTTTGTGCACTGATGGATCTGTGAGGCAGTACTCATAGTGGATGTGAGCTCAACTAAATCTCGGTGCTGAGCTTGGGGCTTGCTGCTCATTTTCTCATCTGTAAAAAACAAAATAATAATACTTACTTCAGAGAGTTAGTGTGAAGATTATATGAGATAATAAGACATTTTTAGCACAGGGTCTGGCACAGTGAGTACTCAGGATTTGTTATTTTGTATCATGATTCCTAGCACTTTTAAAGCTTGAGGTTTTATGACTAGAGTGTCTGATCAGGGTCATGCTGGCTGTCAACCTTGGAAATTATGCAGGTTGTTCTCGTGCAGATACAGAAAGTGAATGAACAGATTGGCTTCAGATGACACACCTAGAAAACGGGAAGCCTTAATTCCAGTCTCGACTTTTTAGTGACTTAACTTGTTACCATTGCAAAAAATATAAACTCACTGGGACATGGTTTTCTAATCTTTGAAGTGAGGACACTGGCCTCTTCAAAGTCCCTTTTAATTTAAGGAATGGTGATCCTGGATATATTCTCCCTAACACATGGAAAATAACCACAGAGTAATTTGAAAATAGCAGAAAGACTCTCTCAGCTCAATATTCCTTCTATAAGCCTATCATTTTTTAAATAAAAGTCCACCATTGCAAATCCTCTCTAGGTTTCCTCTTTTAAAAGACAGCTATCAACAATCAAGTTATTTACTGAGTACCTTTACATGAGGGATGTAGAAGTATAAAACAAGAAATCCTGTCCTGATGTAGGATCTTAAAATTTACTTGGAAAGAAAAACTTTACCACTTTTAAAAAAAATTAACACTCAATAAGGGTCAAATGAAGAACATAGACAATAACTATTTCATTCATGTACCTATATGCCTTTTAAAGCTGCTTACACACTTAAAATACTTAAGGCAATACAATTTTTAAACTTAAGATAGATCACTAATCATTTAGAAAGTAAGAAATACTTGTTTCAGAAACCAAAAATAAGCTATACTACTGAAAAACAGGACACCAGGAAACTAAAAAAGCTCATGGACTTTATAGCCCTGTGCTCTGAAAAACGGCGATGTCTAGGTGTGTCAAGAGACAATATTTTGTTCTCGACACTAGGTATTGGGAAAATTTTATCACGTGAATCTATATTTAAGAATCGTTCATTAGCTTAATGTGCAATATCTGCAACTAGTGTTTTGTAAAAGATACAAAAATGCCCTTCACATAGAACTATACCATATCAATTCTCAGTGGAAGCCAAGGATTGGCTAACTCAACTCAGTAGAAGTATGTCTGAGCAAACTAAGCTAATAGACTCTAGAAATATTGCTTCATGGTGACCAAACTTAATATTTAAAGAAACCAAGGAAAATGGTGGATTAAGCCACCCTTTAGGCTAATTTTTTTAAATATCAAATATCTCTGAAACACTTTTTAAATCAAAAAATACATAGAGATAAGATTCTGCCTAGAAGGAATAACCTGATAACTACTGTTCACCTTTGTGTACATTATTCTATCAGATCCTTTACCTTTCATACTCTCCACACGCATGTGCTCTCAGCACTCTACTTCCACCGAGAGGAGGTGCGTGTCAAAGGCAGTATTCACATACCTCATCGTGAGGCCAAGGGCTACTGTGAAAAATTGATATCCTGCATGCCCCAGCAGAGCTGGGCAAAAGCTTCTGAAAATATGCAGTGAAACTTCTCTGCTCAAGAGCCAATCGCCAACTTCAGAAATTCATATCAAAATGGAAAATTCAAAAGATGAATATTCACTTATATTTTAAGGTTTAGCCTAATGGTAATGATCTCTAAGAAGACTTCGATGACATACTTCCCCTTCTGCCCCCACAACTAAGATAATATATTTATTTAATATTTCTAACAACCCCAGGATATAATAAATTTTATTATCATTATTTTATATATGAAGAAAATAGTGCACAAAGATGTTAAGTAATTTGCCCCAAACTATCCAGCCCATCAATAGCAGACCAGACAATTGAACTCAGGCCTTCTGGCTTCAGAATCCATGCTCACAAATACTATGTGGTGATGCAAAATTCAGTCTTATTTTAAACTGATCATTTACCAAAGGAAAACAAATATGTATACTCAGATTTCATGGAAAGGATTATTTTCATTATGCAGATAGAATAACACCCTGGTTTAAAATTGAAAGTGATATTCTTCTCATTTCTTGAAAACTTAAAATCAACCCAGAGCCAATTCTATAAAGCCGCAGCTTGGTCAGAAATCATTACCTAGAAAATAGAGAAATTGTTATCCATGTAATGTTGCTTCCCATAATTATATATTATCAATGTAATTAGTCTATAACAAACAATGGGGAAAGGATTTTTTTAATGTAAAATTTATTTTAGGATAATGTATAACAATTAGCGATAAAAAAAAATTAAATGTCTCATACTATACACCAAAACAAATTCCAAAAGTATTCAATAGATCTAAAAAAAAATAGAAAAGAAAAGAAAAAACAAACAAACAAACAAAAAAGAATCAAACAACACGTAGAAGAAATTAAATACTGAAATTCTGTAGGTAATCAATTTTATATTTTTTTATTTTTTTAAATGTCAGTTTATTTTTTTTCATATTATATATACATAATTTTTTTAACATTTTATAGTTTTAGGTAATCAATTTTAAAAAGCAAACAAACAAAAAAAAAAAGGAAAAACACCAACAAATAGATATCTGGGCATAAGTTAGATATAAATTTTTTAAAAACATAGAAGATAAAACTATCATATCACTGTATGTTATTACTATCAAAAAGCAATTTTAAAATAAAATGAAGACCAACAAATAGATTTATAGTTTTATCTGCATACATTTTAAGATCTATTTACATAATATATAACCTGAAAGGCTAATAGTACATTTAGGGAAAGTATAATAAATGTGGCAGAGGTAATTTCATAAAAGGTTAAATGAAATTTTTAAAAGGTTAAATGAAATGTTTAAGAAAAGTATCTTGATATCTCTATAGTCAGACAATTCACCAAACAAAAAATACAACTAATAAAAAACATAAAGAAAAGTTTGGAGCTCACCGTTTTTTTTTAATTTAAAGAAATAATAAGGTCTCATTTTTATATCACATACTAAATAGGCAGAAAAAATTACATTAATGTATATATTAAGATGCTCAAGTATTGGTTTGAAACTGGTGATCTCATAAGTATCAATGACTTTGGAAATGGTTTCCCAACTCTTTAGAAAAAAAATCCTATAGTTTAAAGCCTTTGGATTAATTCTAAGGAAATAATCTCATATATCTGTGTGTGCGTGTGTGTGTATGTGTGTGTGTGTGTGTGTGTGTGTTTGTGTGCTTACTTCATGCCAAAATTTTCTGTAGTGCTATTTTACCTTTATAATTGAAAAATATAGAGACAAAATGTCTGTTGCAAACTTTTTATTTCATATGTGACATAAGAAATATGGAGTTGTGAAGATTTCCTGCATCTTATTCATTTTCTCTCCCTGTAAACTATACAATGGCCAAGTTAATGAATGTGGAATAGATTAGTAGAATGGTATAGTATTTTATTTATAGGAGTATTTCTATATCACTTAAGGGAAAAAAATCATAGCATTATAAACGTTTATTGGTAGTTTCAGTACTTCAGCTGAAGTATTAACATCAATTGTGATATTCCTGCCTATGAACGCATTAACAGTAACTTGCTCATTGACCTAAAAAATGCTGAGATGTAAGAAAGCCTGATGCGGGTAATAAGTGAATTACATCTTTCGTATATCTTTAACAATATCCTTTTATAAAAACAGCTTTTCTTGGACTTCTTTTCCCATGTGCCTCCCAATTTTATTTGTGTTCATTTTTAATAGCACAGTAATTATGAAGGTCACAGAAATCTTTTCAAACATATTCTAAATTGTAGGCACTGTAGCAACCATATATCTTCATTTAAAAAGCATTTAAGCCGAGGAAAATAAGCAACAAAAAAAGTTCTGTTACATAAAAAAAAAAATATCATACCTAACCCTAGAAACTAAAAATTTTCCATTTAAATGATCCTTTCTTACTGCTAGTTCATCTGAGCATAACATGGAAAATTTGTTTATGGATTTCTTTCCTGTTAGGACTGGATCTCTTGGTTCATTGTAGTCTCATTCCTCAAGAGTTTACTTTGAACTTCTCAGTAGGAGTGTCTTGAGTTCACCTCTGTATTGAGTCACATGTGATCAGGTTATGAAGACTGACATTTGTACTCAGGTTTTTTCAGATCCTGTGAACATTCACATACACACAAATAGTTGTTTCTTCAGCTTCCACAGCTCTTGACCTTCTCAATGTATTCCAGGTGTCTTGCTCTGACATATCGCAGGGACCAGCAATTCGTGCTCCTTGCCCTTCTTCTCGTGCACATCCCATAACACTAACCTTTCTCAGGTGGAGGTAAGAGAGATATTGATGTTCTTTTCGTGACTGCTATCTAGCGGAGTTAGCTGATATAGTGGTGCCTGGTTATTATTACATTCATGAAAAATACACTTTCAGGTCCTCATAATGAGAATTGTGGTAAGGAAAAATATTGCACGTGTTGCTTCACTCTTTTTACCTAAAGCTATGAAGCATGAGTCACTAAGAATAAGTGCCACGTTATTGTGTTCAACTCTGACCAAAAGCCTATTTAAGTTCCTTCAAGTGACTGATTACATGTAGCCTATAGCCTTTTTCTCTGGAGATCTTCAATGCTTTGGAATTCTTTGGATTCAATCAGGAAATACTTGAGTACCTGCTATGCTATTTTATAACTCTATATGAAAAAGAAATTGCTAGAATATTTATTTATTCCCAAACTCTGTTCACATTTAAAACTTCTTACAATGTTTGTCAATAAATGATAAGTGGGTAAGTAAATGGTAGATGGATGATAGATGTTAGACAGATAGATAGATAGATAGATAGATAGATAGATAGATAGATGATAAATAGATAGATAGATAGATAGATGATAGATAGATGATAGATGATAGAAAGATGATAGAGAAAAAATCAGAGGGTAAATATTAAATTAAGAAAAATAAAATGGAGGTGGAATGGAGTTACTAGCCAAGTATATGTCAGTGGCCCTATACACAATATAGAAAGGTTGAAAATTAGACTCTGAGCTGCCTGACAACTAATGCAAAAAGTGGAGTAATCACAATACAATTCACAAGAGCTGCAAGTGTAAACCAAAAGAAGAGAAGCATAACTTTTTCTATTAGGAATCCCTCAAGAAATGTCTGAGATATCCTTAGGAAAAAGACATATTCTAGAACAATAGCTCTGAAATAATGGCAATAGTAAGTTTCATAGTGCTGGACTTTCTACTCTCCCTCACAAAAATTCTTGTTGATAGTGACAAGAATTTTACAAAGGATGATTTGGTTAAGTAGATAGCTAACGCTGAAATTTAGAGCACCTTCAATAAAATTTAGAGAATCCAGGAAAGTGGATTTTTTGAACCATTCTTCTTAAATATTTTATTTTCCAATCTATGTTTGATAATCACTGAGCGGCAGACAGCGTGAGAGGACCCTCTCTGACCTCCGGTGAAGTTTCTCCACATTGCTAAGGCAGACCATACCTTTTAATTTTACCTTTGAGTAGAATATCTGCAGGAAAGGGTGAGGCATTTAGAAATGTCAGGATAGAGATCTGGAGAATCCACATGAGTAGATCTAATATTTTGTGCAAAGATAATTCTGGGTCCACTTAAAATACACTGTCAAATGGCTAATGGAGACGCTGAAGAAGACATGAAGATGCAACTTATAGTGACCGGTGCTACAGGAAATAAAATTACAAATGCTACAGTTTGTAATTTTGTTATAAAAAAGCAGAATAAAAATGCTATAATGGAGATGCAATACCAGTAGCGTCAGGGAGCAGAGAAGTGGGGTTGTCCCTAATTGGGGAAATCCAGAAACACGTACCAGAGCCTCTGAGCCACGGTTTGACAGAGGAACCATATTTCAGAGGGTGAGGAAGCTCAAGAGGATTTAAGGTTGAGTAGAGTGTGCGGAAAACCCTAGGTACACCCAGTGCTGCTAACACAAAGGGTGTGTGGAGCAGTGCAGTGTGGGGGTGGGGAGGGGAGGTGGGTAATGCTTCAAAGATGAACTAGGTTGAGACCATGAAGGGATGTTAATTATAAGCAAACCACCTGGGTCGTAGTATACAGGAGGGAAAGTGGTTGTTTATTTAATGGGTTAGTTAAGTCTTTCTTAAAGGAATAGTGAGTTCATGGCATGTTTCAGTGGGAAAGGCTCACCAGGCCATGTGAGATAAGGCCAAGGCCTGACACTAGGGAAGAGCAATGCAGATGAAGGGTAGATGCAGGTAGGAGAGAATGCAGTGGAGATGTGACTACACTTGGTGAGCAAAAGGAGAGGCAAGAGATCATGCTAAGGTTTCTAGTCTCTGTGCCTATGTGATTAGAGCTGTGATTGTGACATGGAAGACAAATGAGACGAGATATAGGAGGCAGCTGAATATTTGAATCTAGAGCCCAAAAAGTGAAGTATTTTAAAAGCACAGTGGGACCTTTCAGAACAAGGACCTGCAGGCTTACAACAATGATTATGGAAGGACAGCTTCCGCAAGGAGCACTGTCGCTAACTCTGGCCCCCAAAGTCTAGGTGGGCTCAGGTGGGAGAAGACAGTAAAATTATATTTGGTGTCACACCTTAGTCCACATCTAAATTTCTCTCCTTCCTAACAGACATTATTGTGAATTAAAGTATTGTTTCAGGAACTATTGACTTCAATCAGCAGGGGGAAAAAAAGCCTAAGAGCATCAGAGTTGGCGTAATACCTTCCCAGACTTCTATCCGTTGCTGAAACAGAAGGGCTCAGCTTTGGCTGCGTGAGCCCGATATACTGCAGCGTTCCCTCCACACGGGCAGCAGCCATCCCTTCCCAGTCCCGTAAGAGCACTTTGCATTTTCTTCCCATCTTTCAGCTCATAAACATGTTTCTCTCCAGAACACACACCATATGCCATTGGAAAAGGGCTGTAAAGTTTTATAGATATATTTCAGAGTATTAGAAGGGTATAATAAAGCAAAACTAATGCAAAGAAATGGGAATTATTGAACAATGGAATTAAAATATTAGACATGGATAACTCTAACCACATTCCTTTCCGTTTGTTTGTGCAAGTCATAAAAACCCAGAACTCTTGTTTAGTTGAAAGATATGAAGCCTTTGAGTCGCGCTTTAAAAAAATTAACAATGGCTGTACTTTATTAAAAGCTTATAGGCCAGACAACAGTAAATGAGTGCTAAAGAGTTTATTCTGTACTGTCTTAAACTCCGTTTATGAGGCTCTGTGTATTTTGAGGTGAGAAAATTTATTCGTTTTTGTACTTCCTTGGGATTTTTCCATAGGCATTCTTTTTTTTGAGGAGATTAATTACATTCATTTAATTAGCATTTATTAAGTATACCAGTGAGAGTAGATGAGGATGTAGAATATAAATACTAGTTCTTGTTATAAGGAACATGTATTCCAACATGAATCAATATTCATTCATTCATTCATTCATTCAGCATTTATTGAGTACCTACTACTGTGTGCTTGGTTCATGCAAGATCAGCAATACATACAAGGTTTATTATTGCAATATATAACGGCATGTGTGGGAGTTAATGGCTTCTGTTTGATAGAGTTTTTCCATAATCTAAGAATATGTGCAAGGGAGCTTGGTCATGAGTCGATGTTTCAAAAAAGAGACAACACAGTGGCATATAAGACGAGGAAATGGCTCTAGAAATGGAAAAGTTGGAGTCAAAGGTCTCAAAAGGACTTGGAAAATGTGTAACAGATAAATTGAAATTGGAAAAATGCCAGTAGAAAACTACAGTAGAGGCTAATTATTGGCACTTTGAACCTAATTTGGGTAATAAAGCTTAATGAGGATGGGGGAAATGGTTCGGCGATGACCTTTCTAGCAGCCTTCAAGTTGAGCTTTTTAGAAGAATAATTTAATGTCATAAAATAATAGGAAAAGGAACCTGGAACAGGATGAGAGATGTTTCTGTGGCTTTAGGGAAAGTTTTAAAATTAGATACAGAAATAATGTGTAGAGAGATGAAGCAAGACTCAGGCGGCCAATGAGGGACATATGCAAGTTCATAAGCGTCGATGGTACACTTTGTCTACCCAGACTCTAACTCTGTAGCCAGCACTCAAGGATCTCTACTGCCTACGCTCAGGCTTCCTGTTCAATGTACCATTGGCAAGGTTACGATTCTCCATAAACCCTAAGCTCCAATCAGACTTCTGTCTGTGGTTTATATGTGATTTGTTTTCCTCTTTCTTCTTTGTACGCATTATTCTTTGACTTGGAATGCCTCTTCTTATTATGCCACGATGTTCAGACTCTGCACATGCTTTAAAGCCTCACTCATGTTTAGCAGACCTTTCTTATCGCTCCAATTGGTTATATCATTTCCCTTGCCTTTTTCGTTTTGAGGTTAGTGTTCTTTCTTTTACCGAAATCTACCGAATTTCCTACAACAAATTAGATGTTTCATCTGAGTGATGAGAAAATCAGAATGTCTAAGATAGGTACTTTTTGGTTGGTTTGTTAAAAAAAAATATTTATGTGGCGGAGAAAGCCTTTTGAAAAGGAGATTCATCCACATAAAATGGGATACATAGTATACACGTTCCATTTCCATTCACCAACAGTCCTAAACTTACACAGGAAAAGGTGGTTATTTCAAAATAGTTCCTGTTTTCTGCCAACCTTAATCTAAGAGTTAATTTGGGGTGTTGCTACTACTATGTCCTGAAACCATTTATTACTTCCCCAAACAAATGGTTTATTTCTTTTTCACTAATTAGTTTATTCTAAAAGAATCTTTTTAAAAGATTTCAAAATTATAGCTAAAACAATATGACAGAAGTTATTGTTTTACTTACTAATACTTTTCCTTGGAATGTTATTCAGGATAAAATTAGAGTTTTTCTATTTAAATCTACTAGAAAAAGTTAAGTGCTCTCTAACTTCCCATGTTAAGGCCCACGGGTTTTTGGAGAGCTTGTATGGGCCCCACTTTGAGCAGATAAAAAGAGTAAGTGGCTTTCCTAAATTTGTATGGCAAAGATCACCAACAAATCACTAAGAGAAGGTTAGATAAACAGTTCTATGTGTGGATACACAAGGATTTGGAGCAGGAGAGTGGAGGTGTATCATTCAGGGTATTCAAAGATGCAGACAAATTTAAGTAGAACCTAAATTTTCTAAGTGGACACCTATCCATTGAAAACAAATATTTTATTCCTAATATTTATCCAAATAGTAGGGATCTGACCAAATGGAGGCTATATATTTTCATCCTTGGTAGACACTAAAGCATGTTGAAGGAAATAATATAAAATGCAAAACACTGATTCGTATATGGACACTGACCTATTGAATTTGTGTTTGGAATAAATCTAGTTCTTTGGTTTCCCTGGGCTGTTGCTTGGGAAACTGTGCCTCTCCGTGTTTTTAAAATTACTTAGAAAAGTTGCTGAAATTATAATGTTAAAGCATCGTGACCCAGTTAACATGAGTCTTTGCCTCTTCTCATAACAAACCGTTAAGACAAATAAATAACCTAAAGGTTAGGAGAATTATTTTATTTGAGATTAAAATCTGTCTGGTCAAACTAATAACACATTAAAATTCCAGAAATCTGTGCTATTTGGTACAGAGCTGGGAGAGCCATTTGCTCAGCAAAGTGATATAAAAGTTCATTATGAAATTTTCCCCTGGTTCCTGCAGATCAGGCATGTGTCATTCCAAACCATAGTCCCATTGATCAGTGACTTTCATGCAGAAACTGGGAGTGTAAAATACTTCTTCCAAAGTTGTTTAATGAAACAAAATCTAAGCAGAAGCAAAATGGAAAAAACATATCATCATTTGAAATGCAGGCATGGAACTTGTCAAGAGCAGACCATACCTGGCGGGACCCAGCTTCGTTAATGTACATTGACCTAAATCACCCAGGCTCCTTCTATATGCTGCAGGGCTCATCGCCCGCACCATCCTGACAGCTCAATAAGGGAGTCTGCCCAAACACACCAGTGGCGACGCAGGAAATAGGATGCTTAGGATGATGTAATGAAGCTTTTTTAAAAAATCTCTTAAAGATTGAGTAGAAAATAAAATAAAAAATTAGGAAAAGATTAATGAATGAATAAAAAAAAAACAAGAGTAAATGTTGATATGCATTCGTGTATATTTTCTTGGTTAATAAATGCTCTCATCCATTTTTAAAGCATCTAGATTGTTGATCTTACATCCAAAGGACCAATAAAGAAAAATTTCATAAAAAAAAGCTAGTATATAAATGTGATGTCAAGGAGCATATATATTTTTCTTCATATATTTACTTTATCAAATTTAGAAAGTAAGAGGGTCCTCTGGGCTATTGAAGGTACTATATTTCAAACCCTATTCAGTTAAATTTTTAGTGGTTTTCTTAAACTCATTCGATAGTACCAATTTCAGAGGATAATAAAGGACAGAGTCTCAATGAACTCACCAAACCCCAGCCTTAATATTAGAGGCAGAATTTATTAGAAAAATAAATTTTAACTACAGAAGTATGGTTAACTCTTTGTGTGTATATCTTAGTACTGACTGGTATACAAAGCAAATATGTTTCTGATATGTAAAAATACCTAGTTTTCAGGATTCAGATGAGAACCTACAATGTTATTGTTAGCATTAAAAATTATAGCCTCTGTTTCATCAACTGAAAAGTGAAGTTTTTACCTTTAAAATGTAAATAAATGCGTCAGGACCATGTCTCACGATTCCCTGGCCACGTGGTGGCTACTCTTTACTTTGAAGATAATAGAGGATGGTCTGATCTAACGGAAGAAATTATCTGAGGAAACATAAGGGTAACCTTATGTTTAATGTAATTAATCAGAGCAGAACAATTGAGGACAAAAAGATCAATCAATGGCATAAAAGAGTCACAAAATGATCACCTACTAGTCTCTACAATAGCCACACTCTTCTGAGATCAAAATATAGTTTTACTGTCAGTTTTCAGAAAGAAATATAATATAGCAAAGAGAGTTAAGAGCTGTTTTGTTTTCTTTTTTTTTTTTTTAATAAAGGGGTAAAATAAATAACATAAGGAGAGACAAAAGCCATGGGGTTTTTTGAGAACAGTGGATTATTTTAACTAACTTGTTTATTCTCTTCAAGCATATAGCAGGCTGACTTTTAGCAATGCCATATGATAATTCTCTGTTTACATAGAGGATGAGATCAGATAAAACTGGTTACAATAAAGGTTAAAAAGTTTTGTTTGGAAATAAGGAAGAATTTCTTAACCATTCAGCACATAGAAAGATTGATGAGCATGGTTTCAAAGTCTCTGTCTGGAAGGTGTTCGAAAAGCAAATATGTGACTCTGTTCCAGAATATTCGACTCTTTATCTCTTAAATATTAGAATTTGGGTGAAATAAGTACAGTCCAGTACTTATAAATATTTATTTATTTAACTAATTTAACTTGACTAACATTATTCCCTATTACTCCCACAAAATAAAATAAAATAAAATAATAAAATAAAATAAAGCAACCTGCCTGAAGCAGATTTCTTAAGGAGTCTATTCTCTCTTGAAAAGCTATAAGTGGTTCTCCGATAATATAATAAACAGGTAAAACCCAATATCCAGTGTAACTAGCCAACTATCTTTCTAGAATTATCTCTCTTTTAAACATTTCCTCCAGTAAACATTTCCACAAGGTAAGTGGGACCACGTGAGGCTAATTGCTATTCCTCAAGTGCATTCTCATCCTCTTAACATAGTTCCCATTGCTTTTTATGCTATTCATCTTGTCTTGGATACTGTAAGTTTTGCCATCCTTCAAGATTCAAGACAGTATACTTCATGTCCTACTCTGGACTTGAAACATAGGCTAGCCTCCCTAGACAATAATCTACTGCCAGACATAGGCCAGGATGCTGTTGCCCCTGTGGTGTTTGACATGGTACTTATAATGAATTACTTTACTTAAAGCATGCAGGACCAATAGCTGAAAGCTGTGTTAAACTCAAACCAGTTAGGTTTGTCTCTACAACACACAAGTCCCAAGGTCTATGTAAAAGCCCACACTTGGGTCTGTTCTGGGTCTGGAGTCAGGCGTCTTCTCCTGTACCAGACTCAGTTCTTATAGAAGTCCTGAGAGTTCTCAGAGAAAAGGTGGTTCCCCCACACCCTACACACACACACACTGCCATCATGTGAATCAGCCTACAGTAACTTCTCTACATGGGGCCTCCATTCTGCGATAACAATACAGGTGCAAGGCTGCCATTCCCACACGCAAGGGACAGTTTGGCAGATGTGGCCTTGTAATATTTCTTTAGGAAACATTTTCATTGAGCACCCACCATGTGCTAAATAAACACTATACCATGCACCAGGGATAGTTTGGCGAACCGTCGGGACACATGTATTTCTTGGGATGGAGATTGACAATAAACAAAATAAGTAAGTAAATTATAAAGTGAGGCTGAAAGTCATAAGTGCTAAGAAGAAAAAGAGGCATGGAAGAGGTATAGGTGGGAGGCAGGAAAATTTTTCAATTTAAATAAGATGGTTAGGAAAGTTCTCACTGAGAGGGTAATTTGAGCAAAGACTTGAAGAAACAATTTTTTTGACACAGGCTTCCTGTTAAAAAGGCAACAGATTCTGCCTCCCTGTGGGATCTGCGTGTGTGTGTGTGTGTGTGTTTGCGAGTGTGTGCGTACGCACACACACGCACAGAGGTTTCTCACCGTAGCACTGGTTGCTGTGTGGTATTGAGTTGGCCTCAGTCCCCTTTGACAGCAGTGTGGCCAGAGCAGTCTGCAACTTATCCTCAGGTTCTGAAATACAGAGAGAAAAAGAATGAAACCCAAGAGTCATTTTTCGGTGCCCTGACAGAAAATACAGTGCTGTTCAATACTTGGAACTCTCTCTAGGGATTAATCATGATTAAATAGCCCAGTTTACTAAAATGATCAGGCTTCCTCACCAAGTACACACCTCAGACACTTGGTATCCTGTTTCTGTCGTGTTTCACGAGCATCTTTAGCAAAGCTAACAAACAAAATAGGCCCAATTTTTTCCTCCCTGGAGACCCTACGCATTTCTCCAACTTGCCGCACTCACATCGATTTCAGAAGGAGCTCTGCGCTCACGGGGAAACGTGGAAAGCTCAGTATGTGGCCCGTGGTTTTAAAGCCACACCATCAAAAAAAAAAAGGGGGGGAGGAAGAAATTCGAAGCATTTTCACATTGACAGGAATTGGCTGTTTTGACAAGG
The DNA here is from genome assembly GCF_000325575.1 of Pteropus alecto. Classification (NCBI taxonomy): domain Eukaryota; kingdom Metazoa; phylum Chordata; class Mammalia; order Chiroptera; family Pteropodidae; genus Pteropus; species Pteropus alecto. The sequence continues at coordinate 2,861,886 of NW_006442103.1, read as the reverse complement.
GAAAGTCACAGCATAGGATTTTTTAGATAAATTAACAGAACGAAAGTGCTAAATTAAAATTGCAACATCGATTTCCTTTTTAGCTCAGCTGTGCATTATATGAAAGGGTCAGAGGAAGGATTTATTATGGGCGATGAGTCTCTGTCGTCCACTAAGAGAGACCAGTGTATAAAATAAAGTTGTCCATTTCAGATGCCCTTTGTCTTCAAGGAAAGCTGTCTAGGAGGCCCATGGGTGGCAAAGGCGCTGAAAGGAAATGGAAATTGGTAATCGGTCCTGTTAGGCTGATTCTCTGCATGTTCAATTCATATCCTTTTCAAAAGAAGAGATTAAGATGAAACCTCATTGAGGAATACACATTTTGAAGAAAATAGAAACAAAGGTTCTGCAAGGCTATTTCAGTTAGTGTCAAATGTGAGAACAAGGCGACACAAACTTATATGAAGAAAGGGCATTAACAAAATCCCCAGACAAAGAAGGAGCTAATAGCAAATGCATGCAGCCGTCTCTGTGGATGCTCACAGGAGAAGTGCTACAACTTGATTTACAAAGGACCTGGATAATTATTTGTTACTTGGAGCCAACCCCGCGTCTCCCTCTGCAGAGGGCAGGCACTGACCATCTGCGTGTCTTAGTTTTGCTTTTGTATGGATGAGAATTAGCCACATTTTTTTTGTCTGGTAAGCTTTGCATGAAGAGATGTTTGAAGCACTGGCTTTGTTTTGTTTTAAATCTTTAAAATGTTCCCTCAGCTTCAGTCAGAGGATTATTGCACATCTAACCACAAATAAATTGAAATATCAGCTGAAGAGAGCGCGTGTTGCTCACTGATGGAATAATGGACGGCAGGTGGTAGAGGGTTTTGTTTTCAGAAAAGCACAGGAGGCTAGAAGTGACAAGAGTGATTTTGTGAAAGGGCTGAAACTGTCAGTATGAAGTCATGGGGGTCAGTAGTTCCTGAGCTGACCTTTTTAAACAAACCCTGAGAAGACCTTTTACTGGATCCTCACAGCAGTAGAGCATTCATGCCAGAAAGGTTGTCCCTCCCCCTAGATATTAAGAGTTTTAACAAAAAGCATATTTTCTATGATAGCACCCGTGTTCAACGCTTCACTCACAGAGTATCCCGACACTCCCTCTCCTGTCAGCCTGTGACACGCGGCCCTAACTGCTCACCTGCTCCGCCACACACGCTAGCGTTTGAGCTATCCCTTAACACCTTTCTGCAGCCTTTGATATCATCTTCCTGTCAAGTCACGAAAATCTAGGGACTCAGCTGTGAAGTGAGACACTCGGTGTGCTAATTTCCATGTCATTGCCTTGAACGGTTTTCTAGCACAGAGCTGTGACACAGAACTCTTGCCTGACTTCTGGGGACGCACCGAAGAGTTGAGATGCGTTGTCGGTGGCATCAAAGTCACTTCATGTTTGTGAGCTAGAGTTATAGAATGCACAGCTAGGGTCTTCTTTTCAAATACTCCTGTTTGGCCTCTATTATATAACTAAATCCCAATAAATGACACACCTAGTGTGCTTTATATGAAAAGCTTTTTGTTCAAAATTGCCCGCATCTGAAGGCAAGAACCTTTTGTCTCCAAAACCTGTGAAAAACAATGAGGGGTTTTTTTTGTTGTCTTTTTTTTTTTTCTTTTTTTTTTTACTTCATCACTAAATAATATCATATCATCTATCCTCTCACTAAAAGATGTTAATGATGATAGAGAGTTTGTCTTACATACATAAGAGGCGTCCTCTATGGATCCATGCTCCTTGCTCAGGTTGGCATGCAGGTAACAGATCATCCTGGAATCAGAGATCTCCAAAACCGTGCACCTGAATTTAGAACCTTCTTTTCCACTTGCGACTGGCACAGTAATTGTCTCACTAAACTCCAATCCTCAGGTGACCTGGTCTAAACCACTGAAATGAAAATCATTAAAAATACACGAACAAGCTTTTTAAAAGTTTTGAAGCAGATTCAAGCAACCATAAAGCTTACAATTAGAATTTTTTTCAGTTTAGCTCTATGTGCCTCTCTAATCTTCTGAGTAAATAATATGAGAGACTCCTTAGAAGAGACTTAATTTTTGAATCTGCAGGGGAAAAAAATAATTTTAAGAAAGGCCTAGATCCTTAATCTCCTAATCTCCAGACCCCAGACTCAGTACTCTTTGCAGTAGATGCCGCTGTTTCCAGGTACTTAAACACATAGAAAAACTTAATAATGTAGCTCATTATTGCTGAACCTAAATTTTCATGCCCTTCTCGTCATTACCCCCTCTGCAGAAGCCAAGAAACATGGAATCTTTTTTTTTTTTTTTTGAGAGTTGGTATATGATAGAGTTTACTTTTCAGATTGTTAGGAAAATTGACATTTTCAATAAAAAGTGCTGGTTCAATTCATTATACATTTTGAAAAATGTAAAGCTAGATTCACTATACCATTTCTTATTCCAAAAATGTTCTTGGAGTTTTTAAATATATGAATGAAGCAACAATTCTAGAGAAAATATTGGTAAGTATTTTAAAATTTTATAATGGAAAAGATATTTTTAAGCAAGTCGTGGAAGCTAAAATTTATTATAAAAGAGTATATATATTTGAGTATGTAAGAAATTTTAAAATTTCAAATGCATAAAACTATTTCAGATCTGAAAAAGTATCAAACTTGAAATTTATTAGCAACATATCTGATAAAGTTCTAACATTCCTAATGCATAAAGACATTTACTATTCAAACAAGATATATACCAAATAGACAAATAAGGAAATAATATGGAATTTTTCGTCTACTTGATGACCTAGGATGTAACACTACACAGTGTTAAAGAGAGAGGAAATGGTCACTGTCACTGCCACATAACCCTTGCAGCACTGTAAATGGGTATTGTTTCTGGTGGACAGTCTGGAAGGACCTTTATAGTATGTATACTCCTTTCATTTTTGTTTTTGTCTTTGTTTTCAATTAGAGTTGACATTTGGTATTATTTTATATTAGTTTCAGGTATACTGCAGTGTTTAGACATTTATATAATTTACTATATAATCTCCCCTGATTAATCTGACACTATAAACAATTCTTACAATATTATTGACTATATTCACTATGCTGTACCTTACATCCCTGTGACTATTTTGTAACTACCAATTTGTACTTCTTAATCACTTCACCTTTTTCACCCAGACCCCCAATCCCTCCCATCTGGCAACCATCAGTTTATTTTCTGTAACTATGAGTCTGTTTCTGTTTTGTTTGTTCATTTATTTTGTTCTTTAGAGTCCATCTATAAGTGAGATTCCATCTATAAGTATTTGTCTTTCTCTCTCTGGCTTATTTCACTCAGCATAATACCCTCTAGGTCGATCCATGTTGTTCTAGATGGTAAGATTTTATTCTTTTTTATGGCCGAGTAATAGTTCATTGTATATATGTACCACCTCTTCTTTATCCAATCATTTATTGATGGGCACTTAGGTTGCTTCCATATCTTGGCTATTGTAAATAGTGCTGCAGTGAACATAGGGGCGCATATATCTTTTTAAATTAGTGTTTGGGATTTTTTCAGATAAATACCCAGAAGTTGAATTGCTAGGTCATAAGGTAGTTCTATTTTTAATTTTTTGAGGAACCTCCAAACTGTTGTCCCACCGACAGTGTACGATGGCTCCCCTTTCTCCACATCCTCGCAGACACTTCTTGTTTGTTGATTTATTGATAATAGCCATTCTAACAGGTGTAAGATATCTCATTGCAGTTATAATTTGCATTTCTCTGATGATTAATGATGTTGAGCATCTTTTCGTATGTCTATTGGCCATCTGTATTTCCTCTTTGGAGAAATAACTATTCAGTTCTCTGCCCATTTTTTAATTGAATTGTTTGTGTTTGGGGTATTGAATTGTATGAGTTCTTTATAAACTTTAGATAATAGTCCATTATCGGTTATAGCACTGGTGAGTATCTTCTCCTATTCAGTAAGCTGTCTTTTCATTTTGTTGATGATTTCCCTTGCTGTACAAAAACTTTTTAATTCAATGTAGTCTCTTTTGGTTTTTTTTTTTTTCTGTTTGTTTGTTATTTGTTTCTTTCCCTTACCTGAAGAGATATATCAGAAAACATATTACTAAGAGTGATGTCAGAGAGTTTACTGCATATATTTTCTTCTAGGAGTTTTATGGTTTAAGGTTTTACATTTAAATCTTTAATCCATTTTGAGTTTATTCTAGTATATGGTATGAGAAGGTGGACTAGTATCTTTCTTTTTTTTTTTACATGTGTCTGTCAAGTTTTCCCAATATCATTTATTGAATAGATTGTCTTTACTCCGTTGTATATTTTTTCCTTGTTCGTTATATATTAAGTGTGTGGGTTTATTTCCGGGCTCTCTATTCTGTTCTGTTGATCTATGCGTCTGCTTTTATGCCAGTGCCGTGCTGCTTTGATTACTATAGGCTTCTAGTATAGTTTGATATCAGGTAGTATGATACCTCCAACTTTGTTCTTCTTTCTGAAGATTGCCATGGCTACTTGAGGTCTTTCATGGTTCCATACAAATTTTAGGATTATTTGCTTTAATTCTGTGAAAAATGCTATTGGTATTTTGATAGAGAATTGCATTGAAACTATGGATTGTTTGGGGTAGTATGGAAATTTTAATGACATCAATTCTTTCTATCCATGAATATAGTATATGCTTTCACTTATTTGTATCTTCTTCAATTCCTTTTATTGATGTCTTTATTGTGAGTAGAAGTCTTTTACCCTCTTGGTCATATTTATTCCTAGGTATTTTATTTTTTTGATGCGATTGTAAATGGGATTGTATTATTAATTTCTCTATATGATAGTTCATTATTGTTATAAAAAATGCAACCAATTTCTGAATATTAATTTTATATCCTGCTACTTTATTAATTTTAAACTGCTACTTTATCAGTTCTAACAATATTTTGATGGAATCCTTCGGGTTTGCTATGTCTTCTGAAAATAATGACAGTTTTACTTCTCCATTTCCAGTTTGGATGCCTTTTATTTCTTTTCTAGCCTGATAGCTGTGACTAGGACTTTCAATACTATCTTGAATATAAGTGGTGAAAGTGAACATCTTATCATGTTTCTGTTCTTAAGGAAAATACTTTTAGTTTTTCTCCATTGAGTATGACATTAGCTATAGGTTTGTCATATATGGCCTTTATTATGTTGAGGTATGTTCCTTCTATTCCCACTTTGCTGAGAGATTTTTTTATAAATGGATGCTGGATTTTGTTGAATGCTTTTTCTGCATCTATTGATATGATCATGATTTTTATACTTCAATTTGCTTATATGGTGCATCACATTAATTGATTTGTGGATAATGAACCAACCTTGCATCTCAGGAATAAATCCCACTTGACCATGAAGTATAATTATTTCAAAGTATCACTGAATTCAATTTTCTAATATTTTGTTGAAGATTTTTGCATTTATGTTCATCAGGGATACTAGCTTATAATTTTTTTTTGTAATGTCTTTGTCGGGTTTTGGAATCAGGGTAACGATGGCCTTGTAAAAAGAGCTTGGGAGCCTTCCCTGCTACTGAATATTTTAGAATAGTTTGAGAAGGATAGGTTGTAATGCTTCCTTGAATATGTGGTGAAATTCACCTGTAAAGCCATTTGGTTCAGGACTTTCGTTTTTGGGGAACTTTTTGATTACTGATTCGATTTCATTAGTAATAATGAGTCTGTTGAAATTTTTTGTTTCTTTTTAACTCAGTCTTGGAAGATTCTATGTTCCAGGAATTTCTCCATTTCTCCCAGATTGTCCAATTTGTTGGCACATAACTGTATAGTTTCTTATAATCCTTTGTATTTCTGTGGTGTCAATTGTCACTTCTCCCCTTTCATTTCTGATTTTATTTATTTGGGTCTCTCCTCTTTTTCTTGATGAATCTGGGTAAAGGTTCATCAATTTTGTCTATTCAAAGAACCAGGTCTTGATTTCACTGATCTTTTGTATTTTTTTTTTTTAGACTCTGTTTCTTTCCACTCTGATCTTATTATTTCCTTCCTTTTACTCACTTTAGACTTTGTTTGCAGTTATTTTCTAGTTCCTTTAGATGTCAGCTTAGAATGTTTATTTGAGATTTTTCTGGTTTTTGAGGTAGGCCTGTACTGCTATGAATTTCCCTCTTAGGACTGTTTTTACTGTTTTATAGATTTTGGGTCATTTTCATTCATGGTATCCTCTGATTTCTTTTTTGATCCCTTGTTAACTCATTCATTATTTAATAGCATGTTATTTAGCTTTTATGTGTTTGTGTGTTTTTCAGGGTTTCGTTTTGTTGTTGTTTTTACTGATTTCTAGTTTTATACCACTGTAGTCAGAGAAGATGCTTATATGATTTCAATCTTCTTAAATTTATTGAGACTTGTTTTGTGGCCTAGCATGTAGTGCACTTGAAAATGTTTCATGTGCATTTGTAAAGAATGTATATTCTGCTGCTTTGAGGTGAAATTCTCTAAAAATGTCAATTAAGTCCATCTGGTCTAATGTATCATTTAAGACCACTGTTTCCTTGTCGATTTTGTGTAGAAAATTTATCCATTCATGTCAATGGAATGTTAAAGTCCCCTACTATGACTGTATTATCATCAATTTCTTCCTTTATGTTCATCAATATTTGCTTTATATAGTTATGTGCTTTTATAAATGATTATATGAGTTTATATTCTCTTGTTGGATTAACCCCTTTATCATTATAAAATGTTGTTTTTTGTCTCTTATTATACCCTTTGTTTTAAAGTCTGTTTTGTCTGATATGAGTATTGCTACCCCAGCTTTTTGTTTGTTTCCAGTTGCATGAAATATCTTTTTTCATCCCTTTACTTTCAGTCTGTGTGTGTCTTTTGATCTGAAGTGGGTCTCTTATAGGCAGCATATCTATGGTTTTGTTTTCTTATCCATTCAGCTACCTTATGTCTTTTGATTAGAGCATTTAATCCATTTACATTTAAAGTGATTATTGGAGGGTACATAATTATTGCCATTTTATTATTCATATTTATAGTGTTTGACTGTTTTTTCCCTTCTTCTTTAAAGAAGTCCTTTTGATATTTCTTGGTTTGGTGGTGATGAACTACTTCAGCTTTTTCTTGTCTAGGAAGCTCTCTATCTCTTCTTCAGTTTTAGATAATAGCCATGCTGAATAGAATAGTCTTCATTGTAGGTCCTTGCTTTTCATCACTTTGAATATTTTGTGCGAGTCCCTTCTGGTCCACAAAATTTCTGTTGAGAAATCAGCTGACAGTCTGAGCTTTCTTGTAGGTAACTAACTTTTTCTCCTGCTGCTTTTAAGATTTTCTCTTTTACCTTTGGCATTTAAATTATGATGTATCTTTGTGTGGGCCTGTTTGGGTTTATTTTGTTTGGGACTCTTTGAGCTTACTGGACTTGTATGTCTATTTCCTTTGCCATGTTTGGGAAGTTTTCAGTCATTATTTCTTCAAACAGGTCTCAATCTCTTGCTCTCTCTCTTCTCCTCTGGTGTCCTTGTGATGGGAATAGTGTTATAGTTGATGTTGTCCCAGAGATCCCTTAACCATCCTCATTTTTCTATTCTTTTTTCTTTTTGCTGTTCTGATTGGGTGTTTTCTGATATCTTGTCTTCTAAACTGCTAATTCATTTCTCTGCTTCATCTAATCTGCTGTTGATTCCTTTTAGTGTATTCCACATTTCAGTTATTGTATTCTTCATTTCTGACTGGTTCTTTTATTATGATTTTTATGTTCTTTTTATGCTTACTATTTCTTTGTTGAAGTTCTCACTAAGTTCCTAGAACATCCTTATAACCAATGTTTTGAATTCTGCATCTAGTTGATTGTTGGCCTCCATTTCATTGAGTTCTTTTTCTGGAGTTTTCTCCTGTTCCTTCATTTGGGACATGTTTCTTTGTCTCCTCATTTTGGCTGCCTCTCTGTGTTTGTTTTTACATATTAGGCAGATCTGCTATATCTCCCAGTCCTGGCAGGGTTGCAGTATGTAGTTGGTGTCCTGTAGGGCTCAATGGAGCAGTCTCCCTGATCACCTGAGCCAGGTGCCCCAAGAGTGTCTCTTGTATGTGTGTCCTCCTGTTGTAGTTGAGTCTGAGTGCTCTTGGAACATCAGTGGGTGGTATTAATCCTCAGGCCGACAGGCTGTGAGGATTGGCCATGCTCACAGTGTATGAACTGCTGTGATGGAGCTGACCTCACATAGCGGATTTTGCCCTAGTAGGCTCTGGTGCCTGCTGAGACCATCTTTTGAATATGCCTTTTTGGAGGCTAATTGGGTGGTACCCTGCTGTGTTCTGAATTTGGCCACAGGGTTTGTTGCTTCTGGGGGTTCTTGGGAGTGGCGCTGGTACAGGCCAAGATCAATCTCTGCCTATGTCGAGCCCAGGGCTACCTGGTCAGAGCTACAAAGCAATCCACAATTAGTTGCTGCCTGTGCTGGACCTATAGACACATGAGAGTGGCCACGCTGTGAACTGAGGCTGGCTGCCACCAGTAATGGGCCTGGGGCATCTCAGAAAAAAGCCCAGGGCACCTTGAGGCCTGCTGTCACCTGCTGGCTGTTGGTAAGGCTCAGCTACTGAAAGAGCCTAGGACAGTAAGTGAGTTGGATGGAGTGGGCTCTCAAGTGGTCACCATGTTGGGGAGAGTGGTGTTCACCAGGTTGCTACAGAATCAGATATGGCACATGCTGAGCCTGGAAGACCCAACTCGGGAAAGATGGTGTCCATTCATGGCTATACGGGAGTAGGGTTCAACACAGGGACAGTGATGGCTGTTTCTCCAGCCCTCGCCTGAAGCCACACAACTCAGTCTCTCCTGTATTTTTCTGGCACCTCTGGAGCCTCTATCCCTTCACCAGAGCCCAGGCTGGAAGTGAGTCTGTGCATAGGCCCTTTAAGAGGGGACCTTTGTTTCCTATAGTTTTCTGTCTTAAGCAGCTGGTAGGTATCCCTGCTAATTTTCACAGGCAGATAGATGTTTGTGTCTGTGTAAAGAGGCTCCTCTTTCTGGCACTGGTGCTCCAGGCTAGGGGCTGGATGTGGGGCTGAGACCCCCTCACCTCTCAAGGATCTCTGCAGCTGAGATATCCCTCCTGATTTTCAACCACCACACATGGATGTGGGGCCAGCCTGTTTTGTGTCTCTGCCTCTCCTAACCATTTCAACCGTGGCTTGCTTCTTTTGCGTATCCTTAGTTATAGAACTTGTGTTCAGCTAGACTTCAGGTGTTTTTTAAAGTTGATTGTTTTATAATTTAGTTTTAATTTTAATGTGGTCATGGGAGGAGGCAAGCACAACATTTACCTACTCCACTATCTCGACCAAAACCCTCTAGTATAGTCCATGGAATCTGTTTTACCACTGCCTATTGCTTTATACATTAAGTGGTCTGTATGCTGAAAAGCCAAAGTTTGGGGCTTAAAATAAAAATGTTAAAAAAAAAAAAAAAAGAAATAGAAAGAGCATCCAGGAAGAAGTTTCGGGACAGGGGGATAAAATAGAAGAAAAAAAAGGCGTTTTCATAGTTGTACTTGAAGGTTATAAAGAAAGCTCTTGACGCCCAGAGAAGGAGGGTTAGATTGGACCAGGAGGGGAGACATTGGATGTACCAGGAATATTCACCTCTCCTAAGAGTTAGCAAGTTCTCTTTGGGAAATATCCAAAAAGAAAAGGAAAGGGGAAGAATAAAACAAAAAGTGACATTTGAACAACAAAGACTGATAAGTAGAAAAAGTTATCATAAAAGTTCAAAAAAGGAAGAAGTAAAAAATGTTTTGTAAGGATAAAAACAAAACTATGACCTCAGATACAGAAGAGAATTAAAGAATAGCAATGTGTTATATATAGCTCTTTAGTAATAAAAGCTAGAGGGAGGAGGTAATTTTTATCAAATATAACCTTTCAAACTTAAAAATATGTATATAACCAATAGTCATCTATAAAATTGGAAAGCAAATTTTAAAATTTATCACTAAAAGATATCAGACACAATAGGTTTGCAGCAGAATAGCTGATAGTTTTGTCAGTGTTTCTATGTTATTTAAACTATTCCAGCTTATAAAAGGATACAGAAACTCAATAAATTTATGAACCTCGATCAAATTTACTACCACAAACAGATACTACTACAATTAAAAAAAATTGTGGATTATTTTTTTCTAAGGAATAAAGATGCAAAATTCTAAACCAAATAATATTAAAGATTGCATCTTTAACATTATAATGAAACTGAAATTTCCATGCAATATCTATAAAATGGATTGATTTCTTCTTCTGATCTTTATTAACTTTATAGAATATGTGTAAACCCCAGTCTATAGGTTAAATCAGTATATGAGAAAGATGACAACAGTGCTTGACCTCGCTTCCTCTAAGTGTCCTCTACAATTATACAGCAACAAGAAAGCTTTAGCCTCTGATTCTGAAGTGATCTTTTAGTGAGGACTGTTCAGGAAGCCTTTGTCCATCCATACATTCACCTATACTTGAAAGCAGATAAATGAGTGATTCTTGATGATGATGATAAGGCATTCGATCAATAAAGGTTTTATTTGGGAAACCTGTAATGTTATCACATTCAATCTGCCATTATGCTTTTTTATCTCAGGGGGACTTGAGTTGCTTGTTCAAGCATCTGCCAGGGTAGATATTAGAAGACAATAACCAAAATCAGTAATTTATCTACATTATAAAATATAGCAGGGGAGATATTGTGTATAGAAATTAATTCTGTGAAAAAAAGCTACCATTTATAGAGTAGATCCATAATTTGTCATTTCACATCAGCTATACACCTGGGCTTCCTAAACTGGTGTCCCAGAAAGATGCACCGCAGACACCCTTAAAAGATATCTATGGTGCAGGCAGCTTGGGTTTCCTCTTGGAATAGTGAGTCAGCTAGAGAGATCAATGCTAAAAATGTGTAGGCGCTCAGCAAACAGAAGTTTAGTTTAACTGAATCATGTAGGCAGAAGATTGTCCAGGCTTCTAAGTCACTTCAGGTGACTCAGCATCTGCAGTTTCCACAGCTACTTTTTCTGAACTTCAATATAATATATAGTGAGGAAATCAATGTTATATTGACTCATCAACATTTTCCTTCACTTGCCTTTTTTAGATCATGTGCACATGTCCAGTGTTCCTTTTATGCATTTGTCCTAGAGAAAGATGGAGTTTGTATTGTAGTTGGCTTCTTTCCACATGTATGTATGTGTATTTATGTGTGTATATACACATTATATATATTTATATGTTATTATATATTTATATATATTATATATGTGGGTATAGTAGGGAAATATGAATATCAATTTTTAAATGCTTGTGAAGTAGATGTTACTTTCATTGGTCTTCAAAGCTTATAAAGTCTCAGCCTTTACTCTCTCTCACCTACTATTATTTACAAACCCTCTACCCCTCTACTGACACCTTATTTTTTCAATGTCAGTGTATTTGCTGCTACTACTGCTAATCTATAGATAGTCTTCATTTCATATTTTTGCAAATTGGTTTCATTATTCTAGTAAACTTCTCCCATACTTACTGACTTTTATGTTAAAAAAGACTGGCCTGCAAAAGACATCACCAGCCAATTAAATGTTCCTCTTTTAAATCCACAAATGGATCGATCAGAACCTAGTATGAAGGTGGTAATACTTAGCTCTATAGCTCTTCTCAACTCTGTTCATTCTGTCTGGAAGTGCAGATGATGTTTTCCATCAAAGATCCTTCTGGAGATGCAATATTTTTAGGCTCAAGGATATTCAGGAAACTACTTTTGTTTAAGTAGCTCAGGTTTGTAGGGACAAAATTTTATTCTGTATTTGTGTATAAATATTTTCATATGTATATCTATCCAAATGTATATCTTCTTTGAGAAACATAAATGAAAAATAACTCTTATAAAAGCAAGCATAAGAGTTTTAATTCTTGGAAAGTTCACATTACAGTATAATTTTTGGAGGTACGTTAATTTGCCAACACCCCCTATAGGATGAAAATTTATCATATACTCAGAAATAAAAATCTATAACCACAAACATATACAGTGTTTTGCTGGAGTGGATGAACATTTCTGATTCAATTTGTAATTAATCATATTTTATAATTAAGACTGAGATCTGTTCATCATATTTCTCTCTTTAGTCATTAATATGCATTCTCCTACAGCTTAGATTTGCTTGGTAGCTACCATTATAAATTATGATTTGAGGCTCATATTAAAAAAAAACAACAGGATAGCAATTCTGGCCATAATAATAATTATAATTTTATTCCCACCATGGTTTTTATAATATTTCCCACTAGTGTGCCTTTTAAGACAATATTTGTTTTAATAACATTTTTCTGATTATAAAAGTAATATGTGCTCACTGTAGAAAATTAGCAAAATACATAAGTATAAAAAAGATCATCTCTAATCTCACTACTCAGAGATTTCAATTATGTTGCAGGTGCGTGTATACACATATAAACAATAATTTCTTAAATTAGGCTCATACTGCATATACTGCTATAGTTCTGTCTCTTACTTCTCTTAAAATTATACTGTCTAAGTATTTTATGTACTTCTTATAATCCTCCTAAATATGGAGGATTATAATCTTTTTAATGGCCATCTAAGATTTAGAAAAATCAATGCCAGTTTAACCAATCTGCTAGTTTAGAACTTTTTAAATAATAAAATCAAAATCCATTTTGAGGGCAAATCAAAGAACTTAGTGCAGCCAATTCTGGCCCTCCAAGACTTTTCTCTAAAACACGAAACACAAGACCATTTGAAAGAAGTCAGAGCCGGAGAGGACCTCGGAGTCTGTAGCCAGCCTTAATTCTATGTGTTGACACGAAACATTGATGAGGGCCAGTAACCAGTGAGGCTCCCCAGGTTGTCGTGCGTGTAATGGAACCCAGACCGTTGTATAACCAGTAATGGCTTCTTTGGCCATTACTCAGATTCTATTTACACTAGGGTCCTTTCTTCAGTTGTGAATACATTGCATTTCAATTATAAACTTGGAAAAGAGAGGTAAAAGGATTACTGAGTGTGAGAGATGAATGAAGAAAAGCAGTAAAGCCTAAACGATCAAAAGGATAAGTCTCACAGTTCATCTGACATAAGAGATGGATTACGATGGCTCTGAAGTGGGGAATAGTTTACTTAGGAATTTAGCAGTAATTGTCATTTAAGGAATCCATTAATGCTGTCACCTACATAGTTCCATCATTGATGACTAATAGGAATATATATGGTATTTGCTTATGATTTTATTGATTCTAATAAAATATGACTATCTTTTTGAATCATTCTTATTCAGGGAAAACCTGCTTTCCTCGTATTGGCTGACATAACCCACATCAACCATTAAATGGCATAAAGATGCTATATCTTTTGACATCATATGTATCTTTCTCCCTATGACTCATTCTGTCCTAGAAAAAGTATCTCTAAGGGGCAGTACTAGAATTAATCCCTGCACGCTGGTCAAAAGAAATGACTATCTGTTAGGTGTTCAGGTATTCAGCTTATGCAAAGACATTCATACAGAAATACAAGAGAGAAATCTTGCTCTTAAAAAAAAAAGTTAGCATCATGATTTTCTTTGAAGAAACAGTGTTTCTTATGATATTTTCTCCTCGAACTTGCATTAGAAGATACAAAAACATATTGTACATAGTCTTTAATTTAGAAAAAATCTTTGGCATTACCTACCTCTGTAGAAAAGATATGGGGATAGTGGGATGGCCTTCAAGAAACATCACATACCTGTCTCAGAAGCATTCACATCTGGACTCTAGTCAGAAACATCCAGTGACTTATCTCTGCCTTCTCTTTTTCTCAGATACATTGTTTTCTGCGATAAAGCTAGAAAATAGGACACTGTTTATTCCTTGCTCCTCTCTGATAATAGTTTTTGTTTTGTTTTATCTTACACTTCTAAAATTTGGACTTTTAATTATAAATAGGATTTTGGGAATGATGACATAATTTTCACAGAGTGTTCTAGGAGTAATGAAATACCACTGTTATGGCTGCTAACAGTGATGAGAAACTTAGAAGTGAGCCAATAAGTATTTGGGGAACATAATTCATTTTACAATTCTAAGACATGCATTTTTTTAATGTTTTAATATCTCTGAATTAGAATGTCTTACAATTAATTGATGGTATCTTTAAAGTAGCAGACTCTGAATGTGAAAAAGTGTTAGTAACATTTTAAACAATTTATTTTGCTTATATTTTTCTCTTATTGCATGCAGAAGAACAATGTATGATAACTTCTTAAATGTGATGAAATACAAGGCGTTATATTATTTTAACATAATAGATAAAGATAAAATTATTCAATGTTTTGGGAGTACTTGTAACTGGCATTCTAATGCATCAACATAGACACTCTCCCTAACTCTACTGGATGGAAAAAAAACACATTTTCTTAGAAATATCTCCCACTAAAGGAAATTTAAAATCTTATCCTCATTCTGTTTAAAAAGTCACTTTCTGTAATCTATCTAATGGGACATTGGGCCAGGGTGGATAAATGAACTCCATAGATAATCTCTCAAAACTCAATTTATTCATTAAATTCACTTCTTCTTCCTCTACTAAATATATTCCCAAAGCTTGATGGGCAATCAAATTAATTAATTTGTTACACATTCTTACCCTTCCTTTCTGATAGCCAACAAATGAAAATAATCTCAAGTCAGATAGAAGCAGCACAAAAACCTGATAATCCCTAACTGCTAAACCACTGCTTACTGAGAGAGCCTTTTATACTTTATGTTCCTTAGAGGATTCAAAATATTAGATTATAGATGTCTCACATGTATTTCTATGTGTGTATGTATCGGCGTGTATGTACACACACAGTAAGCACACACATTTAGTTCCAAAGTTATATTAAAAAGGATTTGGCCATAATGTTCTAAAGCCAATATTAAGGTAAGAATATTTATGTTAGAGTTTCTTTGTGCATTAATAGACATGAGGGGAAAAGTTATTGAGGTTTGCAAATTTATTTTAAACAAATTCTTTAAAAATACCTACTGACCTACATTTACGGAAAGAAAAAACAGTCAAGCACAATTGTAATTGTTATCTTGTCAGTTATTTATTAATAGACAGGCTGCCGTCATCTTTGTTAAAATGCTCTAAGTTGACAGAATTTGATTTGCATAAATGGGTGGGCAGTCCTTTTCTTACTTGTCCAACAAACTGCAGACAAAGTGCCTGCCAATGTTTTAATTTCTTTTTCATGTTCTGGCTAGAGAGTGAGAAGAACGCTTTCACTCCACAGTGTCATGAATATGATAATCTATGGAAATCACAGAAAGCAGGTACTTAAGTTAAGCATATACTGTACTGTGGGAATCCCTGATGAATTCAAGTCTCTTCTGTTTAGAGGAGATGTTGTTGTCTGTGAAGTGACAGACTGCCAGATGTTCATGAAGTAGCGAGCACTGCAATGGGCTCAGATCTTAGCCTCTTTCCCCACCCCCACAGATGACAGCATTTACTTTAGGCTACACAATGGTCTTGCCTTTAGTCTCTAAGCACCAGTGTTTACACTAAGAAAACAATGATTCAATTCAACTATCGAATCATTGTTTTCTTAATTTTACTTATTTAAATATGTGGAGCATAAAATTATATTACTACGTGAACGACTTTATAGAGCGTATGCAGCCTAAATGCAAAATAAGCAGTTCTCCATCATGCTTAATCCATTGGCATCCCTTTTGAAAGCTTAAAAATGGTTTACTGAAAGGAGGGGAAATGTTTAGTCTAGCGTAATACTAAGCACATTGCAAAATATGCTAAAGTACATGTAAGTTAATAACAGGAAAAAAATGTAACAGAGGAGTCCCCAACTCCCGGGCCATGGACCTGTAACGGTCTGTGGCCTGTTAGGAACTGGGGCGCACAGCAGGAGATGAGCAGTGGGCTAGCCAGCAAGCCTTCATCTGTATCTGCAGCTGCTCCCCAGCACTAGCATCACCGCCTCAGCTCCACCTCAGATCATCAGGCATTAGATCCTCAAAGGAGCACCGGTCCCTGGTGCCAAAAAAGTTGGGGACCACTGCCACGTTGCCAGGATTTCTAAAGTAATAATTAAGTTGATGATAAGGATTGACATTTATTAAGTGCTTACTGCCTACAAGCTCTGGCTTTATTTTATATAATTTCTGTACATTATATAATCCTTACTACCACCCTATAAAATATTCCCATTTTCTGAATGAGGCAACTAAGATTTTATGAAGGTTAAGCAAATTTTGACCAAGTCAAAAACCTAGTAAATAGTGAAACCAGGATTGGAAGCCAAGCTAAGTTCAAAGACTGCACTATTTATCCTAAATATATTGCTACTTAGTATATACATTCATTTGTCAATGTATAATGGGCCAGCATTGCTCCAGGTTCTGGGGAAACATCAGTGAACAAAATTGATGAGGAACCTATTCTAGCAGCTCATACTTTCTAGAGAGGATGGAGATACAAAATAAACGAATAAAGAGTAGGATGAGTATTAAAAGAAAGATATGCAGAATGTGATTTGGAGAACCTACTTTAAGTACAAAGGCCCTAAAGCTATCAGACCTTGTTAAGACTTTTTGAGAACAGCAGGAAGACCAGTATGGGGTACAGTGTAGTGAATTAAGAGAGGAGTGATAAAAATAAATAAAATTGAAGAAGTAGGCAGGGGCCAGATGAGCCTGCAGTTCTTGTAAAACTTTTAGATTTTATTTTAAGTACAATAGGAAATCATTATAGTTTTAAGCAGAGAAGTGACATGTTCTCATTTCTATTTAAGACAAATGCTCAGACTACTATGTGGGCAACACATTATAGCAAGTCAAAGAGAAAACAGACAGATCATTTAGGAGGCTACTGTAGTGTTTTAGGTGAAAAACAATTGAGCCTTGAACTAGAACCATATCAGTGGAGATAATGAGAAGTGGAGAGATTTGGGGTATATGTTGGAGATGGAGCCCAGAAGTTTTGCTGCCGGATTAAATCTAGAGGGCAAAGTAAGGGAAAGAAGAAGAACCCTAGGTTTTTGACTTAAGAAAATTGGTCAAAAGTCACACCATTAATAGAGAGAGAGAGAACTGGAGAAGGAACATATTTGGAGTAAAAAAACAAGGGCTCCTAAGGCACATTTAGTTTGAGGTCGCTGTTCAACATTTAATTAAATATGCTAATTAAGTTGCTGGATATAGGAGTCTGGAGTTCAGTATAAAGAACAGAACTGGAGCTATAAATTTGAAATCTATAGCTTCAAGGACATTTAAGGCCACAAGACAAGATTAAATTATTTGGAAAGAGCATGTTGACAGAGGCGGGAAAAGTGTCTAGGACTGAGCTTTGCATATTCTAAATTACAGGTTTCACAGAAAAAGACTGACCTAGCAAAGGAAATACAGAAGTGACGTAGGAGGAAAAGTAGAATGGTATTTTAAAAAGGAGAGAGGTATCGCCTAGGTCAAATGGTACTGAGAGATAAAGTTAGATGAGCACAAAAACATAACGATACGATCAGACAGATGTGAGCTAGAACCTTCAATGTGTCCTTTGAAAGAGCCTGGATACTTCCCATCATAACAGATAAAGAGATAAGATGGGCTTTTAAAATTCAGAAGAGCAAAATTACATCAATATTTTAACTGCTAATGTGAGGCAAGATCATCAACTGAGAATGGAAAGGAGAGGCCGTTAGGGTTTTAGAGGAGAGAAGAAGGTATGAAATGTCATTTTGCACAATGAGAAAGCAGAGAGCGACAGGGGTAACATAGCAAGGCTGGCTGGGCAGTACTGAGTGCCCATCCGAGTTTTTAGTTAGGAATTTGGTGGCGGAGCAGTTATATTTTCCAGCCATATTCAGTTTCTCAAATGTAAATATGGGATAACTGGATAATTGGATTAAATATGGGCTAAGATTTGGCTTGGTTAGTATAACAAATATTTAGATATTATCGCTTGATAAGATTAGAACTTAAACAAATGACTGCATAAATACGTATCACTGAAAATTGTGATAAATGTTATATCTGTTTATATGATTATTTATGTTTAATCCTATTACATTACAAGCAGTTTCTAAGGATAGGAATCAGACCTGTTTGCTCTCTGTTAAGTCCTCAGAGCATATAGAATGAGCCTTTGACAAGAACGCATTTTATTAGACCTTTCTCTTAGTATCTTCTCCTAAAACACCAAAATAGGTATTTTTAGGTGAAATATCGGCCAGAAAGCTCAGGAAGGATATGGCCAGTCAATGTGGAGGAGAAGGCTTTAGGTTTAGAGATGGTAGCCTGGATTTAAGTTTGCTCTGTGCTCTCTTATACTGGCATTGGGCACTGTGTGGTTGCCACAGCTGTGAGCCTTGGGTTTCATCAATATTATAATAATTATGTTATTATGGAAACTACATGAGATAATGTGCGAAAACTTTCTAAAACTATAAGTACTGTAACTTTGTTATTGAATTTTAGAGTAGTTTGGTGCTAATGCCTCTTAGGACATGTGATGTTTAGCAACTGGCTGATGTCTGAGGAAGCTCAGCAAATTGTCTTCACATTCCTCTGCTCCAAGCCTAATGGCTGGTTTCTTTGACTCCTGTCCTCATTTTGTGGTGTTAGTTATTGTCAAACATTAGTTTCACCTTTATGATACACTATGGTAGCCAAAGGCAGGGAGTTATAAAACCAGCAGCAAAGACTGCATAGCCATATGGCCTTCATAAAGCCTGAAAAATCAACGGATTATTCTTCTGCCGAAGCTGAATCTTTGACCCCATTCAATAATTGAATAGATTCATTATTGTTCAAAGTAGATTTTTGATAAAAGAATTTTTTTATAATAACTATGGTCTACAAATTATGTGTTATTTTTATTTGTTATGAAGCAGGAGAATGAAATGGTCATTATTATTTTTTTGACAGAAAAGTTTAAACAAAGAACCTAGAAAAGTCAAAGAAGTTATTTGTATTGAGCTCTGAGACATTGAATCTAAATGGATTGTTGGAACTATACAATATCTTTTTACTACAAATGCTATTAGGCTGTAGATGTTATTACAATTCAAAGTAAGTGTTTTTATCAAGCATTTGTTTATGCAATATTATGGACCAGGCCAAATATTATTTGTTCGGTCATTAAGCATTAGATGAATCCCACTCTTGAGAAGCATTGCACATAGAGAAAATCTTTCTGAATATTTTATGTGGAAAATTTTCAATCAGACTAGATCAGTTGTCATCATAAATTTGTGACCACATAAGGTGGACTGAAATTTCTTATCAGCATAGTTTTTGCTGACTTTATTCTCTTTCATTCATAAAATATTTAATTAAAGTCAACTATGTGCAAAGAACTAGGGAGTGCTAAAACATGTTCAAGAAGTATACTGTCCTCAAAATGTTTACTGTCTACTCAGAAAGATAAAGAATACACAGATAATGGTAGTATAGTTTAGCAAGTGATGAAGAAGAGACAGAGGAAACACGGCTTCCTCTGGGCAGTGATTGCAGTGACCCAGGTTCAGAAACAAGTTTTATCTTAGGAGCGTTTGCTGGTGTTTCTATCCGCATGCAGAGATTGTCCGTAGAGCACTTTCACACACACGTAAAAGAGTCTTTTCCCATGTTAAATGCTTCCTACTAGTATAGTAATTAATTATCTTAGAACATTATTTCCTTTCAACTAAAAACATTTACTTTCATATTCTCTCCAATAAAAATTGCCTGATTACATACAGACCTTAAAAATTGACTTTCCAAATAATGATCGTATTTTCCAATATGTCTTGAACTGCAACTCCAAATAGGATTTTTGATGAGATCAAAATGTTTTATGCCTTATGCCACACTTTTAGGCAAAAAAGCTTGATACAGTTATCCAGGTGTTTCTGTGTAGGTAAATATTAGGTATCATAGTGAATAAATATGGAAAATATTGATTAATCGTCTACTCTTGCCCTTTCTGTTTTCCTTTGCTTTTATTCCATTGTATGAAGTAATTTTTATTCCATTTTCCTTCATTGGTTTTTGACCTTGACAGTCTATGCAACATTTAGCCATGAAAGCAGTAACATTTGGATTTCAAAAGAAAATTATTTTATCCAATTCCTCCTAAGGCATTGGAAGGACTATAACTCACAAAGTTTTCCTTTATGTACAGCTAACATTTTGTGACATTTTTATAATTCAGAATATTCCCTTCAACTTACATTGTTTATTATATTGAGCATAAATTGTATCTATTCTCAATATAATAAAAAAAAAAACTTTGATTCTATACTGCTTTATAGTTTCCAAAATAGTTTAAGCCTCCTAAGGCATTGGAAGGACTATAACTCACAAAGTTTTCCTTTATGTACAGCTAACATTTTGTGACATTTTTATAATTCAGAATATTCCCTTCAACTTACATTGTTTATTATATTGAGCATAAATTGTATCTATTCTCAATATAATAAAAAAAAAAAACTTTGATTCTATACTGCTTTATAGTTTCCAAAATAGTTTAAGCTGTATTTTAATAATCTATTGATGCCTTCCTATTTCAAACAATTGTTGTGAAGAAAAAGTAGGCGGGGTGATTATTATTATTTCTGTTTTATGTAAATGAAAATTGAGGCTCACAGCAGGCACTTGACTTGCCCCAGGTCATTCGGTTCTGCATCTCAAGATGAGTGATCATTCAGAATATTACACTGCATTAATACAAGGCTCTATTTTTTCCAACACCCTAAAACTTCCAATATACACTAAATTTAACCACAAGTGTATGTATATTTTGTTCTTACTACTTGGCAATTTCATGCCCGGTATCACTTATATCCACTGCTAATATGTATAGTTGCTTTTGTATAGATGTGTCTCAGGTGGGTTTGTAACTAGACATCAAATGTTGTTAAGAAAATTACAGTGTAGTGTTAGTTGTAGTGTTAGCTTTCATTTTAAAAATTATTTTTATTTTTTATTAATTTTCTATACAGATTTCATATTTAATAATGAGACAAAATAGCTATGATTTCTGTTATTCCTTCCACCAGTGAAGCCTAAAACATTTTATGAGCTCATCCAACCTTGGCAGTTTGGTAAAAGTTATCCATATTATCCCTATTTTACAGCTTAAATAGATCCAGAGTGTTCTATGGTTAAATAGGACAGAAGAAGTTATCATTTGTGACTCAGTCCAATGTTTCATCCACAGACTATATGATACCACCTGGACATAACCCCTGAGGATTTCTAACTATGAATTTAAAAGCAAAATATGTCCTTGGAAGGAACCTTATACATTATCTGGTCCAACCCCCTCATTTTACAGATGAGAAAACAGACTCAGAGGTAGTCACTACGCTGACTTAGGTCACAAAATGAGCCGAGAGTAAGGCTAGGATCAGAGCCCCACCTCCTGACTCTCAAGTGAGTGCTTGTTCCAATATATCACATTACCTCCCTTAGAAAGATGCCTCCCATCCGGCATTGCTTCTTGAGAATAAAGTATATTAAATTCACATTTGGCTTCTAATCATTTTCTTAGCAGCTCTATGGTATTTCATTAACTGCTGCATGTAACACTTTGGCCTTTCACCTGCATTAACTTGAGCTCATTAAACTTGAGGCCAGTAATAAACAGGACTGAACTAGTACAGATATTTTGCATGGTATGTGTTCAGCATTTTTTAAAATGATGTCTACTGTGTGAGACATTTCTCCCTTCACAGTTTGTAGAATGAGAAAAACAGAAAACACAGGAATGGAATATGTGTGTAGTATGCCTTTTTATATATCAATCAAAAATATGTGAAATATACAAAACTTTGTAAGAACTATGAAGAAATATGAGTGACAGCAACCACAGTGTCTGTCATCTGACAGACTGGGATTTGAATACTGGCTCTGCCATTTATTAATGGTGAGAATTGGAACAAGTTACTTAGCCTTTCTGAATCTCAGTTTTTCTCACCTGTAAATGGGGACAAGAACAATATCCACCCATAAGGTTGCAGTGAAGAACAGATAATTACTCGCTTGCTTTACGACGGGCCTGGTGTACAGCAGTGTGCAATAAATATACTGATTTTGATGAAGATAATAATATGATGCAGTTCCTTCTTCTTAGAACTAATAATCATCTCTTGCTACAGCTATTGTTGAGGAAGTTGATTTTCCCCATGTCTTCACCATCCACTTCATCATCACTACAGAACACAGCGAGCTTCTTCCAGAATGCAAAGAAAGGAAAACTAATCCTACTTCACCCCCCGCCAAGTTCCCCGCTAACATTATTTTATGTTCATTTTGACTAAGAAGTAACTCTTCTGCAGCTCACAGCATAGGCAGCCACCAGTTCACACAAGTTCCTGCGTTTTTGAAAGTATTTGAGATTCTGACTGTGCAGGGGATGGTGACAGAGAAAGATGAGCAGCAAAGATGTGGAGGCAGTTCTGGCAGAGGAGAGTTCTGTGTCAGGAAGAATGAAAGCTTGGTGGTTGCAGGCAAGAGTCACCATCAGTCGGGGTGCAGCGGTGAGCGGGCCATATGGGAGTGAAGGTCAGTGTGGGACTGTTCTGGTTAGAATGTGTAATCAGTGTTGGTTCTCTATTTTCCAGAGTACCATACAATTTAAAAAAAAAAAAATCTTATAGGTCATCTCTTTCGCTTTTCCGCTACTACCAGAATCCCATCTCCAATATGCTGGATGATCATTTCTCTCTACCACAAATGTCCTCCCACAATCAACCCTTCCTTCTGCCACCGTAGGAATCAGATCACATATTTTCAAATATCTGATATTTCTCTACACGCTAAAGAATAAACATCCAAACTGCTGTGCCCATAATTTAGGTCCCTTCATAGATTCCTCAGCTTAATCTATTACTGTTCCCCGATCATTTATTATATTTTAGCCATATAAGAATGAGTTTATTCTGTAGTTTCTTAACTTTCATTACTTTATTCCATTCCTTTATCTCTCTCTTCTATTTCCAGCACCACACACTATTTCTCCCTCTTATAAACTTTCATCACAATTTAAATTCCTCCTTCACTAGAAAGTCTTTGTTAATCTCTTACTTGGAATTAATATCTCATTGGATGAGGGTTACATTAAACTGTTTGTGCATCTCCTTCTCTACATATCCCATTCTTCCTTATAATTACCTATGCAACCCAGATGTCAACTGAGATCACCCCATCCTGTCCTTTGAAAAATGCTACAAAATCCTTGGCGGTTGTGCTCTCTGAGTCACTTCTGGCTATAAATTCCCACTCCCATGGAATTTTGACTCTCCCTCAAATCTTACCTCTTGTTGGTTTCTCTTCTTTGAGCTATATGCCAACCCAACCACGAAACTCAAGCCAATTTTGCTGATTTTCTTTTAAATTTATCTCCAAGACCTGTAAGTGTAGAAGAGCTCTGTTAAAGTTTTAGGTGCCATAGAGGAGAATTTAGACTACAGCAACATAAAGAGTTTATAATTGAATATTAGCTCTTCCTCTTTATGAAAGTCCTCAGCCATCATCCTCTCAGGCTCTGCTCCCTCTCTCTTCCTCCCTCTTCCTTCTCTTTTTGTTCTTTCCTCTTTCCTCGTCTTTTCTTTTCTCCCTCTGTTTCAGAATTCTTCTGCATTTCTCATGCATAGTGATTTGGCCACCTTATTTCTGTTTTTGTTTCTTTTAAATCGTACTATCAGCACCTAATCTTCCCAACTTTAAGCTGAAGATATGGCTTTAAAAGTTATTGCAACAAACAATGAAGTTTGTTTCTTTAGAGTAACCTGATGTGCATCATTTAAATAATATTTCAATTTAAAATAATAATTGTCTCCCCTCTGTTTCACTGGACGTGAGTCAGTCTTCCTCGCAAGGCCATAAGCTACTTTTGGAGATAACAGCCTCCCAGTCATCTTTGTGGCTCCAGCACCTACCCAATGCTTGGCAAGAAGAAATTCTCACCTCTTCACTCTTTTTTTGGCATTCCATTAGTGTTAGATTTCTTTCTCTTGGTTGACATTCTCTCTAACATACATTCCGACTTCATCGCTTTAAAACAAAATGCGCTCTGCTTCCCCTTCACAGAGAAAGCGCCTCACCTCTTGTATCTTATTAAACACAGAGCAGAGGGTTAGCACTCTACTGGCTCCCCAGAGCCTCTTCCAAAGTGTAACCCTTCTCTCTGGTGGTTCTTCCACTTGGAGGGTGTTCTTCTCCTTTTCTGACCCTCACACCCCCATCTGCACTCCTTGCCAACCTGTCTTCACCTTATCCCTCAGAACTTAACTCATATGTCACCTCTTTGAGAAGAGCTCTGACCCCTCAGCCTGGGTTAGATACACATTGTCATCGCTCATCTAAGATCCTGTGTCACCTCTGCCATAGCCCTTGTCTTCAGAGTACTGCAATTGTTATTAACTATAGGCTCTTTGAGGTTACAGATTATCTTCTGTACATAATTTTTTTCTGGCACTTTATGTTTTTTGATTTAATGAATCACAGCTGTTGTTTAAGTATTATTTTTTTTTACTTTACATAATTTTTAATATTAAAAGAACCTACTTATATAATTTAATTTCTTTCTAAAAGTAATTGTTTGGGATCCTCTGACATTTCAGACAACCAGGAAGGTTTTAAAAATACATTCACGGTATTCATTCATTCATTTATCTATTAAGTTTTAAAAAACATATTGAGTATCTATTATATTTTGAATCAAAAACTAACTCTCTGGGACCTCAAGTGGGGAAGACGGAGTCATGGGGTGAGAGTAATAAGGCGGTGAAATAAGTACAAGGAGTAAAAGGTGCCACGAGTATGCTGGAGCACTGCGAGGGCTTCTAGCACTGAGTGGGAGAGAAGTCAGTAAGGGAGATTACCTAGATGCTATGAAGGTAAAGCTGAGACTGAAATTCCCAGTGGGCATGTACCCAATGTAAAAGACAGGGAGGGGGCATGCCCAGCAAGGGACACATGAGCAAATATGGAGACACAGAGCATGGTACACAGTGCAGTATCAGCGGTTAAAGCTTATGGGAATAAATTGGCAGGCATGCACTTTACAAATATTATTCCATTTGATGCTTATACCAACATCGTGAGTTAAATACTGTCATTCTCATTTCATCGATAAGGAAAATTAGTAGCAGAAATGGTTAAGTAATTGCCTCATAGACACACAGCTAATGAGTGTAAAATTGTGATTTTAATGCAAATTTGACTTCTAAATCAGTACCCTAGCCACCCTGAAAATGGTGGCTTGCTACTTTCACTATGAAGCATGAACTATTATTACTTCTGACTGACATAGACATCAGATTTTTTATCAAAAGTTGTATGCTTAAATTTATCGGGCTAAACTAATAGTTAAATTTCATTAATTTCATATATTTTGCATGTCCAACTTTGGTATCCCAATTTGTACCATTGGGCACCACATAGCATTATAACAATGATATATAGATGGTCCTTCTCTCTCTCTGTCTTATTTTTCACTTTCCAAATTAGATAATATTGTGAAAAATTGCTTACTGTTATCAGTAATTAAGCATTACATGCCAATTACTCACAAGGAAAATCTGAGTTTCTGAATCTAAGCCATGGTAAAATAGATTTTGAAATAAAAATCAGGGTCAAATGTAAGCAATTGATTATTCTCACAATGGAGGGCAAGGAAGACGAAAGTAACTGCATTCAGACAGAACAGAGACTTCTCATCTCTACCTCTCATACCACTTTGCAGCCTGCCGAGTGTACAGTGATTGAAATTAAGTTGTGTTAGGACCAGACTTGGGGAACCCATGCTCTCAGTCCAGTGCTCCCACATTTTTTATTTTAGATATCCAAAAAGTACTCCAATGCCTTCTTGAGTTTTTAAAGATCAATCCTTTGAAGGTTTTCTCTTCATTTTTCTCTCCAACTGTTGGTCATTTGATTGAGATCAAACTGTTTTCCCAAGAGTTTAGTACATCATACTTTAGATAACTGCAAAAAACAGGTATACTTGATATATAATTCAATCAGAAAATTAATAGCAATGATAATTGTACACATAACATGTGGAAATTATTTAACCTTTAATGAAGCACAGAACAGTTTCTGGCCCAGGGTAGGTATTCGATGTTGTATTTGTTGAATAAATAGCAAAAAATAAATAATGTAACTAAGTCATATATGAACATGTTTTGTTAAAAAAAAAAGTCAATTCTTAGAGAGTTGTGAAACATCTTCTTTACATCTACCTTATTCTCAGTCTGTCAGTGTATGTTCACACACTCCTAATATCCATATATGTGGATTTCAGATTTATATGCAATATATACATATCGCACTGTGTGTGTACATATATGTATTTGCAATGTGTGTGTGTGTGTGTGTGTGCATTGCACTCAGTATAAACCTGAAATGCTTTTATCTTTTAACTTTTTAACTTATTACCATTTGGATATCAAAGTAATTACTTTTCTTGCTATTACTGTTACCAATCAGATAAGAGAGTATGATTAGGAAAACAGAGTTGATTCATTATAGCGCTATAGACCTGTGCTATTAGCCAACTGGCTGCCATTCTCATAAACATTATGCAATTTAAACTGGAAGATACCAGTGCCTGCTTCTATTAGAAACAAGAACCCTATTCTATTTCATAATATGCTCAATTACTTTTAGATTGATCCATGAATAAATTATAATCCAAAGAGTCTTCTTTACCTTAAAGCTTTGCTGGCTTAAGATATCATTGTTGATTCATTATGTTGTCACTTTTCTATCGGCAATGTAATGCTTTTTATATCTGGACAGAGACAGTTTTAGCATGAGATACTGTTATCTTTAAATGAGTAGAATTTAGCTTTTCTGGTGAGAACAAATTCATCAGTGATGAATCCCCGGAGAAACTATTGAAACAAAAATCACGCCATTTCTGAGCTTTTTTAGTTCATCAGTTACAAAGCAGTTTTTGATAGTCCTAAAGAACTTTTCTCTTTGTTTAAAAAATATAGCATGATGCTAAAAACTGCTCACTTTGAGTTACCTCAGGCTACACCTTTTTCTGTAGGAAAATAATGAATGAAGAGGGTAAGCTCCTGCTGCTTCTCCTCCTGCAATAGGAAATCAATTAACTATATGTTCAGGCAGAGATTTGAACTAAATGCTTTATTAATCATCACTGATTGCACACATACACTGTGGCCAACTATGCATTCATCTTCACTCTTTCTTAGATTTGTTTTGCTTTGGCTAGTTTCTTTGGCAAGATCAAAACACAAACATATGCCTAAAGGTAGTATTGCAAAGGTGATCCTTTGGCGCAAGAGAGAATCGATGTTTTATATTTTTGGAAAACTTAACTTTTAAAATGTTCAGTATTCAGATCTCCTAGAGGCATTTTAATACGTGTAATGTAATTTTTTAAAAAAGCACTTAACTTTCTTATACTAATGCAGAAAACAAAATACCTATGGCACCCGTAAAGTTGGGGAAGCTGCCTTGGCCTCTGGAATCTTTGTAGAGCAGTAAGAAACTACACAAATGGACCCTATTTGATTTGGAGATAAATGGTAGAAAGTTGAGGGGGCAGTCACTGATATTTTGTGTGGGTGTGCTTTTAATTTAAAGAAAAATTTGGCAACTGTTTTCCTTCTTTTCCATTGATTTTCTAAGCAACGTGCAAAGAAAAAATTGCAGGAATCTTTACATTAAATTGAGAACCTCTCTTTAGGACTAATTATTTAAAAATTGCACTTTAGATCATAGCACTGTTAGTCATGGAAAAGCTGCATAATTTAAATGTGACAAATGTCAAGCACTGCAAAAAATTACAGAAAATATCAGGCTGGTAGATGTTTACTCAGGCTGTAGTCTATTCAGCATCAAGAGATTTTCAAATATTATTATTGCTGTTGCTATCACCATCGTTGCAATAATTTAAAATCATCATCATTAAAATTTAACTACTTTATTTATCTCCCTTTGGTAAAGAATAATCAAAATGGAAAAATATCTTTTCTGGTCTGTTTAAAAGAAGATGAATCAAAAAGTGATAAGAACGATTTCCTTTGAATAACCTTTATGGGACTCTTAGGTGGCATTAGCTGGTGATGAGTGTGGTAAGACCCAATCAGAGAATCAAGATAATGGT
Organism: Pteropus alecto; assembly: GCF_000325575.1. Lineage (NCBI taxonomy): Eukaryota > Metazoa > Chordata > Mammalia > Chiroptera > Pteropodidae > Pteropus > Pteropus alecto. The sequence goes on along the minus strand of NW_006442103.1, from coordinate 2,833,700 downwards.
TCAGATTTATAATCGAGCTTGCCATGAAGGGTCTGCTAGGACCAGAGGTCATGTGTTTCAAGTCTTAACCATACTTGATAATCTTTAAGAATATGAGATTAGGATTAAGGTGCCTTTGATGTGTAAGAGAAATATAGAGCGAGTGATATTCTGACAAGATTTATATCGCGTGGACATGCACTCACCACCTTCTAAGGCGTTATTGGGACCCCAGGGGCATCTCTTTGGCACCAAGTGCAATCCCTAACACCTCACTAGGAAAAAGACATTTCACAAGAGGATATTTCAAACAAGCATCATCTTTTCTACATTAGAGAGGCTATGTATGTAATGAATAGTGAAGATTTGTTTTATGCTCTTATTTATTTTATGCTTTTTAAAAATACAGCATCCCTTATTTTATGGTAAAATAGGATGGTAAAATATTCTCTCTCTCCATCATATCATTTCATATCATTGCAATAATTAAATATTGTAATTTAGGAAAGCATCAAGGTGTAGAGATGAAGTATATGGTTCTAGTTTAATCGTATATAAATTAACTTGGCATTTATAACATTGTTTCTATTTGCTTGACTTCTGGACATAATTACAGTAAATTGATAATGGAAGTAACAGTCTTAGATATCGCCACATAAATACCCTCTCCTAATATAAATTTTCAGTTGCAGTTTGGCTTAATTGGAACATCCTTAAAGTTCCGTTTCCCAATCCTACTGACACCTCTAGAGGACCAGAGAACTAGTTTTCCTAGGGCATTATGCAACCTGGCAAGTGGAGGCCAGTGTTTTGGGATTTTGCACCAAAGTACTTGCTAGGTCAGAGATCAGGGTGACCTTGAAGTGCTGTAGTTTTCCAGGCCACCGTCAGCTAGATAAATGGGCTTTATTCTGCAGGAGAGAAAGAGAGAGGGTGTTTTTGCAATCTTAAAAAACAGACCTAGCAATTCCAGGTTATACAGGCAGACACAGAACATTTGGAATTCAGTGGTGTCTGTCACCAGCAATATGTGTCGGTAAAAGTGAAGATCAAAGGTTCGAGAAGAGGAGAGGGACAAAGCCAAGAGGAAATAATTGTGCGATAATGAATAGTATGAGGGCATTTTCGTGTTAACTTGAAACCACTTAGCATTTTTCCATGACACCCAGGTATCTTTGTAAATGAACTTTGTGAAGTACAATTGAATAACCTTGAGATTTAAATCTCCATGGTGCGATTTCGAATACTGATGGACTTGGTTTAAGCGCTATGATATTTTCTCTGCGTTTTTTATTTCTATTTTGGTCTCTTTCATGCAAAATAAAATTTATTTTCTGTACAGAGAAATCAATATTTTTACCATCTTGTTTTCAGCTATTCCAGTAAATTGCAATCAACATTTGTTACAATCTTTAAAGAGATGTAGTAAGAATTTGAACACAATAAAATAGAGATACAGATTAGAACTTTGGCAAAGTACCTTTGCTATTGACAAAAGCATTTGTCAGGAACTGTGGCTGTGTCTATATTGTGCTAAAAACCTGATGAAGAGGAAAAAAAGCATCAATAGGTTTCACCTTCTGTCTATACAAACCAAACAAATGATCTAACTAATAGCTACCGTTTTAAGTGAATAGATTTGGTATATCGTTGCAAATTTTATTCCATTTAGAAATGTATTTTAATTAACATTCGCATATCTAATATATACATATTTGGAAGGGGTATTTGTGCTCTTGTGTTCTTTTTAATAATGAATGGAATCTGATACCTAGACTATTGGTCCAGGAATGAATAAAATCCTCGTTACAGTATACATGAAACAATCTCAAATGCACATTTGTTTGTTGATAAAATTTACATTTATATCCTCACATTTTTCTCTTCGGTGACCTAACAGGCTTTCTTATTTGTATGTTTTCCTTTTAGAAATTGCCAAGTTTTGGACCTTATCTTGAGCAGCGCAAGAAAATCATAGCAGAGAACAAGATTAAACTGAAAGAAGAAAATGCAGCTTTTCTACCACTCAAGAGAAACTATTTTACCCCTAAAAAGCCTATTCCTACTATGAAGGTAAAAATTAAGCCGTGTATAAAAGTATGTCTATTTTGCTGTTTAAATATACAGTACAGTTTAAATGTTCATTTGCTGTTTAAATGTGTCACTTCCACCTGGATAGTCTGCACAAGCGGCACAGTGGCCACCCCATCAGACTTTGAACTGAGTCTCATTCCTTCGAAATCCGCTCTTCTCCTGGGTCCTGTGTCTCCATGAACAGCACCCTATCCGCCCTCTTTTCTAAGCCAGAAGCCTGCAATTCAGCCTAGATTCCATCCTCTCCCTCATCCCGTTCATGAGTCTGTCACTGATGTTTTCATCCCTCACGTCGCCCTCCTGTTCTGTTCTTTCCCACTGCAGAGGCCTTAATGCAGGTCTTTATACATTATTTCCGGGGATTCTGAAATATTCTACCAATATTCTGACCTCCTATCCTCTTCATTCAGGTCTTTATACATTATTTCCGGGGATTCTGAATATTCTACCAAATATTCTGACCTCCCATCCTCTTCATTCATTCTTCTCTAATGTATCCTCAAACTATTATGGAGTGTTTTTTTAAATGCAAATCTGATTACTTCACCTCTCGCTTAAGATTCCCACACCTTAACCATAGCCTTGCAAACTCCTGAGCATCACTTCTGGATCCTTTATATACATATATTTTATTATTATTATTATTATTTTCAGACCCTTTATGTTTTAGCTCATCTTGGCCTAAGCAGCGTCAGTGGAGTGGCGAAAAATGGGACCTGGGAGGTGGTAAACTGAAGAGTGAGTTGAGAAAGTAAGAAGGTGTACGGAATACTCTTTCGGGAACTTTGGAAAAATCAGAAGGAACATATAAGAGGAAACAGAGAGTGAGGGAAAGGTTGTTTTGTTCATGTTAAAGTCGTCTAGGGTTGGGCGCGTTTATACACTAGGAGAGAATAGCTAAAGCTACGGGAGGGAGTGATTATGGAAACTACATCCTTTGCAAGTAGGGAGAGAATGGAACCCAGATGATACATTAAGTCATTCGGGATCAAAGGAGTGACAGCTCTCATGATTTTCTACCTATCGCATGCCTTATGCATTTAATAAAGCTGAATGTGGAATTACCAGTGTCATTTTAGTAAGTAGCCATGTTTAAAGAAAGTGACCATTAAAAAAACCTTAAGAAGCTATTTCATTCACTGAAAAACATAATGAAGTTTGTGAGATGTTAGCAGATGACATCTGTGGAGAAGAGTTTCTGGAACTAAGTGTGGGGCCACTCTGTCCCATTAACTGGATTTAAATTACGACACCGCCATTTGGTAGCTGCGTGAACTTGCCTCAGTTAGCTCATCTGTGAGACGGAGATAATAAAAGTGACTGCTTCATGAGCTTATAAATTAAGGAATGTGTGGAGTGCTTTTAGTCTGTGCCAAATATGTCCTAAATAAATGTGGGCTACTGTTCGTTATTATGTCAGGAATGGACAGATTGAAGGAGATAGTAAGTTAAGGTGACTCTCCATTTCTATTTTGTCCAATAAAATGAACTTAAGAATGAAAGTAGGAATACATAACACTCTGGAGGCCGACCGAGTCAGAAGTTCTGAAGAAGCTCATATATTTTCCGGGAAGTTTTTATTGCATACTTACCATGACACAGAATTGGGTATCTATAGTACAATAAATAAATAAAACAGACACAGCCTCTGTCCTCATGAAGCATACAGAATAGAGAAAGAAACAGATATTAAACAAAGAATCACACTAATATAAAATTACATTTATGATATGAACTATATAGACAAAATATAGGATGTATGAAGTCTCTTTCCTAGCCAGACCTAATTTAGATTGAAGGGACCGAAGAAGGCTTCTCTGAGGTAGTGGCATTTAAGGAGACCTATGGCTGGAGTAGGGATTAGCAGGATAAGGAGAAAACGTTTGTTCCAGCTAACCCATAAGGTGGTCCCAGAAATGGTGAGTGACCATGTTTATGGGGACAGAGTCAGAGATGACATTGATTACATGAAGTAACATATTTGTTACTTCTTCCTTTAAGACTTAGATATTCTTGTTATATATTGAGGGATAAGGAGTTGAAAATAAGGAGACTAAAATGATTAGATGTTTGATGGTCCCACTGAAATTAATAAAAGATTATGAATCAGGGTTTTGTTGTTAGTGTTTTTAGGTTTAATGGAGTTTGTTGTTTGTTGTTGTTGTTTTGATACTGGATGAAAAGTTTTAGCATATTGAAAAGAGATTTGAACATATTGAAATTAATGAACTCTAGTGACTTATGGGTCTATGCTAGAGGATATAAAGAAAAAAAAGACTAATATGTTGACTTCCTACTGTGTGCCAGCTCAAGATAGAAGCTTCACATATATTTTGTCACTTCTTAACCTAATACCCTACGAGGGAGCAGAAGGAATGGAGAAGCAAATGAGAATAAACGATCAAAGACATAGGCGAACAACCAGAAGAAAATGATGATGTGGGGGAAACCAGAAAAGGAGGAAGTGTTAAGAATGAGGAAGTGGTCTTCAGGTCAGAAATTACTGCTCATCTTAGCAAAACCTCATGTTGTTTCATTTTGTCTTCATACATAACCACTGAGATTCCAACCTCCAGCTGGCAACCGTTGTCGGATTCACCCATACATCCGTCTCGTCATTCATCCAGCAATTGTTAACGTGCAGCCACTGCATTCCAGCACTGCTATAGTCATAAGCGACTGAGTAGTGAACAAAATTGAAAGCCCAGCTCTTGTGGCACTTACATTTTAGTCAGGAGAAATAGACGATCAACAAATGAACAAATGAATACATATTATGTCACATGGTCACAGTGCTATGGAGAAAATACAGAAGGATTAGGCGACTAGGAACTGCTAAAAAGGTTGGTCAGGAAATGTCTGCCTGATTAAACGTCATTTGAGTAAATATTTAGGAAAGCGAGAGTGAACGATGTGGCTAGATATCCGGGGGAAGAACATTCCATTCAGAAGGAGCAGAAAGTGCAAGACCCTGAAGTAGGAAAGTCCTTGGCAGGAAAGGAAGAATGATATGACCTAACTTAATTTTTCAAAGGCTCGTTCTAGCCGTGGGATTGATACAAAATCTGAGCTGAGCAAGGGCAGAAACAGGGAGACCAGTCAAAGGGCTATTGTAACAATCCAGGCCAGTGACTGGCAGGAGAGAGAGTAAGCACCAGATAATGTCAGAAGGCCACAACTCCATTGTTTTAGATAAAATAATGTGTGTGGAAATATTAAAGACAGCATAGTTCCATTCAAATGTAAGAGCCATGCTTACTGTCATTTCCATACAAGGCTTTGCCCCTTCGCCCATTATTCCAGACCTCGTCTGGATGACGTGGCCGTGTGGTTATTCAGGCCATGTGGTTATTCAGTTATTCATGTGGTTATTAACACCGTGTGCCCTTTAAGAGTCGTTTTCTCTCTGTATGTGAATCAGACATCGCTTCTTGATCTTTATGGTTTTATTCTTGCACACATTCCCAGGCACAGCAGGTACTGCCCTCTACTGCTTTATTTTGACTTTCGTGTTCTCCTTACAGAGTTTCTGTTCTTGACATACCATTTTTCCTTCTTCCTTTTTTTTCCTGGAGGGCCCGGGTTATCTATTTCTGTGCTTAATATTTTCTCTGTCCACCCATCTGTTTATTTTAGCTTGTTTCTTCCCTTCGCTCTGCTGGCCTCTTTATAGATTCCTCTGTTCAATAGTTTAAACTCCATGACACTGCTTTGTTTATCCTCTCAGCTAGCACAGGATATTATTCCCCATCTGCTGTAGACAGAGTCCCAGTGCCCCACAAAGTTAACTAACCCCCTCTTGTCTGAACAAGATTTTCAGTCATGCATTATCTACCCCCATCTTTCCTGGTTATGAGTGTAACAATATTATTTCTAAGAAACCCATGCTCAATAGATCTCTTTTTGTTGTTGTTCTTTTCCTTTCAAATGCCTCAGATGAGATTTAATGGTCTATTGCCTCAGAAGTAGGCAGTTTCAATATCAGTCAATCAGTAAGTATTTATTGAGTATTTGCTATGTGGCCAGCAGTGCAGTAAAGACTGGCTCTGTGTCCAAGACGAGGCATGATCCATGGCTTAGGGGTTTTCCCAATCTGGGAGAGATGTAGCACGAGCATATATTTATTATGCGCTCACTGCAATCCAGGAACTGTGCTAGAAACTAGGAATACAACATGAATTTTAAAAAGAAAGAAATCTATCCTTATGGAGCTCATAGTCTAACAAGGGAGAAAGACACATGTTAAAAATTATTTACAGTTCAATCAAATATGTACAAAATGCTCTGGGAACACAGAGGAGTGAAAGGGATTAGTTATGCCTCGGGTAATTGTGGAAAGCTTCACAGAGATGGTGATATTTAACATGGAGTTTAATAAATTAGTGTTAATTAAGCAGAGAATTAATAATAAAAGCTAATATTTATTGAGTCCTTATGAGGTTTCAGGCACTGTTCTTCGTGTTTGCGAATTAACTCATTTAATCCTCACAATAACCTTATCAGGTACCTATATTTTCTCTATTTTACTGATGAAGTAATTAACAAACAGAGAGGTTAAATAACTTGCTCAAGATCACACAGCTAAGAAAGTATCAAACCCAAGATTTTCTTTCAAACTCTGGCTCTAGAACTGAAGCACTATCCTCTGCTGGTAAGGAAGGTGGCATTTCAAGCAAATTAGTATGTTTGAAAAGCATAGTGTTCCTACATACTTGGAACAACATGCAGCCACAGGACCTTACATCCAATGTACAAGCCCTGGATTGACTGGGTAGCAGCGTCAAAGTGGTAATCTCATTCTCTGTTCAATAGGAATTCATAGAAATGACAGAATTGCAGACAGTAGTGAGGAAAATCATCTAATTTTCTTGATCATTCTCAAAAACGTGATGTCAAAGGGTAAGAGGATGTAAACATTAAGCTGCTAAGAACTTCAGGTAGAGCATCAAGAGTAGTTATTCACTGTCGTACTGTGACCAGGAGGTCCTTGAGAACCAGAAGCCTTTGCTAGCCAACATGCTATCCAGCTTTTCCTTGCCTCCTGAGAAGCTGAAGAATGGTCTCAGGCTCTCGGTCCTACACCAGAGGAAGGTCCGGGGCTCAGGGAACAGCCTGGCATCCAGTCGATTTCCTCTTTATCAACCCCATGTCTCGATTTGCATTTCGTAATGACACAGCATTTGCCAGGCATATTGCCAGATTACGGAGCTGCTGATTCTGTGAAGGATCTTGAGGAAGAAGAGGGTAATCAAAAACGGTGCTGGAAGACTGAGGGGGAAGGCTGAGCTAAAGTAAGAAAAAGAGCCGGCTTCTGCAATAGGTGCAAAGGCCTCTTCTGAAAGACAGACCAGGACCTTCCGAAGAAGCTCCTGACACATTCCACAGGTTCACCTATGCCAGGAAAAAGCAACCAAAGAGGAGGCAGTTTTGTCTCCTCCCTGAGGAGAAGTGAAGTGACAGTGTGCACATTTGGCTGGGCGAAGTGAGAAACGTGCTTTATTCCCAAGCAGCATATAACAGAGACTTGAAAGTCTGCCAAGACTTATAAAGTCCCGGAACGCTTCCCACTTCTGTTGATATATATGAGGATGAATTCTCCTTCTCTTTATGAAGCCAGGAATGTATCTCTAATGTCTTTGAATTTCTGGGTAGGAAAATGAATGGTTTAGGGGCACTAGTGATGTTTTCATCTCTTCTTCCTGCTGCTTCTAGTAAGAGATGGACTGCATCTCATAAGACTGGCAAGAAAGTGTTGGCAGGAGACCAGTCAGCCTGATCGAGTGGTTTATTATTTCAATTGAATTGTGAGAGAAAGGAGAAAAGTGCTCAGATAAAACTGTAAGACCATATTAGATACTATGAAACATAAAAGAGATGGCACAGAAAGAAAAAATAGTGAAGGACTTTTCAAGCAATTTTCAGCAGATACCAGAGAAATGGGCAGGGGGCAGCATTAACATCGTCCGTTGTCCCCACGCCGACAAATTATAGGTAAAAAACAACTTTGAAAAACATGGACAAATTTGGTAAAAATCACCTGTTAAGTCTTATGAGGATGTTTTGAGATAGTATCCCTGACTGGAATATGAGGAGGAGGAGGTATATCTTGTTTGGAATAAATGAGTCTGATCGAAGGGCTAGGGGAAGAGCAACGTATGTCGGAAAGGTGTCCACGTGCACGGAAACCACAACGCCGAAGGCGGAGTTCGGAGGAAGCTGCTGCAGGAGAGTGAAATGCAAGGAAAGCAGAAATGTTATCCGGAGGTGACGCAGAGACGTCGACCAGACGGCACGACAGAGGAGCGACGTGAGCCTGTACAGACTTTGGGTGAAACCCACCCCACTAGAGGCACAGCATCTGAAATATTATCGAATTGCCTTGTTGGAAATTTAATCTCACAGAAGAGAGAGAATCAATGACGAGACTTGCTGCATTGGCTTATTTCTGGCTCCTTATAAAAATCTGTTTAGGGAAAATGGCGGCTAAACGAATCTTGAAGGAAAGTAACCGTCCCATATCATCTTAAAGTTCGTTAGGCAACGAAAAGGAAGTCTGAACTTAGATAAATAGTATCCCACCTTCAGTAAATTTGTTTCAGGAAGTTCAAAGAAAACAATAGAAAACAATCTTATAATCACTCTAACATGAAAATGGATCAAGAAGAATGAGAAGCTGTCAAATAGAAATTTGATGACATAATCACTAAATTTCCTAAGGAGTAAGAAAAAGATTAAATATTTAGATAATGAGTATTCAATGGTCATATAAGAAAATACAGATCACAAATCACCAATAATGATCATCAGAGAGTAGCATCAAGATTTAAGGATGAGTCAGAAGTGCCAAAGCCTGAAATTATCTGAAAATGGAACAAAACGAGAGCAGCTGTCAGACTTAAGTTTGCATAAAATATATATGTTTGGGTTTTATTTCAGTATTGGTCTAATTTTAATACAGGTGAAAGAAGCCTAGAAAATGTACTTTTTAATAATTTGATATTTTCTTCACAAATATATTTAGATTAAAAAAAGAAAGGGAAGGAAGGAAGGAAGGAAGGAAGGAAGGAAGGAAGGAAGGAAGGAAGGAAGGAAGGAAGGAAGGAAGGAAAAGAAAGAAAGAAAGAGAAAAAGTGAAAAAATACATCCACTGCTTAGAGCAGATGGTATGCTGTTAACTTAGAATTAGAAAGAACTGTTCAACATCTATTATTTTTCTAGCATATCCACAGAGAATGTTCTTAGATTCAAAAAGGATAGGAAAAGCATATTTGAGAGTTGAAGTCTAAGATAGGTAAGGATATAGTAAAATCATATTTAGCTTCATTAAATAAATTTAAATCCGAAGTGTCTGGCAAGAATTTGCTACTTTAAAGCCTGAGCCCACCCCCACATAAAAATAAAATAAATGAATAAATAAAACAGAAAAAACAGTGATCAGGGCCATAGATCTGTACTGTACCAACCTTGGTCACACCTGAACTTCATCTATCTGTCTCTCACTTATAAGCTCCCTCCCCACCACCCCTACTCACCCACTTCAGTGCCCAGATTCTTACTTTCTTTTATTCTATCTCTTGGTTCACTTGATTGTCACACCTTCTCTGCCAATCTACTATTTTATTTCCTGTCTCATGCTTTGTCTTTGTCCTCCCATCTCAGATTATTCATGCTGGGTCCTCAGTTAGCAGAGTTCTACTGGTTTAAACTTAAGACTTCTTTTTCTAACTATACAGTCCCCCTCCCGGCCTCCTAGCTCATAGGGCATTATATAGGATATCAAAAATAAATTGCACTCTGTATTTTTGAAAGTCTTTTTGTATGATACTGCTGTATCGCACTGTTGAACAGTAAGTGTTGCCCCAGGTTCTCTAGAAAGGGTGAGAAATGGATGTGGCTGGAGAGTAGGGAAAAGATAAAAGTAGACCAGAGAGCCAGAAATCTAACCCCAGTGAAATTCTGCAAAGATTATTAAACTTTGGACTTGAGATCATTAGCAAAGGATGAAGTTATTGAGACAGCATAAATTCAGTGAAAACAAAGCAAATTATTTCTTTTCCTATTTTGATAGGTTGGTTAGGCAGTAGCAAGCTTGGTGTAAAAGGTAAGAACATAGGACATTGGTAATAGTCCAGGAAAGGAAATGGTGAAGTGATTAAACAGCCAAGCCCACATAATTTAAATATCGGATCCCTTTCAGATAGAAGTCATAGTGTTTGTCCACAGCATTGTTGTCCTTGGTCCTGGACTTTGAATGACACCTATTTATAGCTGATAGTATGCTAATCTGATGTGTAGAAGATTTAAAGCTAGGAAGAACAGTTAATGTGCCAGATAACAAACACAACTTGAAAATACTTTAATCACCTATAAAAAAAAAAAAATGGGCCCAAACTAACAAATTCAAACTAAGCAAACAAATTAAAACTTCTAGTTCCTCATTCCTTGGTTCTAAACTTTATATCAAACAGAAATATTGACTGATCTCTATTTTTTAAAAATACTTTTGATTATCCCAAACAAATAATCAATTGGCAAAGATGTGACTATGGAATTCTATAGTCTTTCACAACATTATTTTTGAGAACATACATTTAAATCAAATGTATTATCTCTACTTTAAAAAATTTAGCATCATTTTCTCCACAAACACATTTACACATAAACATTTCCACAAATCAGGGGTGGCTAAAGTAGATCATTCGACCTCTGTATATCCACACCCCGCTTGGAATAATGAATGTAGGTTCCCGAACCTCCACAGATGTGTGTCCAGGAGGGACTAGACTGGCCATATGTGCTTTACGATTATGTATGCCCTTCAGTGAACTCCAAGCTCCAGGATGTGTGCTTGAGGGTATTTATACGCTGGTAATACTACCTGGAAGCTTTGAGTTTTAAACAAATGTCCACATTTTCAGGCACATAGAATAATGATTCCTTTTCT
>NW_006442103.1:2817598-2822668 GCF_000325575.1 Pteropus alecto | reverse complement strand
AATAATTTAAAAGGGTTGTCATTCTTTGATCCTTTTCCAGATTAAAAATATTTATAATTTTCTTAAGAATTATGACAAAGGAAGGGCGACTTTTTCACACCAAAGTTCTATTAACTTACAGAGGCTCCAAGGACCTTGTTTTATTTAGTTTCACATTAAACAATGATGTTTTAGTAAATGACAACAACAAATCTCTAATATAGTGCAAAAGGCATATTTAAGTACATAGAATGTGAACTTGCTATAACAGTAAATTCTCTTAGAACTGTACATTGTTTATTTTGAATAAGTCTTATAAGCATAACCATTTAGGGAGTTTCCTGTCTAATCAATTTTTGAATATTTCCTGGCAATTTTAGTCAAGCCATAATCTGATTCAACAAAACAGCTGTTTTAACTGATATATTTTCTATCACATATAAATGGCCTTTTATAGCCAGAGAGTGACCTCATGCATTTTCTGTCTTAAAATATTATTAAAAAATATTAAATGTATTTAGATACTTTGATGATTAGTTTGTAAAAAGTCCTCAAATCTTTTTGTGAATCTCATATTATATAAATGTTTAGTAAATCAAAAAGTAGCTATTAGCCCATACAACTATGTGCCTAATATGCTGTATATTTAGCACATAAACAAAAATATATTTGAGTACCCATTATGTTTCAGTGATATGCAGCAGCAAGATACACCATACGAGACATGAAAATGAATAAAGCCTACTAAGAGACTAACTTCACACAGGAAAGTAAATATAGAAAATATCTATAACACCAAGTAGAAAATGCTAAATAGAGAAACAACAGAAGAGTCGGCATGGCAGAATGCTTATGATCATAGAACCTAAAGTCAGGCAGCACTTGTCTGAATCTCTGCTCCATCATTTACAGCTGACCCTTGAACAACATAGGTGTGAACTGCGTGGGTTCACATAGGCCTGTTTGTTTGTTTGTTTGTTTTAATAAAAATGTAATTGGCCCTTTGTATCCACAATTTCGCATCAGCACAATCAACCCACCGCAAATCAAAAACAGTGTTTTTGTATTCCCAACCAACATACTATTGTTTTTGATCTGCAGTTGGTTGAATCTGTGGTTGCAAAAGGCCTATTGTTGGGTCAAAGGTTATATGTAGATTTTCAACTGCTCAGGGGTTGGCGTCCCTAACTCCCTGATTGTCCAAGGATCGACCGTACTTAATTTTGTTACTTAAATCTCAGTCACTTCATCATCTATAAAATGTGTGAAGTATAAGTGAGAAAATGCTTCAATTATGACACTGGCCTGATAGCAGTAAGAACTTAAAAGTCATCTGTTGTCCTTAGTTCCACATAATAGATAAAATACAGTAGACCATTAGGGGAAGAAAAGCAAAAGAGGATGGGAAGGGAGAAGGGGAAGATAAAAGAAGGAGTAGAGGAAAGAAGAGGAGAAAAGTAAAAGAGAAAGATCATATCTTTGATTTGGTTAGAAAAGGAGAAGGAAGGATTGAGGAAATCTTCATAGAGTAGTGGCACGCGAGCTGTCTTTCAAGGATGAAGATGGATAGGATTTTCCAAAGCAGAGCTGGGAGGGAAGGGTGGTCTGGACAAGGACTCAGCATAAAATTAGGCGCCAGAGGATTGACAAGTGTGTTCAGCATGCAGCATGTGTCCAGTGTAGCTGAAGCACACGGTGTTTGGAAGTAGGAACCACCACCAAAAGACATGTGTTGGTAGAAAGCCTTAAATGCCAGACTTAAATGTGAGACTGCATTTAATTCAACAGATTTTTGTGTAAGGTAGTGAAAAATTCAGTCTGCGTCATACAGCCTAGATTAAGATGACAACGTTACGTGGGTTGGAGTAGGAAAGGAAGAATATGTGAACGAACCGTTATCAAGAAAGCTCTTGCCATTAGAAGTAATGGGAAATTAATTACCATGGTTAAAGATTGTAGTGGATATGGAAAGAGGATGCAAAAGTTCCAGTACTCAGAAGAGCTGGCAGCAGATGAGACAGTGGAGTAGGCAGAAGTAGGAGTGAAATATAACTCTGAAATGTCAAGCCTTAGTGATTGGAAAAATCCTAGCACTGTTCACAAAACTAAGGAAATCAGAGGGAAGATACAGTTTTGTGATGCTGATGATAAGTTCAGTGAGTGGTGAATTCGAGGTACCGATTTCTAGTGACAATGTTTGTCATCCAGCCGAGAAATGTTTATCTTAAGCTTGTGAGAGCAGTTCAGAACGGAGATCCTGATTTGGACATCAAGTGCCCACCTACAAACAGACTGCAGTATAGTTGAAGTTATACCCTCAACACAGTGGAAAGAAAATAGTGACAACAGTATGGTACGTTTTCTGTCCTCTTATTCCTTGAGAGATGCACAAACAAACTGTCCATAAGAATGTAAACTTTGCTTCAGTTTGAGAACTCAAAGTCATGAGCATACTGTCATTTAGAACTGAAATGGGAGGGAAAAAAGTAAAAAAGGGTAACCAAGGTCGTAAAAGAAGAGCAAAAAGGGAAATACGAAAGAGTCAAACCTCCTTGAACATGGACCTTGAATTCAAACAAAAGATTCTCTTGTTAAAAGTTAAAAACAAAAGCAGAAAATCTTGACAGCATACTAATTAGACAAACATTGTTACATTCTTCTGTTTTGTTTTATGAAACAAAGTGTTTCGTATTGTTGATGAAACATCTTCTGTGCTTCACATATTAAGCATACTTTTAATTAATATGGAAAACAAAGCAATGTGGAGCCCCATGAAAAATCTTCCATAGTGAATAAAGGAAATCCTAGTTCTTTAAAAGTAAAAGAGCATCTTATTTAGCTATTAGGTGAACCTAATTAATTAACATAAATTAGAATTTTTAAATAGTGCAATGTACTCTTCAAGATATGACAGGTGGGTATGCTATCGAAGCACTTTTCTAAATGAAAATGTGGAATCCAAATGCAGTGATATAAATGCATAGCATTTACATTTTTATTCCCTTCATTCCTAGCAATCTAAAGTTTTCTAGTAGAAGTGCATCACCCTTTGTCACTTTTCATTACTTTTGTATCCCTCAAAGTCCAAAATGGAGAAAAAATAAGCCACGACCACTGAAAAGAGTGCCATTTTTTCTGTCCACAGAAACACCGTTTTAGATTAGCCTGTAGAAAACTTACAGAATGCAGTTAATTAGGTCTTGTGTTTCTAAGATACACACACATTATACACACACATACATATATATAATCTTTCAAGAGAAGGAAATATTTAAGCTACAATTATGAAAGATACATCTATGAAAACTACACTATCCAAAGTCTCCTAAGTTACTTAAAGCAACACTGTATAAAAACAGAGAGATTTAGACTGATATTAATTATTACGTGGTAATGTTTTAAAATAATGGTGTAAGTAATTCCATGCCTTTCTTTCAGGATGTAATTGGAAAGGCACTGCAGTACCTTGGGGCATTTGGTGAACTGAGCAACACAGAGCAAGTCGTGGCTATGATCGATGAAGAAATGTGTATCAACTGTGGCAAATGCTACATGACCTGTAATGACTCTGGCTACCAGGTAAGAATTTGGTGGTAATTAGGATGCTGTGAGGCATGTTTTTTCTGGCTTTTGTAGCGGAGTCTTCTGTTGCTGGGTCTGAGATTCAGACCAGACGTTCCAAATATCGTGCCTCAGCAGTAGCATAGCTCTGTCCTCTCATGTTCATAACGTAGTATTTTTTTTTTTCAAGGAAAGCCTGACCTTAAACTAACTATGCCACTATTCAATGAACAATTGTTTAACATCATTTTCATCATCCATAAAACTGAAGGGAAAAATACAACCGAAAAGTCATACAATTATGGACATTAGGGAGCATTACATTTTAATACACAAGAAAAGAAAAAGAACAGTTATGTGTTGCCGTCCCCTGAGAGGACCTGATTATTTCTGCCAGGAGAGAGTTCTCTTCCATTCACCCTGACTGGGCTTTTGCTGCAGTTAGCGTGGAAAAGAGCTTTCTCACCAATGAGCTGTGCAGCCTGGGGACAGGCATTCCTCCGTTCTGGAAAAACCGAAATGTATTTCTCCCACGTAAAGTGAGCCACAGACTCTTCCCAGTTTCTCACCCTTCAGCTCAGAGTCTGCCATGGGATCATAATGAAAAAGTAGAGATTTTATTGGCTTCATGCTAAAAACTGCAGACTAATATTATTTTCATTAAACTTTTTAAGCGATAAAGGAGTATAATAAAGTAAGATATCTTTAAGATGATTAATGAAATAGTCAAGGTAGATAAAATGGCCCATTTTAAAAATTGACATTCATTTACTTTATTCAGTTTGGAGGAAGGTCCCATGTTGCTCATGATGAGATTTTGCATATTCTTCTGACCACCTAATAGAGATGTGACAAACATGTTTTAAAAATCTCTTCCACCTAAGTATGACAATAGTTCTAGACCAAATACATTTTAACCAATGTATCACATTTTGTTTTAGCTGAATGGTGTCTCTAATAGTTATTTTGAAAATGTTAATCATATCACCTTCACTTTCATGTCATCTTTCCTCTAATTAACCGGAGACAGGTCAATAACTCCTATCACTAAAACCATAGCATCAGGGTTCTAATATCTTAAATCTTAGAAGTTATGACTCCCACCTTGGAATTCTAGCCTTCACATCATTTCACTAAAAATAACCTTATTAATTGGGAATAAGTCACAATTATGCATTTAAAAAGATTTTATTTCAAAGTCCACCTTTGACTCTTCTGTCTGAAAAGATAAAAACTAGAAAATCAAAATCTTCAACTGAATGTAAGTTATTATGTTTGCAAATTTTCAAAGTATGACATTTCTAAGTCATCACTTTTATTTGCATCAATTGCTTCTTGGGCTTCTATTTATAAAAGGGTGCATAAGGAGGAGAAATGTTTACTCATTCAAACAGCCATCTGAGATGTTATTTTACAAAACATGGCAACAATTTATGTGGACAAATTTTCTTATGGTTTGTCTTAGCTACAGTTCTTGTTCACATAGAATATGGTTGTTTCCTTAAAGATCTTAAGTATATGTGTGCGTGC
>NW_006442103.1:2807166-2817500 GCF_000325575.1 Pteropus alecto | reverse complement strand
TGTGTGTGTGTGTGTATGTATATATATATGTATGTATATATATATAAAACATATATATAGCAGTCTGATATAATTTACTCTTAAGATCATTTTCATTTTTATGTGTATAAAAGAGGAAATAATTCTAGTTATAATAGCTTCATTTGGGAGATGAGACTTTTAAACAAAAAAAAATCATTTTCATTGGAGTATAACACATTGTATATGACACAGGGGGGAAAAATCAGCATAGGGTAATTATTTGAGAATGTAAGCTTTGCAGACCTGGCCTCAAGGAGTATCTGGAAGGCAGGAGGACTCCATGTTCCTCGTAATTTTCCTCAATCCCTACCTCAACACTCCAAATTTGTACACTGTACTGTCTACAAGGGAGACTGTGAGACACACCCCCTTAGTCCCCTTTGCCGCCACATGGTGGCCCTGAAGTCCCCCTAGATGGAAATCCTTGAAAGTTGTTTCCATCATTGAAATGCTTCTCTTTAATGGGCAAACGGTCATCGTGATTTAAAATAAAAATTTCAATTGTAAATTTCACATTAGATATTTTATTATAGGTTGTATCACTTATTTTTAAAGAAGGGAGGGAGGTGGGAGGGAGAAAGAAATGATCGAATTTCTATAGACTGTGACTCACTTCCGAGTGGAGGCCCCACCCTGGTTCTCACAGCTGAGATGCGTCAGGAGGGGCCTGGAAGCCGGGGGTCCCGCTCTCCATCGCTCAGAGCTTTTTCCCCTTTGTGATGGAACAATGCCTACGATCGGCTTGGAAATTCTCAACCCTCAAAGCTGGCTCTTAATTTTTTTTTCTACTGCTTTCTTCTAAAAGCTACACATGTAATTTGAAATCGTGCATTTATTGCCCCATCTGATGGTGACACCTCTCCACTGTCAAAGAGTGTGAGGAGACAGAGAAAGACGTGTGAAAGCACCCCGCCCCCCGCAGGCAGCAGGCACCCCGCCCTCGTAGGACTGGAAGGACCTGAGCTCTGCTCAGAACAAAGGACACTGGGTAGTGACTGACTATGTTATGAAATATTTTCTTCACACAACACAACAAAAATACCTCCAGGGATTTTTTAACATCGTGTTTCTAATTTAAAAGAATTTATTTTCTGTCTTTCGCCCCAGCAGCTCAACTGTCGCTATAGCTGCACCACAGCGTTGGGCGCAGTCGTCTCTAAGTGCAGCTCTACCGAGCGGAGGGAAGCGTTGATGATACCACGGGGGCATTACTGACCCGTGGGCAGCAATACTCTTTATTTCTGTTTGCAGGCTATACAGTTTGATCCCGAAACCCACCTGCCCACCATTACCGATGCTTGTACAGGCTGTACTCTGTGTCTGAGCGTCTGCCCTATTATCGACTGCATCAAAATGGTTTCCAGGACAACACCTTATGAACCAAAGAGAGGCTTGCCCTTAGCTGTGAATCCAGTGTGTTAAGGTGATTTGTGAAACCAGTTGCTGTGAACTTTGAGGTCACCCACATATGCTTATCTTTTTAATTGTGACTATTACATTCAGCTCTTTCTAAATTAAAGCAAATATATAATTTCTAGATAAAAATGTATCTAAATGAATTTCTAAATTTTAAAAATGTCTGCTACCAGTGACCATTTAATTAATGGTTATAAAATAGAATCATTCTTTTCTGAGGATAGTTGTTAAATAACTATGTAACCGTTAATTGGATGTTCACTGTCAGTTGTCTGTTATGAAAAATATTAATTTTTTGTGGCAATTAATGCAACAATTTCCAAATTGCCTATGCTGTGCTCTGTCTTTGATTTCTAATTGCAAGTAAAATTAAGTATTTCAGAACAAAGTACAATTTCGCATACAAGAAAATGTTTCCAAGGAAACATTTTATAATTAAAAGTTACATTTAATTTTAACACTGTTTCTAAGCAAATATAATTAGCTCCATAAAGCACAAATGAAGAAAGTCAAATAATTTTTTACTGTGTCAGGAAAAGAAAGCCAAAGATGGTTTGCAAAACTTTTTAAAGGCCCTTTCACTAAAATAGCTTCTTTTTGGTGCTGGATACTGTGCTACTGGATATAGAAAGCGAGAGTATTCAGTAACCATTTATATCACTCATGCCTGAGACAGGTGTCCAGACTCCACCAATGAATCAACATGCTGTTCTTACTTAAATATTTAAACTATGTTCCTAACAAAATAAGATGTTAGGATGGAGCTCTGGTTAAAGCCACTCTCGCTGTGCACGGATCTGTTCTATCTGCTTTTAATAGTAACTTTCATGATTATAGCAATTAATGTTTGAACAAAGCCCGAATTATACAGCAGTGGGTCATGTGCTTCGTTATTCAAGAATGAAAAATATAGTATTGGCAGTATGTTAAATATACCAAAAAAAAAAAAACAAAAAAAAACAAAAAACAGTTTTACTCTTTATTTTAGTGCTTATGTTAAATTTCAAAATGGAATTTTAAAATATATTTTTCTGTTATTGCCATATAATATTTTTGCATTTCTCTATTTTTATAATCAGCAAATAACACCATGTAAATTCATTTATCTCTGATTTGTAGCATATTTTCATATGAATTCATAAGTCGTAAGTCTTTAAGTAACAATCTATGGCACATTTCTATGACAAATACAAGATCTAGAAAAATAAAATGTTTTTATTATACACTTTTAGAAATGAACATTTACCAAAAAAAATCTACATGATTAAATAATAGCAAATAAAATGTTATAAAGTATTTTAAACAACATGATCTTTTGCTGCCTCTTTTGTAAATACAGTCTCATGTCAACCATTTAGATTTTGAGGTGGAGCAGTTTGGGTTAATTCTACAGTGAATTCCATTCAAACGTATACATAATGCTAGCTGAGATCTAATGAGGGTAATGGCAGTGCAGTTATTTAAATGTTTTACTTCTTGTTCCTCTTGTCCAGGTTTCCCTATTGAGTTCAACTCTACTCTGCCAAATGTGTCTTTCGCTGGGCACGGGCCAGGTTTTTTATGATGGCTCACGGGCAGAGATAAATGGAAAATGGCAGCCTACCATCGAAGGTGCCAACTTCACTATACAAAACATCCATGTCACTTAATATTATTCCTTCGATAGTTGGGAGATATTAAGGACTCAAATAAACTGACTCGCTTTTGTCACCATGGGGGCATTTTACCTTTTGGACTTGGTAACAGCTTAGCAAAGAGTTCAAGCTGTCCAGAAAAACATTTGCTAGGGTCATGTAGATGCCATCATAATGTATTACCCCTCTCTCAATATAATGAGAGATTTTTACTCTGGTAGTTCATCAGTCCTTTGGGAATTTTATGAAAAGACATCCAGGGCATATATGCCTCTTCAAGATACTTACTGCCAGGCAGAAATTCTCTTTAGTAGAGATTAAAGCAAAAAGTAGTTCATGACCTTTGCATCCTCCTCTGAGAAGGAGTGGACACAGTGCCGTAGCCCTTCTCTGGGACACTGCAGGGAACTACGAGTAGCCAGGCTTTGAGTAAGGCCACGGCAACCCATGATCTTACCACAGTTTGTTCCTCACACACATTTCTTTCTGTTGTGTCTGCTTTCTGCTTTATACTGAGAAGCTTTTCTTATCCACGTTGTTTACAGGAAACATATCCTATAAACATTTCAATTTCACATGTGTGGCTTCAAGATTGACACAGAATAGAGGAAGAAAATATTAACTGTTTGTGGCAATTAATGCAACAATTTCCAGATTGCTGTCTGTGTGTTCCTGTCTTTCTATTTCCCTGCCTTCTTTATTTTACTACTATTGATGAATTCAAGTTTATATACTGCTGACGGTTTTCGAAAATCACGTTATTCCATCCAGCAAGAGACCACAAGCCACTGGCCCTGACACACACATTTTCATGGCTCCTTCAGGCATGAATGAAAATTTAGGACCAGACCAAGGAGTCCAGTTAGTGAGTGTTTCCTAGGTCTAAGAAGCTGTACTAAATATTCTACATAAGCAATAGTTAATTTTACGTGTCTACTTGGCTGGGCCACAGCACCCAGATACTTGACTAAGCATCACTCTTGATGTTTTCAGGGTGTTTATGGATGCGGTTCACATTTAAATTGGTAGGCTATGAGTAAAGCAGATGGCTCTCCATAATGTGGGTGAGCCTTATCCAATCAGTTGAAGGCCTGAATAACACGAAAGGCCGACCTTCCCTTAGCAAGAGGGGATTCTCCCTCAGAGGGCCTTGGGGCTGCTTCTGCAACATTGACTCCTTCCGGTTCTACAGCAGACTGGCTTTGCCTTCAAACTGTCGCTCTCTCCTGAGTCTCTAACGGGCTAGCCTCTCCTCTCATATTTTGGACTCTCCAAACATCCACAATCACAGGAGCCAATTCCTTAAAATGAAAATCTTTACACACATACACTCACACGTGCACGCACACACACACCCTATTGGTTCTGTTTCTCTGGAAAACTCTCGCTGATAAAACATATACCATCGCGTTTGAATGTTTAAATGATCAAAGGTGGGGCCTGTTGGTTTCTTCCCCATTGACAAATTAGTACATGGGTTTTCAAAAAGTGTGAGTAACTTGTTCCAGGTCTCACAGCCAATTAGGTACTCTGCTAGGTATGTTCGTTATGTCTGTTATATCATCCTCTTTCTCGCTTTTGTTCATTCGGCCATTCATTTATTAAAAAAAAAAAAAATTTATCAAGCAACCACCATGTACCAGGCACTGGGCTAAGGGCTGAGGGTGTGAACGCGAGTGATGGAAGTTTCCTAAATCCCCGCCACTTACAGGCTGCGGGGGAAATGGGCATGCGACAGTTATCACGGCACATGTGGTGAGCGCTAGGAAAACAATCTTGAGAGAAGGGGCATCTAAAAGATCCTCCCTTGACAAGATGATAAATTAAGCCAAGTTTTTGGCTCATAAAAGTAGTTCCTAAATAGGTAGTGAGAAAAGGGCACCTCAAACAGTGAAAGTAAAAAGCAAAGCACAGAGGTGTGAAAAGTCTGGGATGTTCAGAAAACTCCAAGAGCTTCGAATTCGCTAGAACAAGAGAAACACGTGCTGGGAGGTGAGAGAGAGAGAGACGATTTGAATTATTTTAGGATCCCTCAGGGAGTCACGATCAGCATTTTGTTTATTCATTCATTCAAAAACGTTCAGTACCTCATTTGTGCCAAGCGCTTGCTAGTTAACGGTGATTGAGCTAAGAATAAGACACGTGGTTCCTACCTCACTGAGCTTATATCTTAGTGGAAGACACAAAAAGCAAGCAAACAAACTGCAAATTACGGTAAGTGCTTTGGCAGTAACAACAAGGGCCTGGGGTAGAGATGAGGAGGACACTCATTCTTCATAGGGTGGGCTGGGGTGTCCTGGAGCATGGCAAGGAGCCGACCACACAAACATTGGGGAGGAGTGTGTTCCAGAAATGGAAACAGCAAGTGCAAAGGCCCGGGAGTGAAACGTAGTCTGACTTATTTAAATGACTAAACGGGTAGATCAAGGCAGGGAAGGAGAAGGCAATGTCCAGAATCCATAGACACGGTGGACTAGAAGCAGCTTCCCAGGCGTCCTTGAGACTTTTGTCCCCTCTTCCACAGTAACAATTGCAATCGTTCCTTTCTATATAGATAATGCCAACTTTTTTCATACTTACTTAATCCAGAACAAATTTTCCTAGCGTTTTAAAACTCCATCAGCCAAAAAAGAAATCAAAATTAAAATGTAGATAAAACACCTCATTTAAGCACCAAGTAATTTTGTCAGAATACAGGTTATTAACCCCATTCCACAGATGGAAAAAAACAAGGCTGGAAGAGTTTATGTGATTTACCCAAGACTATACATTGTATTCAAACCCTGTGCTGCATTCACCCAGGACACAGTCCGCAGTGCCTGTTCCTCATCTTCGCTTGAGCCTCTCAGATCTTCCTACTAATATCAAAATAGTTAATGATTTTACACACAGGTTATTTGAATCTGGATGTCCCACTTGCCAAGTGCATGGACTCAGATACATTAACTAGACTACCGACCCTCAATTTCCTCATCTACAAAATGGAGAAGATAGTAGTCTTGCATTTAATAAGTTAGATATAATTATAATTTCTATTGCTATTATTTAGGGGCATAGAAACTTCAAATACAGTTTTAAAGAGATAAAAGGTCACCAACAAAAATCTATATTTACTATGCTCCAAATCCGACTGTTGTAGTAGTAACTGGTGGTATGACTTCCTCTGTTAACATTCATCACCTGTAGCCACAGGGGAAAAGTCATCTCACGGAGCTGGAAGATCGATATTTTTTTAAAAAGAAAATAGGAGAACCAATTCTGACCCCCAAAAAAATCCCAATAAACATTAACGTATATAAACATATACATAATTATCTCATTATATATATATATATATATATAAAATAATCTCATTTTACTTCCTCAACTCTTTTTTTTTATTAAGAAGAAATTTAAAGACAAAGCAGTTAAGTGACTTATGTAAACAGATATGTTTAACTGGTACCATATTTGGAAACGAAGCCCAGCTGACTTGATTTTCAGTCGGTGTCCACTCTTCCAGATCATTTTGCTAAACAGGTATTACATATTTTTCTACAATATGGATATTTGGAAATGCATTATTCACTTTTAGTGGCCTTAGGGTCCCAGTAATAGCCTGAAGAAATGTAATAACTGTTGTCTGAATGCGTTAAGATATTACCCCTAGAAATGAGTCTTTACCTGGCAGGATCTGATCTACTTCTATCTATCCTTTGAAGTTAATTCAATTAACAGGAAGCCATTAGACACACTATTATCTACCCAAAGCTGTAACTTTTCCTCTTACCCACAGATGCACAAGATTCAGCAAACTGCCTGCAGAGTAAAAAGCTGGTCCAGATCTTAATGATTCTGTGAGGTTCGTGTAGACTAGCTCTCTCTTTTGTTAATTAATATGATAACATTAATTAATATGGTACCTCTTTTATTAATTAATATGAATTTTCTGTTTACATTTTTTAAATTACAGATAGCATCTTTAAATTGAATAGTCCTATTCGGGTTGGAAAGAAGCATATCTGACTGTGCCTTTGGGTGCGTTAGCCTTTTATTAACTAATCTAGAACACTTATAAACTCTAGATGGGTTTCATCATATATGAATACATTGAAGGACAATTGTAATTGTCTTTCATTGTATCCATCTATACTATTCTTCTAATATGCACTATAAACTGCTGTGCCACATGGAAGCCAACTCATTTTGACACTGGATAGTAGTCTATAGTAGCGAGTCACATTGATTAATGTATCTATGTAGCTACTTGTTTACAGAATTTATATAGTGCTTTTCCATATGTCCCTGCCTTCTTTATTTTACTACTATTGATGAATTCAAGTTTATATATTGCTGGCAGTTTTTGAAGATTTGTATTAGTCACCATATGGGTCAAGACCTCCTCTCTTACCACTAATTTTCTTCTATGTGTTTCTATTGAAAATAACCTGCCTGTTAATAGTGCTGGCTTGTTCATCTTTCTTGGTCTTCTGTGATATCCATCTCCATGTAATCTAGGTATTCGGTCAAAGATAAAACACCAAATATGTATATGCATATATATACACATAAAGATGTACATAAATACACATGTTATGTTAAGGTTTAAGATTACCAAAAAGGTTAAGTTTACATATTTTTCTTGTAGGACTGCACCTTGCTCTTCCTTCTTAAAGTCTGTGTTGTTTCGATGGGGCTTAAACCAACACATGTGGTTGGGTGGGGAGCATGGAATACTTAATAATAACAGTTAATTTTCTCTTTTGAAACTATGACTAAGAGTAATTTTTATTAGTGCTCCGAAGTCTTGCCAACAAGTATGGCCAATGACAGTGCCTCCTATTGTAATATTATTCTCAGCTAATTCTTAAAATAAAACCTTTGAAAGTTTTCTAAAGACGAGAATATGGAATGTTCTTTTCTGCTAAAGATAGCAGTATGAGTCCAAGTACCTAGCAAACCAAAAACACCATAGATAAGATATCTACATTCAAGATAAGAGAAAAAATTAGAGACTCCAAAGCATATTTGTCTCATCCTCACTTCTCTAAATTCCAAACCTATATATAAGAGTGCTTATTAGATAACGAATATTTAAATGCAAACTTTAATATTCCTAAATATTCCTAACTTAATATTCCTAAAGTCAACTCTATCTCCTCAGTTAGTATCTTATCTTCCTTCTCTATAGATAATAGCTTCACCTGTTCTCAGTCACTCAGGATTGATAATTAGATTTATAATGAACTCTTCCTTTTCTTTCCTAACTCATATCACTCAGGATGCTTGATTTCGAGTGACAGAAAACCCAACTAAAACTAGATTATGAAAAGAAAAAATAATTTTATTGGTTTACATAACTGAAAACCCAAGGGTCAAGTTCACTGAAGGTTTTATTGGATCCAGACTTTCAAACAGTGACATCACCAGAACTCAGTTACCCTTCACCTCTCTGTTCTGTTTTCTGTGGCTTTATTTTCAGGATCCACATGTAACATCTGGAGCTCAAAGTTTATACCATCTTTATTGCATCATATCAAATAATATATTTATTATCGTGTAGTAAGCAAAATAATGTCACCTCTGCAAGTTGCTCATGTCCTAATGCTTAGACCCTCCAAATATATTATTCTACATGGCAAAAAAGAATTAAGTATGCAGATTGAATTAAAATGGCTAATCAACTGACCTTAAAATCGGGAGATTATCCTAGACTATCTGGGTGGGCTGAATGTAATCACAAGAGTCCTTCTAAGTGGAAGAAGACAATGGAAGAGAGAGTGTCAGAGACATGTAATTGAGAAATATTCACCTGGCCATTTACGACTTTGAAAATGAAGGCAGGTCACGAGGCAAGGAATGCAAGCAGCCTCTACAAGTCAACTTCTCCCCGCAGAGCCTCTAGGAAGGAACACAGCTCTGTCCACACTTTGTTTTTAGCCCAATGAGACCCATTATAGACTCCGATCACCAGAACTGTAAGATAATAAGTATTTGTGTTGCTTTAAGTCACTTAGTTTGTGGTAATTGGTTACAGCAGCAATAGGAAACTCAAACATTCTGCAAGGATCAAGTGCTTTCTGTGGGCTCTTATCTTTCTTCTATATCCTTGCTGTCACCAAGATTGGGTGAATGGATGATGAATGGATCAAAAAAGCATCAATTACGATCTGTCCACATTTTATTCCTCCTATCCTTTGCCAATTCCTATCACTTCTACTTCTGATAATAAGAAGCGTCCACTTGTCTGCTTCTGTTCTCACTGTCCTACTTAAGGTCTTTATCAGAGGGTTTAAAGAGATGATTTTTAAGGTCCATGCTAATTCTGTGTTTCTAGAATCTGGTATCTAAGATGTAAAGAAAAAATGTCTAAAGTAGCTACTTACATGAACTTAGAATTAAAAAGTAAGCATTTATTTGTGCTTAAGAAATAGAAGAGTAGCAAATATGGGAGATGAGACTTAATAAAAAGTAAAGTCAAATATTTTCAAAAGGAAATTTCTTATGGTTTTATCTTATGCACTAACTTTAATTTTCATAAACTTTTTTTTATTAAAATGTAACATATTCAGAAAAGTGCACAAGTCATAAGTTTCAACTTATCACACAAAGAGAACAACACTCATTTAACCACCATCCAACTCAAGAAATCTCCCTGCATCCCAGAAGCCATCCTCAGACCTTTTGTATTCCCCCAAAGTAAACACTGTCCTGACCTCTCTAACACCATGTTAGTCTGCCTATTTTTGAACTTCATATAAATATAATCACAGAATATGTTTTTTTTTTAATGATTGGTTTCTTTCACTCAGTATGTGATAGTAGCTTGATCATTTTCATTGCTGTGTATTATTCCAGTACACAAATAAGTCATAATTTGTATCTCTATTATTATTGAAGAAGATCTCCATCGTTGGCAGTCTTTTTTACAGAGTGAGAAAATATATTTGCAATACATATAACTAACAAAAGACTCATGTCCAAATATAAAAACAACTCCTATAAATCAATGAGAAAAGGGCAGATCACCAATAGAGCAAATGGGCAAAGACCAGAATAGACAATACACAAAAAGAGGATATTCAAATGATCAATAAATGGATAAAACAGTGCTTAACTTATTAGTCATCAAAGTATTGAAAAATTAAAACACTATGATTTCAGAATCCAAATCTTGAATAAGATGGAAATCTGCTAGATAGGAAAAAAAAAAAAATCTGAAAGAATTACAGCAAATGGAAAGTTCTGAACCTGCCAGGCCCCTAACCAGATTGCATAATTGAG
>NW_006442103.1:2782399-2807125 GCF_000325575.1 Pteropus alecto | reverse complement strand
GAAAAATGAAGTACTCAATCTTTGTGCATTGTAAAGGGTTTATTTACTTAGGAAAGGAAGTTTACTAACTTCTGGATCAAATATTTTAATATAAATGAATGACTGTCAATTTCAGAGAGTTTAGAAGATGCCTTCCTTCCAAAAGATGTTCTTGACCATAAAGAGATCCACATGAGATTTGTCGGGCAGTTGAAATTTTAGATGGCTTGTTTGGTAAAGCAACAGAAAACTTTGAATATTACTTTGAATAATACTTTGAATATTACTTTGAATAATACTTTGAATATTACTATGAAGTCAACCATTTTTTACTCAGCCAAGAGATCTTTACAAATGAACACTCTTCATCACCACACCTGAAATAGCAGAGACAGATCCACATTCATCAAACATTAATTATTAAGAATTTTTATGTGGCAGGACTGTTCAAATTATCATGCAATTATTGGACCTAGATTATTGGCCATTTAGCTTTTGGATCAATTTTATCAGCTGGGAAATTGTAGATTCTTTTGATTGGACAGGACAGAGACACACCAAGAGTATCTCATATCACAGGCTATGTTGAGGGATATGGTAGCACAAAGTCTAAATTGCATTCACAGTTACATGTGTTCAAGCAAGAAATTTTGAAAACCTGAATTAATAAAGTGATAATAATGGGGTTCAGGAGGAGGGAATGGATTGAAGAAATATTTATCAACAGAGATGAGAACAGCCTATATTTATTAATCGGTAGATACCAGCCGCTGTGTAAGATAATGGGAAAACTCCAGAAATGCACAGTGTTATATACTTCTAATAAAATGTTAAATGTGCTATTATGGAAATACCAATAAAGGCATCCTTAAATCCATCTGGGGAAGGTAAAGGATGCTTCACAGAGGATATACGCCATGTAAGCTGAATCTTGTGGATGTGCTGGTTTACATGCAGAGTCTGGAATAAAACTCCCTGTGTTTGTATCCTGGCTCTGCCTCTTAACTGTGTCTTTCTGTGGAAGATACTTCATAATATAACTTTGTTTCTTGGTTGTAAATAGAAGCAGAAAGATTATCGATAACAATTAACACTTAAACAGCCAGCACTACATCAGGCACTATTCCAAACACTGCACATCTTACAATCCTTTCAGCCACCACAATAATCCTATTAAGTAGGTACTTTTATTTTTGCCAATTTAAAAATGAGGAAACTGAGGCACTGAGCTACTAAACAATATGGGCAGTCCACACTGCTGGTAAATGACAGAGCTAAGATCTGAACACGTGCATTCTAGCTCCCGAACGCATGCTGTTAACCAATACACCATTCTCTCAAGGGTCAACTTCTCTGCATTACTGTGAGGTCAAAAAAAGATAATGCATGCAAACTGCTTAGCACAGCGCCTGTGTGTGAAAAGTGTTTTAATAAATATTAATTTGATTATACTAATATTATAATATCAAATAGTAATAAATAGCTATTCGGAATGGCGCCACCGTGTGGTACGATGTGCTGCCTGGAAGTTATAAGGAGCACAAAAGGATGGAGGCAGCTGTCCTGAAACATGAGCCCAGGACCTCCACCTGCAAAATCTCTGGTTGTAGGTGGTGCAGTGCGCAGGCTCCAGGCAGGGCTTCTATGCATGATCTCTTTGGACAGACAGATAAGAGAGCTGGATTCATTCCATCAACAATCATTTCCCAAGGACCAACAATGGGCCAAGACTTGCACCAGCTTTCCAGGATGCAAAACTGGAACAACGTCTTCAAAACAGAGTAGTGGTCGGGATCTCATGTTCTGGAGACAGATTTCATGGTTCGAATCCCAACTCTGCCACTTGGCTGCTTTTAACTTTGGATAAGTCACCCAACCTGTCTGTGCCTCACTTCCTTTGTCTGAAAAATGGAGAATAAACAGCCCTCCTAGGGCTGTGTATAGATGGAGAGAGCTGATATACACAGGTCCAGAGAAATAAAAACGTATATGTCCACACCAAAACTTGTATGTTAAGGTTCATAGAAGTTTTATTAATAATAGTTAAAAAGTGAAAACAATCAAAGGTCTATTAACTAACTAATGAGTAAATTAAACATGTTCTAGCCATATGATGGAATATTATGTAGCCATAAAAGAATTGCTAGGTCATATGGTAACTATATTTAACCTTTCAAGGAACTGCCACATGGTATTTCTAAAGTGGTTGGACCAGTTCACATTCCCACCAACAGTGTGTGAGGGTACGGTTTCTCCACATCCCTGCCGACACTTGATATTATCCGTTTGTTTGATTATAGCCATCTTAGTGATATAAAGTGGCATGTTATTTTAGTTTTGATTTGCATTTTCCTAATAGCTTATGATGTTAAACATCTTTTCATGTATGTATTGGTAGTCTTGATATGTTCTTTAGAGACATGTCTATTAATATTCTCTGTTTATTTTTAATAAGGTTATTTGTCTTTTAAATACTGAGCATTAGAAGTTCTTTGAATTTTCTAGACAAGTCCCTTATTAGACATATGATTTGAAAAAATTTTTCCCAGTTCTTAGCCTGCCTTTTCACTTGCTTGATAGTGTCCTTTGAAGTACGAAAGTTTTTAATTCTGATGTTTATCTATTTTTTTTTAATTTTCTTGCTTATATTTCGGTATAATATGTAAGGAATTATTACCTAAACAAGGTCACAAAACTTACACATATGTTTTCTTCTAAGATGTCTATGTATTTAGCTTTTACATTTAGATTTTTGACCCATTTTGAGTTATTTTTTTTAGATGATGTAAGGTAGGAGTCTAACTTCATCTTGTTGCATGTCAGTATCCATTTTTCCCAGAAAAATTTGTTGAAAAGATCATTCTTTCTCCATAATAAAATTTTGAATTAAACAGCATACTACCTGGCTCCTCCCTTCAAGGAACTCACAGTACAAGATACAGACTGGAAGGTACTCAGAAGTCACAGTGCAACGTTACGATGTATGAGCCCAGAAGAACGTGAGAGTCAGCTAGGAATGTCTTCTAGGTTTCTAGATTGAGCCCTAATATTGAACATAGAGTTACCACAAACAATTGCCCTCTCTTCCTGTGAGATATAGTTAAAAGTGGCACCTACCTAACACCTGAATTTCTGGAGGGCACTAGTCTTTCCACTCATATGCAAATCCTATTAATCAATAATCACCAAAAGTAAAAGCACAGAGGAAGGTGGACATTCCCCAGTTTAAAAAATATATAAAAAATACGATAAGAAATAGCTATGACATTAAGGCAAGTGTCCCTTGAAGTACACCTCTCATCGTCTTTAATGACATCTTCCTGGTCATGGTTAAATCAATCCATTAGATCTATTTTATTTTATTTGTGTTTACTAATTTTTTAATTTTTAAATTGTAGTTGACTTGCAATATTATATCAGTTTCAGGTATACAACATAGTGATTAGACATTTATATACTTTACAAAGGGATCACCACAATAAGACTAGTACCCATCTGTCACCGTACACAGTTATTATATTATTGACTGTATTCCCTATGCTGCACATTATATTCCCACGACTTATTTATTTAATAACTGGCAGTTCGTACTTCTTAATCCCCTTCATCTTTTTTTGCTCATCTTCCACCCCCCTCCCATCTGGCAACAATCAGTTTGTTCTCTGTATCTATGAGTTTGTTTCCATTTTGTTTTTTGGTTTGTTTTGTTTTATTTTTTAGATTCCACCTATAAGTGAAGTCATATGGTTCATTAGTTTTAAATAGAAAGCCACCACACTTCCTGTTTCCACCCTTCTGTCCTGTTCTACATTCTGCATCTCTGCACCTGGCTTCTCTACAGACACTGCTGAAATCACCAGATTCAATTAGCAGGAAGGACCTGTACTACCTGCCCTGGGACGTCAGTCAGGGTATCACAGAGGCCACAGTGAGGGCCTAGGGGTTGAGCAAAGCTTTTTAGCCACAGCCTCCTATTTGATACCTCTAAGATGATTAAAAAAAAAAAACTTTGAAATGAAATGACATTATTCATCAAAACTTCGCCATTTATTTCTAAATTACAATAAATTAACAATGTACCAGAATCATTTTCTTCCCTTGACCTGACACCATGCTTACAGATGTGCACAGTTACATATATGCAGTGTTCTATAATTATGCCTTTCTAGTAATGAAAAATATCTGCATAGTAATTTTTATTTATTGAATAATATGGAGGTTTATAAATATCTACGATTTTACCCATAAAGATCTAAAATATTCTTTTGTTACGTAAAGAAATTTATAGGGGGCTACCATTTGCTTTACTGCATGCCACCACTTTGCTGATGACCGGTGACGGCGTGTTTAAAGTCCCACCAGCATCTGGCTACCTGGCAGACTTTGTAGGCAGCTGGGGAAGAGACTTCAAACTTGCTTCTGGGTCTTCCACATAATTAGCCTGTTTATAGGCCATCTGGGTTGCTTTGATTTCACCATCGCCATTTCTTTCTTTCTGAAAAATTTCTGTGTGTCTCTTCCTTTGGGACTAAAGTCATTAATAAGTCCTTTCTTACTCGGAGACTCTAGCTTCTTTAATGTTTCTGGCAGCTCTCTGTGCCTCTGGATCCATCTCATTACTGAGCACCCTACAGACCGTAGGAGGGCGGTGTTTATATTCGATAATGCTGTCATCAAGTTAACAGACCTCATTACAAGGAAATTACAGATTTGGGGCTCCCTAATAGGATAGATTTTCAGAAAACCTCATCCAAAGAATTACAAGGGGTACCTAAAGAGAACTATTACAAGAAGGGGTGAATTTTAGTGAGGCCTGTTCTGATGGGTAGACATGCTAACCCTTGGCGCCGTGCTAATCAAACAGTGCTGATATGAATTGCAACCTAATTTGAATGTCCTCAGGTCATTAACCTATGTGGACAACTGAGGTCACATTAATATTATGAAATAAATGTCAATGGTTAATTAACCTCACCTGCAAGCTTACCTATGTCAGCGCTTTTTAAAGAGCACACCACTCTCCCATCTTCCAACAACAAAAGGATTAGTGTGAGTTTCCAAGGGGCCACGTGGTCCGCCATCTGCCTAGAAGCCAACCTTGAGCCTGGGGACACCAGTGCTTCATACTCTAAACCTGGATTCCGCTGATCTGAGTTTATGCTGCATTATTAACATCCTCTTGTTCAATCCCACCAGTGTCCAGAGCCACCAAAACACTCAATCCTCTCAGTGTGACATCTGCTCTACTTTCAAATAAAAAGAATAAAAGCTGCCCCTTCCTCCTGTATTACCTTCTGCTAAAAGGGTCCAGCGAGGTGGCCCTAATATTTGTGGGCTTGGGGCAGAGGTACAACGATGCAAACTCTTCTCTCCCCGACCCCGCCCCCGGCCCCATCCGTAAGCAGCCTCAGACACAAGCCTGTGGACACTTTAGCACACATGTTTAGGTCAGTGAGATGAAAATTTCTTTTCCCCCAAAGAGCTTGTCCCTCTGCTAGGGGTGTTCACACAGCCTAGGGGGCCTATCTTCAGGAAGAGGACCCAGGAAACGGGCCTGGCCAGCCCGAGACGTGCCGATGGGCTACTGGGGATTCTGGGTTTCTGATGCATGGTCTCAGAGTCTCTACTTGCTAGAGAATTCTCATCTCAGCTCAGGCCCAGAGGGGACACCTTCTTACAGTAATGTAACAATGATACATAATCGTTTGCTGAGTTTTGTAGCAAATGTGACATTAAGATGATGTCTACTGTCAGAAATGTGCATTTTGAGAAAGGCAGTGACATGCATTGCAGTGGCTTCTACACTTTTTTTTCTCATGGGCTTCTCTCTATTATCTTAGTGGATAAAATAGATGAAAATGGACTTGCCTTGGCTGAAACAGGCCAAGAAAGAAGGTCCTATGCACACACCTTCTTTTCTTCCTTCTTTCCTTCCTTCCTTCCTTCCTTCCTTCCTTCCTTCCTTCCTTCCTTCCTTCCTTCCTTCTTTCTTTCCCTCCTCTTTTCCTTCTCTCCCTCCTTCTTGCATTCAAAAACCTAGTGCATATTCTAGGCCTTGGTGATCTCAACATAAAGACAGACAAGCTCTCTGCTCACAAGGAGCTTATGGTCATTTTCCCAAACCTTAGAGTTCCGCAGGACACATTCTGAAAACCTTAGCTGTGGAAGAAGAAAGAACATAGGCATGGGCGCTAGGCCTGCTTTGACTTCCTGCCTGTGTCACTTAGCAGCGGCAAGTACTGGGCTCGGAAGGTTAAGGAAGGGCTGTACTGTTTACTCACCAACTATGGTAAGAACTGTGATAACTTATGAAGCAATTGGCATAGACCATAGACTTTCTTAGATGTCCCTTCTCTCTTCTTCCTCCTCATTTGGTATTTATAGGTCTGTTTCTAGTTTACGGGACCCCTTTGCGATCAGGAGGTACATTTGCAGGGTAAGTGACCAGTCAGGAGTGGAGGTTGACTCTGGACTGAAGGGAAGTTGTCTGCCTGCATGGAATTTGTTAATCTGCACTAAAAATAATAAAACGCATATGTAGATGAGAAATGTACAATGAGTGACATAATCGTCATTTATTCCTGATAAGTAAGCTGGCCTAAACATCTAGTTTGTTAGTTACATGTCCTCTTAGAAGGTCATTTTATTATTATTAATCCAATAGTTATTTGGCGATTCCTCTGTGCCCGGGATTGTTTTAAAAACTTTTATGAATAATAAACTCATTTAATTTTTACAACGCAGAGATGGGGAAACCCAGGCCTAGGAGGTGAGGTCATTTGTCCAAGGTCTCATAGCTAGCAGACAGTAGAGCTGGGATCTGATCCTGGCCAGTCTGGCTCCAGCATCTGTAATCCAGAACCACCGCCAGGAGTACCTTACTTCTCGTCATCCTTCTCATGCTAGTCTTCGTATTAGAAAGCCCTCCTCTCTCCTCTCCAGTTATTAAATCCTACTTATACTTAAAGCCTACATCAAATTTTACTGAGAATGTGCAAGTTGGCTGCAATGGGGTAATAGAAATGTTTTTGCTTGGATCAGATGTCATTAAAATTTTTCTTGAGTCAACATCTTAAAATTAAAATATTTCGCATTACAATCCTGATTTCTAAATCCTTTTGAAAATTCAGATCCAACAGCCATCAGTTCTAGAAGAGAGGTCAGCATATTTCAGTGGCCACACTGAGGTGACTTGTTTTTGTAAAATTTTATTAGAACAAAGCCACACCCATTCACTAACTAAATTGTCACTGGCTGCTTTCATGGATAACAGAGTGGCATATTTTGTTGTGATAGAGACAGTACAGCCAGCAAAGCCTAAAACATTTGCTCTCTAGCACTTTATAGAAAAAGTTTACTGACCCGTGAACAAAAACTAGAAGCAACTGCACCTTCAGGCAGGGCTCCAACTCTCCCGGCGGGCAGGTCATCCTGACTTACCCCTCCCATTGCCCACCTGGCCCCTGCAAACATGCACGAGTCTTCCCTGCTTACAGGTTTGCAGAACCTTTCGACCTCTCACCAAGTCAACTCCTGCCTCTCTCGCTCTCCTTCAAGTCAGTCCCCAGTTCTCCTTGCTGTCAGTCAAACCAGCCACATTTACCTGCCCTGGTTTAGCTGCAGAAATGTTGTCTCCCTTTTTAAAGTTTATTAGTGTCATCTCCCCAGGGCGAGAATTTTATTTATTTTTTTTTTGCATGCCCCTAAGGCCTGGCACTGTGTGGATAAAACAATAGACACTCGGTAAATATTTTTATTTGACTAATTGTTGTCAATCTGATGTACCTGAACCTTAGAAAAGAATAAAGATACTAAAATAGATGTTTTGCTTCAGGAAGAAAACCTCAAGGGGAAGATACACATTTCCCACTTGACAACTAGAGACGTTACCTGTGTCAGCTTCACCTAATCACCTGGCTGCTGCTTGTGTGCAAAGGAGGGGGAGGGGGAGCTCGGGGTTGGGGGGACTGCCGGCCACCTACAAGAAGTCCTCCCAGGGTGGTGGCCCCAGTTGCTCAATCTTGAGAGCATGTTATCACACATGTCACTTACTAGTGTCACATCTTGGGGCAAACTCCTATTACCTCCACTCACAAACACATTTAAATAAAACAGAATGTGCGATGAGAACTAAAACAACCAGAGTCTGGGTTCTAGCCTTTGGGCCAGCATGATTTTTTTCCCTTTAGACAAGCAAAGCCTAGGAATAAGGTAAGGGGGTTGGTTAGAAGCTGGAATGCCTGCCGACCTCACTTTCTAATAGTCCAGAGCACTTGGGCTGGAAAGTCGCCTTCCCTGGCCGAGGTCTCCTTCCCTCTATGATGTTTTAATAATTTCTGTTTGTGATACTATTTCAAGGATTTCATTACTAAACAAACACCATTCCAATTTACATATTCCTTGTCTAGAATAGATCAGTACTGGCATCCATGTAATGCTGAGGTCTGGGAGCTCTGTATCTCTTTAAATGATCTTATATATCTACTATGATTTTATACATATATATGTATATGCATAAAACCTTTGAGTATAAATCTTGGAAATAATACCTTATCCTCAAAATGAGTGGGGAAAGCGGGAAAGGCATCACCCAAGAGTTGTCCCAAGTCCTAGTACATTACTAGGAAGACAATGTAGGGACCGCACTCTAGGATAGGAGCCCTCAACCCTAAACCAAAGCCAAAGGTAGATTTAGGTAAGAACCAAAGTCTCCAATACACGAAGGCCTCATTGAAACCAGAAATGTTAGGTTCACAGGCCATATTTTAATCTCATTAAGGAGATCATCCTTCAGGTTGAATTCTGATTGTCCAAGTAGTCTCTAAATATTGACTCCCAGCCTCAAAAACACGGGAGAGGCTGCTTTCCCCAAAGCAAGAAGTCTGTCATGGCTGTGACCACGGTCTCGACGGCCTTCCTTCTCTCTGGGAGCAGAAGGGGTAAGTATGCAGAGGTGGAGGCCCGGGGAAGAAACAACGGATTACACTGGGTTGACTCACTCAACTAAACCAAAGCCAATGGTCTAGTTCTTGGTCCACGAGGCTCAGGGCCATGCGTGTTTTCTATTTCAGAATTTTTCACATTTTTGGAAAAAATGCACATGTATGCCCTATTTATGATATACATCTCTAGTAAGATCCAGGGCAGCACCCCATACACAAAGTCGTTAATATTTCTGGATCGATGTGTTCACTCTAAGGGCATCGATGTTAAAGTAAACTCACATCGTATCAGTTCAGATTTCACCCCCAAATGAGTATAGGTCAAGTTAGTTTTGCTGACAAATGTTAAGTTTCAAAAAACAAAAAAACCAAAAAACCCTTTGGGTGGTTTTTGGGCTTTCTAGATTTTAGAATTGTGGAAAGAGATCATGGACCTGTATTGCCAAATAAAACTGTGAATTGGTTACCACCACCAGCTCTTGATTCACCCTCAGCGCCATCTAAGCACAGTGGGAAAGACTGGCCTGCCCCAGGACCTGGCTCCAGTGCTGCCCACAGCACTCTCTCCCTCCAAACTATAGATCGGAAAAGCTGAGATTGCTTCCTGCTACACAGTAAGTGGGACACAGTGATCTCCAGTGCCTGAAGGTGCTTCTCTCCAGAAGGGCAATGTCACTTCCTCATCTCCCCTAAAGATAAATGCTGGGCGTTTTTCATTTTATACAGACTCTACTGCTAAACATTACAGGGACAGAGAGGAGTTATCAGTAATAATAATAAGTGGAAAATAATAACATTAACAATAGTACTAACAGCAATAATAATAATTGTTAATATTTATTGAGCCTTTACTACGTGTCGTTCATTGTCCTAATGGCTTATTTATATAATTGGAATTAACTTAAAACTAAGTCAATGGCATAAATACTATGATTCTCTTCATTTTATAGATAAGAATATTGAGGCATTGATAGGTTAATTTACAAACTTACAAACTTAAAACATCTCTGACTTTATTGGTGAGATAGTAATGTTATAACTGGGTTTAGACTTGGGTCTCGAATTGTTGGATTTTTAATTCTTGAGAAGCGAATTGTACATCATTCCTTTTTCCAAGAATCCTCTTCTTCAACCATTAGGATTTTAGAGGAAATTATGGCAGAATGACAGAAGCCACCTTTCTTTCTAGTGGGTAGTTGATTTCTCTCAGGGCTTTCTGACTGTGAAAATCCTTGCTCTCGCTTTTTTCTCATACAAATCTAAACTGGACAGAGTACCCTGTTGCCTCAAATGCTTCCTACCATTGATCCTATTAACTGCTGGAAAAAAATGAGAAAATTCGAAAAATGTCTTGTTGCTTTAGGAACTCTATAGTCAGCTGTCCTGTGAAAGGTCGAAATGAATGATTGATTGTAAGCCAGCCAACAAGGTTCAGTAAGCACACTAGCGCAAGGCACTGGCCAAAGTAAGGGATGACCCCAATTCAACTCCATGCAAGTTAACAGGCAGCTTAGAATTCACTAATAGTCAATGGCCCTGCGCATCCAAGAAGTGTGTTCCTGTCTGGAAAAGCCAAAGATTATAATAAGTGTTTTTTCTCTATTTGTATTCAAAACACCTTTTTTCTCTGTCTCCAAAGTCATTGCCAAATATATCAAGGCGTACATTCCCATCCACAGGTAGTGATTTACTCCAAAATTCAGAGTGAAACTAACCATTGTAAAAATTCCCACCCTATAGAATGCTTCCATAAAATTAAAACAAAAGTGCTTTAATCTCCAGTTGTAAACACTTGACATTCAAAAACCTGCCTGTCAAATATTACCTTAAAAAGAAAAAATACATCCAACTACTAAAACAGTAGTCAATGTTCAATTTAATAGAAAAAAAAAAAAATCCCACACAGACTCTGGACTGCCTTTTCTATTTACACATGAATGACTAACTCGAATGTGTCATCTGCCGAAAGAACATTTTCTTTATTCATAAGTTCTTGAGACTTCTTGCAATCACCATTTCTATTTGCCCTTATCAGAAAAAGGTTCAAATATGGTAACCAATGATGATATATCTAATATCTAGGGGTTAATGTTTCACAGGAAATGAGTAACTTGTACCATGCAGACTAGAGAGCCTGAGGATGAAATCATCCAACTCGATTACACAGATAATGACATTGGTGTCCTGGTGTCCTGATTCAAATGACTCAGGAATACATAGGCAACATCTATGTAAAGAATGATCATAGTCTTGTTGATAATTAAGACAACTTTAACTGACTTGAGTTCTGATCCCACCACTTCTGATAAAGAAGAAAAGGAGACAGTTCCAGCAAATGACCAGGGTTCCATTTTTCCTTAAAAATGAACTCCCCTAGAAAAAAATAAATAATGAAAACGTTTTTGTTTGCTCAACCCCTCCCTATATCGCTTCTTTTAAAAGCTCTTCGGAGGCCCCAGAATAATCACCCTCTTGGTTTGTTCATTCTAAACAAAACTCTATGTTATAGACATTTCTCAGTTTTCTATTAAATCTTAATGTATTTGAATTGTTCACTCTGGTACCTATCAAAAGAGTTAAAAAAAAAAACTTGTCAAATAAATAGATACTATATCTGAAATATGATGCTAAGAAATATAAGACTCAATGACTTTCTCTACATGTCATTCATTGGCAGACATTTTCCAAGCACCTAGTAAGTGCTGGGAATCACAGAGCACACAGAGATGCACTCACAGAGCATGTTTCCCTTCCTCTATCCCACGGTGTGCTATTCACCGCAAGGTATGCATTTCATGATAACTTGTATTCTCAGTGCCCGACACAGTTCCTGGCACATAATAGGTGCTCAATAAATAGTTCCTGAATAAATTCAATCCAATTTTATTGTGCCAGACACTGAGCCAGGCTCCAGGAAGGCGAAGGTGAAAGACACGGTCAGGAGCTCAGCAAGAGGAGTGTCACTTACCTTCCCCCAGGAACTGGAAGACACGTGTCTGTGAAAATCCCCAGGGGAAAATATGACAACTGGGATAAGTTTATCTATATTTATACACGTAATTTTTTCTTTTTGAGTTATAAAAGTAATTCATGTTTATTATGGAAAAGTTAGGAAAAAAATAAAAAAATGAAAAAACTCACCTGTACTTCTACCACCCAGAGGTACTCAGTGTGAACATTTTCATGTACATCTTTCCAGGTTTTTTCAGTATTTGACAGATGTCTTTATATGTTTTATTTTTACAAAAATATAATCACATGAAAATGTCTACTCTTTAAAAGAAACTATTAATAAAATGAAAGGCAAGCCATAGACAGGGAGAAAATACTGTGTAAAAGTACATAAATATTGTGCATAATATTATGTAACATAGACATATTTTATGTGTAATATACACATAAAACAGAGGACTTATATCCAGAAAAAAAATAGTTCTTATAACTCTAGAAAAAGACAAATTAAAAAATGAGCAAAAAATTGAAATAGGCACTCATCAAAAAGATATACAGATAGCTAATAAGCTCATGAACAGATGCGCAATACCATTTACCATGAGGTAACTACAAATACAAACCAGAGTGAGATACAACTACACACCCACTAGAAGGGCCAAAATTTTTTTAAAAATAAATGACAAATTTAGTAAGACTCGGAAGCAACTGGAATTTTCATACATCGCTTATGGAAATATAAAATTTGGAAAATTTTGAAGTACAGTTTGGCAGTTTCCTATAGTGTAAAAAGACACTTGTCAATCAACTGAGCAATTCTTCTCCTTGATGTTTACCCAAGAGAAATAAAAACAAATGTCCATGCAAGGACTTGAATGTTTAACGCAGCTTTATTCATAATAGGGAAAAACTTAAAATAACCCAAATGTCTACCAACATGTGAATAGATAAATTACTGAGTATCCATGTAGAGTACTACTTGGCAATAAAATTGGAGAAACCACTGAAGCGTGCAACAGCGTGGGCAATCTCAGAATCACTGTGCTGAAAGGAAAGAGCCAGACACAAAGAGAACACGTTATGTGAGTTCATTCATATGAAACTCTAGGAAAGAAAAGTCTAATTCATAGTGATAGAAGGCAGATGAGTGGTTGCCTGGGGCAAGGGGTGGCAGTGGGATTGACAAGCAAAGGAAACGAAAAAGCTTTTGGATGGTGGAATGCTCTATATCTTAACCGTGATGATGGTTACATGGTAATATGCATTGAAAAAAAATTTCGTCGAACTATACACTTAAACTACATGCATATTATATGTAAATTATACATCAATAAAGTTAATCTTTTAAAAAATTGAATCACATTGAACGCACTATTTTTTCGCCTGATAATCACCTGAAAAGATAGCAACAAATGTTTTCTGTATCAGTTAAATGTATGTCTCTGGCATAGTTTGTAATGGTTTCAAAATATTTCATATTGTGGCTGTGCTACAATTTATTTAACTAAATGACTTAACTGTAGAGTATTACTTTCACCATTTTTTACCATTTTATAGAATACTATGTTGCCCACCTTTGAAAATATGAGTTCGACTTTAAATTACAAATTGGAGAGCATTATGACGGAGAAGAAAAAAAAGACGTTGTCATTTAAGGAAGAAAAGGTCGTAAAACGACATAGACATTGAAGACTTACAGCCCATTCAGAGAGCTTCTGAAGGTCTGTTCGACTAGAGAGTCAGATTCAGGTATCAAAGGAGATGAGGGTGACATCGCTGAGGTTACGATCATGAGGCGCCATCTAAAAAAGAGGTCCTGCCATGTGCAGCAACATGGATGAAACTGGAGGACATTATTCTAAGCGAAATAAGCCAGAGACAGAAAGAAAAATGCTGCATGATCTCGCTTATATGTAACATCTAAAAAAAGTCGAATACATCGAAGCAGAGAATAGAACCATGGTTACTGGGGGCGGGGAGTGGAGATAGAGGAAACGGGAGATGTTGGTCAAAGGTTACAAAGTTGCAGTTATTGGACAATAGAGAGCTAATGCGCAGCGTGATGACTACAGCTAATAATACTGTATTGAATACAAGAAATTTGCTGAGAGTGGATTCCAGGTGCCCTCACTGAAGAAAAAAAAAAATGGTGACTATGTAAGGAGATGGATATGTTAGTTGGCTCGACTGTAGTAATTATTATTTCACTGTGTGTATGTGTATCAAATCATCATGCTCTACACCTTCAATATATACAAATTTTATTTTTAAACAAAAAAATGATAAAAGAAGAAAGAAGTTTGAATTTTTCTCTAAAAGTAAAGGGAGGTTATCTGAAAGATTCCTAAAAGACTTTAAAACAACTGACACATTTTGATTTGTGTTTTAGAAAGATCACTTTAACATTTGGGTGGACAGTGGGTTGGGGCCCCGTTCGATTATTACAGTAATGCAGGGGAGAAACGATGGGTGCCTGAGCTAAGGACACAGAAGAGATGATTCTGATAGTGACCTAACGGGGGTGGAGATGAGGAAGACCAAGAGCTCTAGAACGCTCATGGCGACCAGAAGGAGGTGGAGAGAAGAGGTTTATGAATAAAAACGAAATATAACACAGCTCTTTATCAGAGTCTGAAATTCATCTACAGTCTGGGTGGATCTACTGGTGTGATAGATTTGGCAGATTACAGTGAACTCATTTTCACACAAACAACATTGATGGGCCTGGAAAAAAACTCTATCACTTATATTATTATGTTTGGTGAGTTTTTAAAATTGAATTATTTTTGCTGTTGCATTGCTGTTGTTATGGATGATGATGTTATTAACTCAAATATAATACATTCCTACTGCCTGGCTAGATAATAATATGTTTGATAATTACTCTGGTATGCCATTTGAACATATTTTATTTTTTACAGTTTCCACTTAGTATAGGTTTTTATTTTTGCTGGAGCATATGTTTACTTTTCAGATCCCCTCTTCAGATTGAGCATAGGTAAACTTCTTTTATAAGGTTTATAATGTGCAAACATATATTCCTTTTTATGCTACTGGGTTATTTATTGGATTAACTAGTTGGATTTGATGTGAAAGCTTAGGATGATATTGAAAACACATCACTTCTATTGTAGCTAAGAAAATCAGCTTTAGAACTAGAGAGACCTTGTGTTGGGCATTATGTATAGACCTTTAGCTTTTTATCACAGCTGTTCTTTGTTGCCATGACAACAGAATTAACCATTTCATTAATATCACTGAGCAAAGACACCTATTTATTCATGTCTGACTAGGAACGTAGTCTCTGTTCGCATTTCAAGGTCTTTGACCGGTTCGTGTGCTTGCTTTTCTCCCCCAGTATTTTGCTTAATGCTTCTACAGAATATTTAAAGCAAAGC
Source organism: Pteropus alecto (assembly GCF_000325575.1). Taxonomy (NCBI): domain Eukaryota; kingdom Metazoa; phylum Chordata; class Mammalia; order Chiroptera; family Pteropodidae; genus Pteropus; species Pteropus alecto. Next base: position 2,791,854 of record NW_006442103.1, on the reverse strand, counting down.
TTCACATTTTAAAAATAAATTTCTATCGGCTACATTGGTTTGGCTGCTTTCAAGTGTCTCCTGAGTGGCAAAATGGGCTTCAGATTCTGAAGCTGGTGAAAGCAATAGGAAAGGAAATTTAATACAAAAGAAAACAGTTGCCTGTTATAAGAAAAGTCGCTTGTTTGTTTTTTCCTTCTTTGGGGCTCCACTTGGGGAAATGGGTGTTACTATAAATACTGAAGAGTAATCCCTCATCAAAAGGGGTGATCCAGCTGTTTCTGTTGCTGCTGAAAGCAGGTAGTGTGCTGATTACAATTGTGATGAAAAGGCAGAAAAAAAAATCCTAGGACAAGTAAAATCCATTATTTTGAAAATAATACCTGAAGAGAATAAATTTGCCCACTCCCCCCAAAGCTATGATAATTCCTTATATGTTTCTCTCTAGCTTTCCTTTTAAAGGAGAAAAAAAAAATGTTTGTAATATTGAACTCTATAAATATTCATATTTTTAAAGACCAATGCTGAAACTGCCTAACTGACATTAAAGCAGCTTGAGGAAGCTGTTAACTCTGTTTTTCTATTCATGTACTTTAGTTAAATAAATAAAATTCTATCTTTCAGATCTATTAGTATTATTAATTTCCATGTCTTTTGAACATGTGCCATGTGTTAAGCAACTTTGCAAAGTGCTTAAAATGCATCTAATACACGAAACGAAAGCTGTGTGAAGGAGATACCGCTACGCCCACTTTGCAGCTGAGGAAACTGAGACTCGGAGAGAACTCACGCAAGTCTTTACAACTAACGGGTGGGACCTGAATCCTCACCGCTCGCATCTCACAGCCCGCGCCGGCGTCCACTGGGGGAAATGCCGCCCTCGGCAATTCGTTCTGCTCCTGTCAATATTGTAACAACACTTAAAATATTTACATTCCCTCCAAGACATTTTGTCCTGGGAGAGAGGAAAAAAAAGTCTTAGGGAATATTATTCATAATAATTAAACTCATAAAACAAGAAGGCAGATTTGAACCAGTGACATAAAATCTTTAAAAGCCAAGGGAGGTTCTGTGAGGCTAACTGCTCGCATGTAAAGAATCTTGAATGCTGAATACCAGCCATGAAGTAAAGGAAAGACCTCCTTGTACAACATAGTGGTTTTTTTTTTTTTTTTTACTTTTTTTGAGTTTTTCCTTTTTTAAAATAACAGCTTTATTGAGATGTAATTCCGATACCAACGACGTCATCTATAATGTACAATTTAATAGTTTTTAATATACTCGTAAAGTGCACAACCATCACCACAGTCGATTGCAGAGCATTTTAACCTCCCCCCCAACCCTGCACCCATTAGCACCCACTCTCTTTTTCCTCTCTCCCTCTTCATCTCCCCACGTCCCCCACCCCAGAACCCCTACTCCTAGGAGACCACTAATACACTCTATCTCTGTAGATTTGCCTATTCTGAATATTTCGTATAAATGGAATCGTACATATATCATACATATAAACGGAAGCCTTTTGTATCTGGCTTCTTTCGCTTAGCATAATGATTTCAAGATTCATCCATGTTGTAGCAGGTATCAGTACTTCATTTCTTTGTATGGCTGAATAATATTCCATTATAGAGATAAACCACATTTTGTTCATTGTTGGACATTTGGGTTGTTTCTACTTTCTGGCAATGAGGAATAATACAGCTATGAACATTTGTGTACAACTTTTCGTGTGGACATGTTTTCATTTTTCTAGGGGCTCTGTTTGTTCTTGTCATTCTTATCTGCTAAAGAGATGGAGCTCAAAGATCCTCGAATGACTAAAGACCTCGTGGAATTCTAAACTGTAATCCACACCAGAGCTTTACTTCTATGTTCTGTGATTTATGAGTTAGAGACAGAGTAATTAATTCAGATAACATTGCTCAGGATTCTTACCTACCTTTATAACAAAGATAGTCAATTAATTATTTTATAAGTAAAAATAATTATTTGTTAGCTTCTTGAAAACCTTAAATTTTAAAACTACAAGAATACATTTGCATAAAATAAGACTTAGAGTCTCAGATAGAAATACTCCATCTATCTTACTTATTTATCAAATATGCATTTTGGAAGCACTACTTCTTTAGTGGACGTAACAAGACCAAAAATAAGACCAAAAACAATGGGAGAACATGTGCACTCTATTTTCTACTTTTAAGTGCTAATCTTAAAAGAAGATTAATCCTTCAAGGCATTCGAAGGATTCTCCACATTTCTCGTCTCCCACAGTGACAAAGTCAACACTTTGCCCTCAGCAGACCAAAGGGAGCAGTTCTGACATTTTTTTTTTTTTAATTTAGTTGTATGAGTATTCTTTAACAGATCAGATGATTTCTTAATTAGAAATAAGCACGCCATTTATTTTTCTGAAGGGACACCCTGCAGGATCTTCTTACTGGTAGGCTGTTCTCTTGTATTGAAGGTACGAGTTTATCTTTGGTCCGAGCTGCATAAAGGAACCATGGAAGTCATAATCCTTTTTTAAAGTACAAAACATCCAAAGGAAGGTTGTGAGTGAGGTCTTGGTATTTCTAAATGATGACTTGGGGGTGCCTAGCATAGTATTAATGTCCATTTCAGAACCCAACAGAAATTGCATCAGCTAACAAGGTAAAATGAGGTTTTTTTAAACAGTCGCTTCTCATTTCTGCACAAGAGGGCAGGCTTTCACCAAAACTACGGAAACGCTTTAGCAGAACATTTTGTATTAACAGAGACCCCTCCAATCATAGATCTTTCAAAAAGAAGAGCTTCCTTGATGTAAAGAATGAAAAAATTATGAGATAGTTAATACCATGTGCTGTCAATCCCAGAAAATGTGTTCACATCTAGATCACCATACAGATGTTTGCAGTTTTGGTGATAGTTTGCCTTTACTGTTACATAAATGTTTGGATTTTTAAAACTACTGTGGACAAATATAAACTTCTGAAATTAATGCTAGGCATAAGGTATTATTAAACTGTCCCTGAAGTCAAATCACTCAGCCCTAAAAGACAGTATTTCTTTCTGTAGCTCACACTAATGTTTTCCTGTGGGTTATTTATAATCAGATTTCAAGATTTTAGAATCAAATTGCCAAAATCAATTTGAAATTAGTAACAATTTATATTGGGACAATTATAAATTTAAATTAGAGAATATAGTCTAAGAGATTTACCAAGAAATTAAGAGAAGCCAAAAAGAGTTGCTATAATTCATACACTTTCAAAATAATTAACCATGCTTGACAGATAACATGTGATTTAAATGTATTATGATGGGACTCCAAATGCTATTTAAAAGGGGATTAAAGTTAATTTGTCACACAGAAAAGCAAATGTAACTATCTTTATGTCTAGAGCTTTGGAATAAAATTTTTATGAAGTATAAACTCACCACAGACCTTTTTTTCTCTTAAAGTTTATGAAACTTTCAAGTAAATTTTTTACAGGAAATTACTGTCTCCAAGAATATAAAGGGTTTTATATGAAGGATGCTGATCAGTTGTTCTCCATGGATACAGAGACACAAACAAGCAAAAACTCGTTTAATAAAGCAGAAGAGATTTCAATTGGACATAAGGCAGAACTTGTTGACTATCATGGTGATAAAGAAAAATGGAGAAATCTTTTCAATAACTTTTTAAAGATAACTGTCCAAAAATATCCAGTGAAATGGATTGGAGATATCTTTACCGTTTATCTTATATTTATAAATTTGATAACTAAACAGGGAAATTAATATATGCCTATTATCATTTCCACCATTTTATTTATTTTTCAACAAAAAAGTAGTCATTTCATTCTAGTTAATCAGCTAATGAGGTAAACAAGCATCAGCATTTCAATCCCCTTCGGGTTTAGTGTTGTAAATAGATACAGGTCTATTTCTTATAGATCCAGCTAAAAATTGGGCAGACTACTTGCCTTTCATTTTCCCCTAGATAACATTTACTGGTGGAGAAATTTAAAGACAGCCAAGCATAAAAATGTTCTTAAATTCTCACTTGCTCAACAAATTTTACTAAATTGAGAGCTCCTAAAATGTAGGGACAGTAGGTACTAGGCACACTGCCTGGCACACAGGAGAATCCTAGTATAGGTTCACTGAATTATGTCTCCATAAGTTGCATTGTTTTCTGTATCATTCAAAGATCAGACTCTAAGTGTTATTACCATATCGTAGATCACAGTTTGACTAGAGAGACAGAGTTAAAGGTAAACTAGAGGCATGCTTGACAGTAAAGCCCTTTCATAAGCTATATGACCCTGTACTACTTTTAACTTGCATTTTACCAAACCGTAATAACCAAATACTTACAGAGTCTTACTTTACTGAAAGTAAACTTCATTCAACAACAAATATTTACCTAACATTTATAATGTGCAAGACACTGTGCCAGGTGCTATGGACACAGCCCTAAACAGGGCAGGCACAGTTTCTGCCCCTCCAGGAGCTTACATTCTAGAAAATGTAAGCAAATTAAGTTGGCGACAAAACTTGTAATTATAGTTGCTATAAGTGTTACAGAGAAGTCCAGGATGCTATGAAAGATTATAATGATGGGGAATAGTGATCATAGAACCTATTGTTGGTAAAGGAAAAGCAGGTACAGGATAGCTCTGGTCGATATTGAGAATTGATTTTATAAAGTGTGATCCAAAGGAGAGTAGGAGTAGTAGCTACACAGGGGGTTACAGGATAGGAAGGGGGAAAATTGCATTTCAAGCAGAGGGAAGAGGGTACGCAAAGACCTAAGCCAGGGAAAAACATGGCACCAGAGGGAGGAAAATAAAGCCAAATTGTTGACACATGGAGAGGGAGGGGAAGTTCTCAGCCCTATCGAAAGAGCAAACCAGGTAGACGCACACATACACACAGATGGAAGGCCACGCCAGGTTGCAACCCGCTGAGGAGAGGCCCAGGTCTCACCGGTCTTCCCCTTACTTACAGAACTCCTTTCTGTCCTTCCTCCACAACTGATTTCTACACGGCACACCGTCTTCTAACCACATGTCAGATCCCGCTCTCTAGTAAAGGTGATGTAGACTCTAGTGCAGTTGTCTATATGGAATCTGCTGGCCCGTGGAAGCATCCCTTTGAGGATTTAATCATAACGTGGAACATTCTCCAGCAGAGCAATGCTGAAATGGGAGGCATAAATGAAGCATAATTCTTGAAAAGCCCATTGTAGGCCTGAGTCTTTATAACAAAATAAAAGCTCCATATTAAACTAGAAGGCATTACACTTCTGTAAAATAAATTAAATAAATGGCCAGCAGGGGTGTTTTACACAATTTATTGGTGCCCTCTGCAGTCAGTGCTACATCTCATTAGTGGGTCTGTCACTCATGAAAAATGTGGCACCCATCAGCATCACTCATTAACTTAAAGCATGTGCCCACACATCAAATATATACTTTTTAATTATGGAACATGCTATAAAGCAGATGTGCATGTGTGCCATGAACAGCAAAGGGCAATCAAACCTATCCAAGCCTTTTCTTGATTTTTTTTTCACCAAAATGGTGAATAAGATAATATTTTTCTCCTTTCAAAGTCTTTTCTCTCTAACGACTTTTTCTGCTTGCATCCATTGCAATAATCCAGACTTTGCCAATTCTTTTCTTTCTTGACATTTCATTTTTAATTAAAAATGACATTTTAATTAAAAGGAAACATATGTAGAATAAATAGAATAACTCAGCAACAGCAAAGAGCTGGGGCTGTCCTGTCAGTATAGTTTTAACCTTTCTTGCTCACGGAAGTCTGTGCAGGACTTCTCTACAAAGGTTTCTAAGGCACATTCTTGATAGAAAGAAAGAAAATTTTTAAAAGGTGATCATCAAACCTAAATCTACCCACATTTAGAAAGCCCTAAGAAGCTCAGAGAGTAGAGATGAGAGAGGGGTACCAATTTCTTGTTTGGAACTTTCAGAACTGGGAAAATCAGTCTTTTTTTCTGTTCAGAATATTAAAACCTTCACTTTGGTGAGAAACCCCAGTTTTACAACTTTTCATGTTTACAGATGGCCCGATTTGGCGATCTTAAATGTTAAAGGAATTAGAAATCTGGTGGGAGGTAAGCATAGCCAAAATTAAAGTATTACAATTACAACTAACTCCTTTCTCTGAGCATCCACGACTCGGGATAGTTTGCACCTCCCAGAGCATCTTGCCTCCTGTCAGAGCTGGTGCTGGCGGGGTTCACTGGCAGTGGGCACAATACCTTTCCCTGGTGTGAGCTGACTCCTTGCACAAAAGTATATTGTGATGTGGAGGAGATAGTAGCCAGACTGAACAAAATGACAAAGAAAGAAGTCAGCAGTGGATAAACACTGCATGAGGGGAATCAAATGATTCTCTAAATAAAACTACCAGTTAACATTAATTGGCCCGTGTCCTCAGAAAGCAGCATGAAGATGATCAGGTATCAACATGGTGACACAGCTTTCACCTCATTCAGTGCGCAGTGTCTAGCAAGCAGGAGGACTCTGGGACGGACGGAAACTAGTCATGGGCCGTCACTGCAGGTGTAGCCGATAGCATGAAGGAAGAAGGCAAGGAATGTAATCGTGTGATACCTGCTAGGTACAAAGCAAGTAATGTGTCTTTTTAGTTCAAACAAGAATCTTATATGTCAGAGTGAGGGGTTGAAATGGGTCCCCCCTTCAAAAAGATATATTAAAGTCCCAATCTCCATCACCCCAGCAGATAAATTTATTTGGAAATAGGGTCATTGCAGATGTAATTACTTAAATTCAAATGAGTTCAAGCTGGAGCAGGGCCTCTAACGCAACGGAAGTGGTGTCTTCGTAAGATGTCATGAGAAGACAGAGACACAGAGAGAACACAAGTGATGATGACGGCAGAGCTTGGAGTTATGCAGCTGCAGGCCAATGAATGTCACAGATTGCCAGGCACCCACCAGAAGCTGGGAGACAAACCTGCAGGTTTCAGAAGGAGCCTGGCCCCGCTAGCAACGCCACTTCCATCTTCAAGCTTCCAGACTGAGACGATTAATTTAAATCACCCAGTTTGTGATACCTTGTTTGGCAGCCGCAGGAAACAAATACAGTTGGATATAATTACCTCAGTGTATTACAGAGGGAAAATGAAACCTAAAAAGCTAAAATGTTTTCTCCAGATCCCATAGTTATCGAGGAGCCAAAATCAGTCTGACTTCAAGCTTATGCTTTCATGATGTGTCTCCAGGCCTTCAGACAGTTATCCAAATTGAAGTTATATAATGGCATAAGGCATTTTGACTTTTAAACACCTAAAGCAGTTAATGTTAATGAAACAAGTCATCACTCATTTTTTTTAATTAAAAAAAATTTTTTATACTTTTATTAAGAATGACCACACAATCAGCAAACTGGACTCTTTAAAGATGTATTTATTGAATTTCATATGGCTCTAAGAATTGCCTTCACCGATCTTTCAATCAACCAAGGGAAACAGACATGCAAAATATAGGTAAACAAGCACCCTAACGTCAGGGATAGTTTTACAGAGTTATGTACCTGATATAAACTGGGGCCCAAAGAGTCGTTCAGGGAGGAAGCTACAGATAGGGCTAGAATTCACTCCATTAGATGTTCAAGCTATTAAATACGTCTTAAAGGGAATTTTTTATTAGTGAGAATCATTTGTGAATGGATTCTTCTGAGAAATTGGAAGAGACGTCTGTTATTAAGGCTTAAACACTGAATATGTAAAGCAAATAAGTATGTACCTAAGCCATCAGCTGCCCAGTCATCTAAAGCAAATATGTGCATAATGAGAACCAAATCATCTACCTCTATATACAGACTGGACACTGAGGATGAAAACTGTCTGTTCCCCACATACATAAATTATTGTCAATATTAGCATGACTTTACTCTTCTATTGTCTTTGTTAATGAAAATTCACCTTTCCAGGAGGCTCTAGCTCAGGTGAATGGCTTGATTGTTCATTAGAGAACCTTCTGGAAATATTCATCAACTCTTCCTTGGAAAACATCAACAGTTTGTGCCCTATGATTCTTTGAATCCCTTCCTTCAAAAATCCTCACCTTGCTATTTCCACCAGTCCCAGGAGGTTGCATGGTGATTCTTGCTCAATTCTAACACCAAAACACTTATCTTAAACCAAAGCCGCAACTCTCACTAAATTGCAACCTTGCTTTATGCCCCCAGACACTGCCAACATTCTACTGAGATAGTGTTCTCTCTAACCTCAGTAAACAATTATTAAAAGATAAATGGAGGCGTATTAAAATTTTTAAGAGTTTATTTGAGCAAAAGTCAATTCAAATCCAACTGCAGCCACAATGGAAATGGTTAGTTAGGAGTGCTCCACCAACAGGAACTAGGGGCAAGACTTTTATAGAAAAGAGGTGAGTACAAAGAAAGAAAATTATTTGATTGGCAATAGCTTAAACCAGGGGTCCCCAACCTCTAGGCTGCTCTGCAGTCTATTAGGAACCGGGCCGCACCGCAGGAGGTGAGTGGAAGGCGAGCAAGCGAAGTTTCACCTGTATCTGCAGCCGCTCCCCAGAGCTAGCGTCTCCGCCTCAGCTCCACCTCAGATCAGGCATTAGATTCTCACAGGAGCCTGAAAAGGCTGGGGACTGCTGGCTTAAACAGTGGCCTTATTTGAGAAAGCCTAGTTGGCTGTTTGTTAGTGGTTGTCTTTGAGTTCTGATTTTTTTAACCTCGAGACATTATAGGCTTAGGTTTTTGATTTGCTTGCTTACATATACTACTAAGGCATTAAAGCTACCTCAGTCTAATGACCTTCTTGTTTAATTAATTCAACATAATAACCTGAATTTTATTTCATCAGCAGATTGTGCCTGTGATATTTGGGACGCTAGCGTTCAACAGCAGCAACAGCGAACAAATCTAAAGGAACGAGTTCGGAGCCTGGAGAACAAGTTCAGTTTCTGGCATGCTGAGCTTTAGATGCCTGGGAAACGACAAGGAAGAGAAGCCCAGTAAGAGCAGCTAAAGGGAGCTTAAAAGAGGTGCAAGCGGAAGACCAGGGGGTCATCGCCGAGACCACTCAAGGAGCGGGTATAGGCCGATGCAGAGGGAACCTAGCGCAGAAAGCGGAGAAGGAGTCGTAGTACAGAGATGGGGCGGAGGAGAGAACCTCCAGAAAGGAGACTAGAAAGTAAGAGGATGGGGAAAACATCAAGAAAGTTAGCTATCGTGGGGTCCAAAGACAGGGGGCATTTCAAAAAGTAAGAACCAGTTGACAAGGCTAAATATTGCCAAAGGACGCACACATACACACACACACTAAAAATTGTGGGATTTACCACAAAATGTCCTCCAAAAAAGGAACTAATTCAAAATCTAATTAATCATGAAATGACCACAAATTCTTCAAGCCAATTTTATTGCTCTGCAATGTACACCATCTACTTTGGAGGTCACATAATTCTGACTTCTCAGGAAAGA
>NW_006442103.1:2765494-2781750 GCF_000325575.1 Pteropus alecto | reverse complement strand
AACAAACAAAAAATGTTGTCACCAAAATTATATGATGAGAAGAATGACTTAGTTTTCATTTTTTTTAAGTAAACGTCAGTTTTCCTCAAGCTGTTCAATTACCGAGCTGGTTCCACTGTATTACTTTAAGCCCTGATCAAAACAAGACAACAATATGCTTTTTCTGATCATTTCATGATTATCCATCGAAACAGTAGGATCGTGTAAGCAAGTTATGTTCTCATCCCCCATCTCCCAAATGACTATGTGGCGCATCCTGGACTGCTAAGCAAAAGCTTTTCTCTTCGTCACTTAACTTTCTTTGGTTTTGTCTTTAAGAAAAAGGGTTTATCAGGTTCTCGGTTTTGTTTTGCTTTTCCAGCTTCAGCCACTTTATCAGTTTAAGATAGGCTCAATTTGTTTTTGAGTCCTAGGGTCTTAGAGAAACAATTGACTGAGTGGTTTGCCTTCTATGACTAAGCAAGTTTTGGTTTTCTCAGTTTTTCTCTTTTCCTGGATGGCAAACATAAAGCACTCACTTGGATTTAAAAGTTAGATCGGTTAATGGTGGTGGCGTCATGTGGACACGGCCTGAATTACAGACTTAAGGAAATAATTTTGACATGATGCCAAATCATCTTTAGTAATTCTGGAACATAAAGACTTTGTATAAACTGAATTCAGTGACAACTATCCGTAAACTACCTAGGACTTCTAATAGCATTCATTAGTGCTTGATGAAAGAATAAATCAATCTCCCTGATCATTAAAAATTATTATTGCCATGGACAAAAATGCTAAGTACAATCTTTAAAGAATAAAGATCACCAAAGCCCATCAAGAAATAATTTAATTAGTATTTTTGGCCATGCACTAAGTCCAAGGCACTGTGTCAGCTGACGGGGAAGGGAGACGGGAGGGTGGGAGGAGAAGTGCTATATAAGGCAGCCCCTCTCCTGGGAAAGTTTAGAATTTGCATCATCTGGGACAACTGTCAGATTGCAGCATAATGCCAGGTTATCATTAATATGGTTTTTTATAATGCATTTTATAGTTCCTCTGTGTAATACTACATACATGCGTACATATCTAAGTACCTAAAATATATACACTAGAGAACTAGAGTCTCAAGGGAGTGGATCAGGCACTCCATTCATGTTCGCATCCAAGATGCTAATCTCAGTGCCTGGCACCAAATAATTGCTCAGAGTTTGTTGAATGAGCAAATGATTACATTAATCCCTTCGTGCTGTTATTGTGGTTGTTCTGGTAGAAACAGAAAAGACACTGAGAATAGTTAAGAAACTGATTATCAGTTACCTCCAGGAGGGTAGTAAAGACCATATTAATAAATCTACATCATTGATTTTCTTCAGATACCATGTTAAGAATATGATGACTTGAAGGATGCTAATAATAGCAATCTGCTCCCACAAAAAATATTCCTTCCCGTTTAGATTCTGTTCTTACTTTATGTTCGGGAGTTTGTCAGTGGAGTTGCCACCAAGTAGCCTTATTTGAGAGCATTTTTAGGCTGTGTAAATGGTGCCACTTCAAACTACTGAGAACTATTTCTACCCAGGTACAAGCCAGAGCACAAAACTGTGAATGGTTTTTAGAAGTCATTACATTAAAAAAAAAAAAAAAAAATGATGTTTACTAGCACAGTGCAGTTTATACTCGTCTAATACTTTCAATTTTAGGTACAAACGAAACAAACGTAATTCAGTGGAAAGTACCAGCAAGATACTTGGAATTCATTCAAGGTCATGCTTTTCCTCTCTACCTTTGTGACCTTAGGCAAGTCACTTACATGTTTCCTCGGCTATAAAAAAGAATAATAACACCTGCTTCACAGGATTTCTGTGAGTATTAAATGAGATAATATGTGTTAAAACTCTAATTACATTTAATTAACCTAACATTTAGGTAGGAACTATGTGAATGTTCTCATTTCTGAAATGTGTAATGTGCCACTAATAAGTTAGACAGGTTCTAATGCCATTGTTTTAATAAAGTGAAAACATATATTATATTCAGGTAATATAGGAAATTGTTCAAAACCACAGCTTTTGAGTGTTAGAGTTATATTGACTGGAGGGGTGTGTGTGTGTGTGTGTGTGTGTGTGTGTGTGTGTGTGTGTGTTAAGACTTTCTTTAATGAAGGTCCAGAGACTGAGAGATTAATAAAAATATCTTCAGGAAGCATCAAAGTGATATTGAAATGAGCCAAATATGGAAAAAGGAGAAAACTCTTTCCTTGGCTTCCCTGAAGTTACTCCCTGCATTCACTTCCTTCCATATCACAGTCTCAAGCTCCTTTCCTTCCCTCTTAGGATCATAATCACAAAAAGGTAGACCTGTTGGCTAGAAAGAGCTCAGTCTGGGGCGATTACCACCAAGCCATGAGTTTCTTTGCATGGTGGTGTCTAATCACTAATACAAAAGCTGTATTTTTCACCAACTTCCCGTACAATAAGTAATGTACAAAGCATACAGTATTATAAAGGGTTATTGCATCTTCAAGCTCTCCTGTCTCCATTGACTCCTCCCCTTGGACAATCACTCTTAAATTCACTCCGTGCTTATTTTGAAAAGCTCTGCTTTTAAAAAATACCTTATAACTAATCTCAGCCTCTCCCTTCCGGCCCTCAACACCAAACTTCTCAAAGAAGTTACTGTCTTCACTTTTTTATGCCCTATCCTCCTATAACTAGATATAATATGGAAACCACTTCTATGAACCACTTACTTTAAAATACTCTTGTTGTTCTAATTGTCAAACATATTTTTTTTTTGCTTTTTGCCACCAATCATGCTATTTTATATCTCTGCTGATTTGACACCACCTTCTTCTGGGGAATGTCCTTTGTTTCTCATGGTGTCAGGAATCCTAACAGTCTTCCATCTTGTGGCTCCACCTTCATCTACGACCTCAAAATTCTCTACAGGTAACATCTGCTTCTCTGCAACAAGCCTCCATCATGAAAGGAAAGCAAGAAAAGGTCACAGCCAGTTAACCATCTCTGAGTTACTTAACCATTTGGGGCTCAATATCCTCACATGTAAATTGGGGAGGAAACCTTACCTACAGCATAGGCTTGGCATGAGGAGTAAATGAGTTAAATTTATGTGAAGTGCTTAGAAAAGCTCCTAGCACATAGCAAGTGCCATATAAATATTTATTATTATTTTGTTATTATTATTCACATTCCGTAATGTTTATATTGGTTCTAAGTCTCATCCCAGTCTAACATATCATGGGGAAATATGTACATGGCAAATGACATTGAAAATATCTTGAAGACTAATACAGTGTCTTATTTATGTATCCTTCACAATGCCTTGCACGTGCAAGTAATATTATTTAATTTAATCGCTAAACTGCTTGCATTAGTAAAGTTTTACTTTCTATTTCTTCTACTTTTTATATTTCTTGCTAAATTTTACTCTCAGAATCTCAAATGCAATCCTTAAATTAGGGTAACATATAAAATTGCTCTTTCTTGACAAATAAGCCCAGGAAATATTTTAATTTTATTATGAAACCAAGAAGCTGTGTCTTTTTTTTTTTTCTAAGAAATAAATTCTACATTTTGATGAGAGGTTATCATACTGTGGTTTCTAGACCCACCGATGGCCTCCAAGTGCCCTCTGAGTGGCCTTAAGTTTCATCGCTTATAGTTTACAGGTTTATAATAAGACACCATCTGTGCTTTGGTTGCTGCCATGATTTCATAATCCATTTATGATGGTCAATAAAATTCAAATATTACTTCAAGAGTATACATTTATGCCATTAATTCTAAAATTTATGTTATTTGTATGCTGAGCAACAGTGGGCAGATGAGGGGGTTCACTGCACTATATGTACAGCAACTGACCTGAAGATTGGTCAGGTGCGATAGCCATCCCTTCAGACAGCCTGTGGGCAGGAAAGGTTGAAATCCCTTCAAGACTTTCTCACCTAATCCATCTTACTGGTTTATTATTGACCAGCTGTAGTAATCGGATCCTTCTCTTTGAATCAAAGAGAAAAATAGATGTTAACCACCAGTAATAAAGGGCAGAAACCAAAGACTGAGAGTCATCTGAGGCTACTGACATATTACTAAGACATGAACTGTGTTTTCAGTCGTACAGAACCTACTCAAATAATTCCAACTAACCAATGTTATGCCTAGTATTATTTATTTCCCCATTTAAATGTAAGCCCCAGTTACTCTGGAAACCAGCTTGATAATGCATAACTTCTCCATTAGGAATATTTTTATGGAGCCTATCATTATGAATTCATTTGCTATTCACTGTAATAGCACATATCATAATGAATTCATTTAGTATTCATGGGGATAACACAAACACCATTTAGTAACTGGTTAATGAACTGAGTGGGGCTCTTTATCCTGCCTGAGTTTTATAAGAAACAATGCTCATTTATTTAAATCATCAACTTCTTTTTCAGCTTCCTTTTACACAGAGTACTTCTTTTTGTTCTCTAATGTCCAAGTATAATGCTGGGAGAAAAACAGGTTTCTCTGGGAAACAGAAACCCGAAAACAAAGGGTCCTAAGGCATGGAGGTAGGGCGATTACATGTACTTATGTTCCAGTGCATTGTAAACCAGTTTTTAGTTTCATCCTGAAAATTAAAAATCACCAAAGCAATAATGCTATTTATGCACCAGCCTCTAAGCTAAGCTAAAAGTGCCATGATTAGGCCCATTTTACAGACAATAAACAACAGAAAGACTAAGAAACTTGTCCAAAATCACATGGCAAGTAAGTGAAGGATCTGAATTTCAAAGCCACAGAGTCCTGTTCCCAGCCCATGGCCTTCACCATGTGCTAACCCACATGCCATCTCAGTTATCAGGGTCTTTGTTCTCCTTCCTTATAAAATAATGTTCCACGTATATTTCATCTAATAAAGGTTTTACTATAAATGACCAAAATCCTCCTGAAGCAATTTGCAAAGTTAAAGTGCCAAACAACTTCAATAACCTACAGTAAACTGCTAAACCAAAAATTATCATGAGTGTATGAATGAAATGGCATTTGGAGGAAATATAGTCTGTGAGAGCTAAGAGGTTAGAGAAGCCAAGAGAAGAGATGAAAATTATTTATTAATATGTACTCTTAGTTTGTCTAGAGATGACTTAAGGTAAATGTTATAAAATAGAAAATCTGACTACGTTGTTTCCTAAACACCAGGATCAGGGATAATAGAATATAGTTAGCAAGCCTGTAAAGACTTCCTCAGTGACTACAACTGAAACTTGAATTTGACTGTAAGTTTCCTAGATGTAGATATAAAATAGCGAAGTGGGTTTCATACAAGAGCCACATTGAATAATGTAGTTAAACAATGCAATCAATTAAATTCCTGAACAGGTAGTGCAATGATATGGTTCATAAACCTAATACAATAAGAATATTGTAGTATCCCTCAATGAAAGGGCTGAGGGCCTCAAACACCAAAGCATTTTTCTATTGAAGAGTCATGTGACATGGTTCATACACTAGTATTCAGAACAGGTAAGAGCATCTAGTCTACTTCTTTGATTTTAGAGACGAGAAAAACAAAACATTCCATTTGTTTATTCTCTTCTTTAATTCCCATGGACTCCACATGTGAAAAGATCTTACTCCCAGAAAAACTGTATTTAGAAGTTGATCAAAGTTGATAGTTTCTCTCTCTCTCTCTTTCTCCCCCTCTCTCTTTCTCTCTCTGTCTCTCTTTCCAGTGTAAGACAGTTATAATTCCTCATTGGAGCTTCTGATAAGCATGATTCAGACATTTACTCTATACCGATTTGACTTAATTGGAGTCAGGAAAAAAAAAAAAGAAAGAAAAGGAACAATGAAGTGTTATTACAGATCAATGTAAGGCTTCCCTCGGTCTTTTGAAACAGTTAAAAATTCATAAGGATTCTCAGTACAGCCCCTTGTTTGAGACTCACTGGATTGGGTCACAGGCAAAGGCATTCGTATACTATGTTATTATTTGAGGGAAGAAAGAGAAGTCTGAACACTAAAAGACAGAAAGAAGTGGAGAAAGAAAAGAGAAGAGAAGAGAGGCCAAAATTAAAGGTAACAGAGAAAAGAAAGACAATAATAGATTTCATTTGTGGAGCACTTACACTGTGTAGACATGCACTAGACTAACTGCTTTATAAATATATTTTCATTTATTCTTCATATTAGCGCCAATTTAGAGATGAGGACACCAAGGCAGAGAAAGGGTAAGAAACTTGCCCAAGTTTATACAGCAAGTGTAGGGCCAGGATTTCAATTTCTGGTCTGTCTGATTCCAAAGTGTTTAAAAACATAACACTATAATTTTCCCAATGAATTTTAAAAGATGAAAAGGAAGAGCTATACAAATGGAAGCTTTTTAAAAGAAGGGCAGAGGAAGAAGTCAAGGGCATGCAGGGACAGGCAATAAGAAAAGAAAGCTGAAGGCTCAGCCCCACTGACCCCCAGTTACTTTTACTATGTCTCTGACTTATAAAAACATGGAGGTTTTCATTACTATTGGGTAATTGATGGCAGATAATATGGGAATGGACACAAGATGAAGTATACGTATAAAAATAAATATGGTAAGAGGTTTTTGAAACCTCTCTAGCTTCTTAGCTCAGCACACTTTAGATTTGTCTCCCATTTTGAGCAGATTATCATGTCCTAGCTCCATTTTTAAAAGTCACCTCTTTGACTCATAAGATGTTTTGGCTTTAAATAAAAGATATGAAAAGCACTTTTCTATTTTATGTGAAATACTCCAGACAAAGTTTATAAAATGTAAGCAAAACACAAAATTCCATTTTTAGGGTAAACCTATAACAAAGATATATAGGATTTACGGAGACTGAGTGGAACAAAGTTTATCTACTAACTCAGTTGAGTGAAATAATTCTCTGGTTTATTTTGCTCTCCACAAAGCCAGAGTTTCAATGGGTTTATTGTAGCACCAGTGTTGAAAAGAGCTGTCAAAGATTGTCAAAAATAGAAATAATTCTTAAATAAAATAAAAACATAACCACTGTGTAACTTTTGATTTTGAACATCTAAAAGACAATACAATAAACAGCATTAATATGTGGCCATAAAGTTACTATAAAAAGTGTAAAATCAAAGACAAGCAGACAGGACTAGAAATGCTCCACCATGGAAAGTAAACACAGCAATGAGAGCTTGATGGTAACAAAACCTTTTACTTCAGGGCTGGCAGCCTTCTTGGACATCCATTCGCAGGGTTACAGATAATCTTTTGCTCCAAAACACTTCAGTTTCCTGCAGAGAGAGCTGATGCAAGAGTAGGGACATACCTTGGTCAAAGAGCCAACTTAGCTACTGTCTGTTTGCATCTTCCAAGTTCCCGATAGCTGAAAATATAAGGGGTGAGCATTCCTTGTGCACTCTCTCTTAGAGAAATATTGCTCCAACAACAACAACAACAACAACAACAACAACAGCAACAACAAAAATCCTAAAAACTTCTCTCTTCTGTAAGGACGGCCATTTATGAGGCTGTCAGACCGACAAGCTACCCTGCTGTTTTGGCTGAATGGTACGTCCCCTTTCCACAAATCATATATTGAAGCCCTAACTCCCAGTATCAGAATGTGACTACATTTAGACATAGGGTCTTTAAAGAGGTGATTAAGTTAAAACAAAGCCATTAGAGTGAGCCCCAAATTCAATCTGACTGGTGTCCTTGTAAAAGGAAAGTCGAACAGGCAAAGGAGACACCATGGATGTGTGCACCCAGAGGAAATATGATTGGAGAACACAGCAAGCAGGCAGCCATCTGCAAGCCATGGAAAGAGGCCTCAGGAGAAACCAACCCTGCTGACACGTTCATTTTGGACTCTAGACTCCAAGCCTGTGGTATTTTGTTATATTACTAATATACCTGCTTTTTAAAAAAATCTAATTGCTTTAGGTTAAGTCGAAGAGTATAATGTCAGAGCATCCTCTCTCTGCCATCAACAGAACTGCAAGGTGTACATGAACGGCTGGCAACCTAATCTCCCTGTGCTTCCCTCTGCTCTCCTCTCCCTCCTCACTCCCCTCTGATCCTTTGCCTCTCCCTCTTACCACTTCACTAATACTCTGTTAGCCATTTGTTATTTCGAAGACATGATGCTCCTTATCCTTCCATTCTCTTGTACCTACCACTGTTTATTCTTTTGCCTATGGAGAAATAATTTGCAACTTTTCCAAAAAAAATAAATAAATTATTCCACCTGCTGGTTGAAGGAGAAGTCTGTGGTGGTCTAGAGGATCTTAGTTAAAAATTGTAGGACCATGCATGAATTTTGATTGTTTTACATTGAGTTTGAGTATATATAACAGAGTAATTTTCTGGTGAAGGGTGCTTAGCTTTTATTATCTACAGAAAAAGCTGGCCTACCAAAAATTAAGAATCCCAGCTAACAGAAAAAGAGATGTAGAGTTTGAAAAATTAGAGATCTTAGAGCTAAAAATAGACCATGTGTAAGTTTAAAAATAAAAAATTTTTAAAAAGCTTAATGTTTCTATTCCATCTCAAAGAGACAGGCAGGGTGATATTAAATAATGTTCTTTTAAGAGTTAGTATGGGAGGGAAGGAAAGAGAAAGGGAAAAGAAAGGTAACGAAGAGAAAAAGAAAGTGAGAGATAACTATTTAAATAATGCAATTAGGCCAGCAATTTTGGCAATTTCACTCAGTGAGTGGGAATCCTAGAGAGAATTATAGATTGAATGTGAGAATATGAAAATCTGTTCCTTCAACCTGCCCCAGTTCTTACATGCCTCTCATCATGTAAATATCCTTGTTATGTTGACTCAGATTTTGGTGTTTATAGATATATACTTTTTGTGCATTATGGCCCTAAATAGAAGGTATCTACTGCCTCTGGTGTCTACAGAAATCCTGACCGACCCAACCTGGGGATAAAGCTTATATCGTGTATTCACTGAGAGTGTCTCAGTCTTCAATATGACAATTTCTTGAGATTGTCAAGAGTAATTTTGATAATATATGTCTTTCATCCTTCATGATTATTTTAGAACTTATCACTTAGAAATATCTCCACTATGCCCTGAGTCAGCATTTAGCACGCCACACTTGAGAATAACAAAGAATTATTATAGCGTGTGCTCTATAATTTTATGGGCAATTATTTTCTGACCTGACTACCACGGAATCAGCCTGGGCCTTCCATTTCACAGCTTCAAAAAGTCACATATGTTGTGTCATTTCCATCTCATGAATGCTTGTAACATATGACTCTCGTAGACTCACCAGCCTTAGAATTGATAGAATCCTTTGGGATGAGATGAAATGATAGCACATTATTCTATTAAGGGCCCATTTGTCATTTTACATTTTGGCTTTGACATCCAGTTGTAGTAATATCTCATGTAGCATTTCCAGGCATGACACTTGTCCAGTATTTTCATTTTGATATTCATTGACAACCTAACCTCCGGCTGAGAAGCTTCAGGCATTTAAGATTTTTAAAGCTTAAATCTGAGAAATCCAACGTTCCTCATCTGGCTTCATCTCCCATCATATATAATTGGTCTTAGTTTTTCTTTCACTAGGTATGTCCCAAAGGCCCCATATATCAGTAATCTGATAGACTCCAAAGAAAAACAGAAAGGCTTTCTTCACAGCATCATACCTTCAACACAGACTCTACCTGCATATCCAGTTCCCTCAGTCAAAGTGAATACTCACCTTCTGAAGCATAAGCTTATTTTTTTTGGTCCGAATTTGCATAAGAATATAGGACACAATTTATCAATATACCATCAATATACAAATAAATTGAGAGTTCATATATCCAACCAAGAATCACGACTAATGAGTTAGTGTTTTCTAACTTTTTAAAGAAAATGTCCTATAACTGAGTGTGAAGCTAAAAAATGTGAGCTAGAAACTCATTAAAATCAATATTAAATTAGTATAAAGACGAATAGTGACTTCAGAAAAGTTAGCTCCAGAGTGTGTTCTCCAGAAAGTTGATGGCTTATTTGAATATGATATCTTAAATTCATGAATAACAGAAATTTAATAGAAATGCTAGAAACAAAGTAATTTTTCAGTGCTAACATTACTTAATCACTACTGTCCATCAATAGTCCATGAAATAATGCCATGCAACATTTAGCCTGACCTCCTTCCTTTATGTGTAATTATCACCAAGAATAAGATATACCTGTGTCAGTTAACAGTTTTAAATTACCTCTATGTGATAATTTATGTTAATAGCATAATAGCATAACAATGATGGATAATGTGTACCAACATTTACAAATTGGTTGCAATGCATTTCAATTACAATTCTCTTCCTATCTCTGATCAGCAGCAAAATCAAATTAGCAGTGCAACCATTGGTTGGTGAATTATCCTAACATGGAGAGCTTTTACTTGGTCACCCTTTCATTTACAGAGTTAGCAGGACAGGCAGGAGAATCAGCCAAGTCATGCGCAAACGCTGCTCGTGATATTTTTGTGAAGCAACAATGAAAGTAATCAGGAGGTAACACTGGACATCTGAAGGACTCAATGGTTAAGGCCAAGCAAAGAATGCTGTTTATATTTCTCCAGACTGAAATGGATTGGGTGATGTAAAATGGATTGAAATAAACAAACCAAGGTCAGGTCTACACACAGGTCTCCATGGGTAGAATTTCAACTGGCTCTTGTTTCATTAGGTCTCTTGGGAATTCCAGTCACTCAGTCCTACCTCAAACGTCTGCAACAGCTCAGAACTCAGGGGGACCCAACACTTGTCCCATCATTGTGAGGCAAGGCTAGGCCTAAAAGGAGCAAATGCAAGCATTTTGCTCGAAGGCATCCCTTGAAATGTCTAGTCTTTGATCAAACACACCCTGCATTGCATTTGCAAAAAAATGTCCTGTAACTGTGTATGAAGTTAACAAATGCAATGACCAAATCCCCTCTGACTGGAGGGCACGGCAGCGTTCCTTTCTCTAGGTACGTCACCAAACGATTTAACTGTGGTGAGCACTGCATTTGTTTGGAGGAGAAACCTCTCTCTTTCTTAGGTTGGGCTTAAAACTGGATGGGACCACTCCTGGTAACATCTATCCTGTTACCACTATGTGTGTCAAGGGAATCTGTATGTTCCTATCTCTTACTGTTTGCAATTTCTTCATATGCTTTTTTTATGTCACACATTGAGAATATTTTTGTTATAAAAGGAAAAATGCGTAGCTATAACAGATTTAGGACTTTCCCTAAATTAAGGACTCCGACAGGCTGCCACAAAGTAGCCTAAAAAGCCAAGAAGTTTGTGTATCATAAGTCATAGGTTCCTTGTGTATCCTCTAGATTAACCTGACATAAGAAAATTCTGTAATAATTACAATAATATAGTATTCTGAACTATCACGGCACCTAGTATAAACCAAAGGCAACTCGAATGACTAGCCTAGAAATCCCAACTCTATCATTCGCTAAAGAAATCTTAAGTCATGGAACTGATCTCATTCTTGATGAATTAACATAAGCACAGTCACACATAAAGTTATTATAATAATATGCACGCATCACACGTGGGATGAAGGCTCGGTGTGTATTTTCATTATGTGCAAAATACATTCAGTCAGAATCCCTTAGATTTTGGCTGGGAGATTTTGGGGGCCAAAATAGGCCCTTAAGCCAGTAAGGATCAATTTTTAAAGTATTATGTCTGTCGAGTAAGAGATAACATGTTTTTATACAGTCTAGGAAGTGCTGTGCACTCTGCAAGCTTTCCTCATTTATTGCTCTAATCGGCAATCCAATGTACACAAGACCAGATTCCAAACTTAAAAACATTCCTTAGCGTCTGTGTTGCTACCTGAGAAGTTGTTATTAGACTGGAAGAAAGGTTTTGAAATCCTTGTGTTTGAGTTTTGGTGGTCATTTATTCTCGAGCAGGAGAAGTTAGCATTTCTATCAACTTAAGACCAAGGTTGTTATAATTGTCAAAAATAGGCAGGAGGCAGATTTTGTGTTTTATTATGTTTCCCTCTGGATGTTGTGCATTAGGCATATTTGGAGAAAACAAATTATATTTTAAAAAGCCAGCATAGAACTACCAGGAGGCACAGCAGACTCCTTGCTATGTCACACGTGCGTGCTGACAGACTCGCTCAGTCTCCACACGCTAGCTGGTGCAGCCGAATGAGTGATGCTGCATGAATATGAAGACTGGTTTTGTTAGGAATCAGAGCTATCACGTTATAGTTAGTAACCTATTCTGGGTCCATCCCCAGGTAGGAAGAGAAACCAAAGGGATGAGAAAAGAAAAATATTTCAGATTCAGAAACAATGTTTGTTGTTGACCAGGTTTTGCTATGAGGAAGCTCTCAACAATCTTCTCTTCCTGACACTGGCATGCAGCCAGCTGGCGTTTTTGTGGGATACGCTGAGAACCAACGAGTACCACGTGGGCGGTTGTCAACATTAGACGTGAGAAAAATAGAGAGGAAAAATGCATTGAGAGTTACCACATCAACGTTCAGGAGCTCTTTATTTCTACCAAGATGGTACAAATATTCCTAGATATTGGTACCCATGCAGTAGGCAACCCAGGATGATAATTATAAGAGCTTTAAAGTTTATGAAGTGCTTTACATACACAGTCCAGACGTGGCACCCCAGGAACCGCTGTGGCAGTGGTTAGGTGTACTGACCTCTCATACAGCTGCAGGGGGTTAGTTGTTGTTGTTTTAGTCTGCACATAGGTCAGGGCCACCCAAACTTGTGCAAAAGTCAGGTAAAATGGGAATCCCATGGTCATCTCTTCAGAGTGATGTAACATGTACTTGTGTGATATGGCACAAGATAGGTTTACCATTATCTCTTATATTAGAATGAAACACTCATTAGTTATTTTCAAATGGCAGAAATTTCTTATGAGGCTATTTCAACCTCTGGACCACTGGATGATGTATAGTCTTAAAAAACAAAAACAAACAAACAAACAAACAAACAAAAAACCTGGCTTTTAGTCCAGACATTCCACCTGTCATGGTGCAGTATACGACCACTTATGTTTGATTTGTTTCCCTCAATTTCACAGGACAAATATAATACTGATATTTATAAAGGTGATATTTATGGACCACTTACTATGTGCCCAGTGTTTTTCTAATTTCTTATATGTCAAACTTAGTTTCTTTATATTATCAAATTTAGTCTGCAAAACCACTCTCCTCACTGTTATTCTCATTTTTCAGATGAAATAATCAAAGCAAAAGGAGTCCCAGTTCACACAGTGATGAGTGATGCTGCCAAAATTCCCACTCGGACAGTTTGGTGTCAGAGTCAAACTTGGACCCTCACCACTATGTATGTGGCCTCCCAGACCCACTTCACGTGTATCTGAGATAAGGCAGGCAAAGAAATGAACATAGGGGCCGAGTCCAAAGAAGTTATTTAAAAAATGGTAGCTATCAATATTGACCTAGTTCATATCATTACTACCATTATTATTCTTAACCTTTCTCCTATACTTTTCTTGGGCTTCTCAGAAAAAGGAGACTCCATTTGTTTCAAGAACAAGATCAACTCTGCAGAATCAGCAACTGAAAACAAGTCAAGTATGACAATGGACCTGCTGACACCTCAGCAGAGTGGGAGTTCTATATTATGCCAGTGATGTGGAGAAGATCAGATGGAAAGACGGCATCCATCCACGGTGACATGAAATAGAACATTTACTGTCACGTCTGGACACACTTAGGGAAGATGGATGCGTGAAGCGGAGCTAAATGTGGAGAGAACAAATGAAAGGAAGGGAATGTGAGTTACATGCCTGAAATGTCCCCTCATAATAAAGGATGAATGTGACACAAGGATGGTGAAACCCCCAATAGACAGATGGATATTTACACTTGACTCTCAAAGACATTATTTTTATAAGGTAAAGAAGTAGAAAGAGTAGGAGGCAAGTGGCTTTTCATGTCTTCTCTTCTCGTCCCGTCAAACTGGACAGCTGCAAAAGGAGGAGACTCCTCAAAATACTGACTTGGATGACATGCAAATAGTGCCCTCATTGTCCCTTACGTGAAGTTCGCAGGGAGTATGGGAGGGTTTGCACATGCCTAAGAATTTTGTACTCAGCATCGATTCACACCCTGGGCATCCAAGTCCACTCCCACTTTTCCACCTTCCTTAGGGTTATAATCAAGAAACAAGAGGGGAATCAGTTACGTGTCCATCCCCTGCCCCCAGCTATGCAGTGATTGCCAAAAGATAACTGGTGGAAGGTATATGTTATTCACACACTTAAGTTGCTGAGGGCCAGTCATGCCTTGGCACAAATATCATCGATTTACTGATAACTTCTATATTTTTATCTCCAGCACAGCCCTCTTTTCTGAATTTCAGACTTACATACCTAAATGCCTACTCATCCTTTCCATTTACATGTCTAATAGGCACCTCAAGTTTAATATGTCCCAGATGGAACTTTTGATCTCCTCTTCCAAAAATGTGTTCTTCTCACAATCTTACTCATCTCATTGAGAAGAAATTCCCAATCTTCTCAACACATACAAACATACGCACCCACACCAGTGGTTAATAGAGGTGAAAATAAAATTTAATCCAATCTGGTAAACTTAGATCTAATAGTTTCATTACTCCCTTAAGATAGCTCAGTCTCTTCTGATCTAAAATTCTCTTTGCAGTATTTCCAACTATCTTAGACTCCTCCTGTTACTTGCACAAACGTTGTCAGAGTATGTGGAGAAACGTATCCAACATGACGTATGTGACCTAGAGCTGGTGCAGTAGGATGGAGTCTACAAACGGTCCAGTGTCCTCTGTTACACTGATCTGCTCTATGAACTCAAGTTGCAGGGGCACAATGCTTCTATCTCACACATTTTGAGAGTGAGACTCTGGTGTTCATTGCCAGAGTCCACAGTCCCAACCACTTAAATCTGCCTCCCTTGTGCCTACCTGGGAATCTCCTGC
Organism: Pteropus alecto; assembly: GCF_000325575.1. Taxonomy (NCBI): domain Eukaryota; kingdom Metazoa; phylum Chordata; class Mammalia; order Chiroptera; family Pteropodidae; genus Pteropus; species Pteropus alecto. The sequence goes on along the minus strand of NW_006442103.1, from coordinate 2,766,782 downwards.
TCCATGGCCTCCTCATCTCAACCTGTAACAAGTCTTCTGGCCTCTCATTGCCTCTACATTCCCACACGAGGCCAATTTCCCTAAGCCTTACGAAGGCCAAGGACAGCCAGTGATGCTCCTTCAGGTCATCCCTGAGAGTGGTGGCACCTTTACTTCTAAACCAAGCTGGGGAGAGTCCCGTTGTAAAGATTAGGATGGTTATAAGAGCCCGCAGCCCGACCCCATACCATGCCCTTAGCACTCACATTCTCAGGATCCCAAAATTATTCAGATGACTCTTAAGCTTCCTTGTGCCAATGAGATGAAGAACTGAGGGGCAGGAAAACCCCCTCACTCTATCTCAGCCTGCCCCTCCCCAGACCCTCCCTAATCAGAAAGGGCCAGCTTCTGGTTTCCCATTTCCTTTCCCTCATGGCCTCTGTCTGTGCCAGGGCAGGGGGTCTCAGGACCTAGCTGGCAGAGATAGAAGGGCAATCCTCTTAAAGTAATAAAGGAGACGCCATGCTTAAAATCCTCTAGGTTGTCTCTTGAAAAATTAAATGGGAAATAATGTGGGGAAAAGTTTTATCTTGCTTTAAAAGTTGGATTTCAAAATGATCATCTCAATACAAAGATCACTTTTAGCTAATTAAAAGCTAAATACTCTTTATTTTTACATTCTTGTTGTGCTAGTCCTTATTCCTCGGCCCACTCCAAGCCCTAAGTGGGTAAATGTCTTGAATTGATGGTTCAACAGCCATTTATTGAACTTATTTTGTGGTCAATAAAATAAGTGGACATAAAGCACCTGTTGTGGCATGAGCTTTACATGTATCATCTTTTTAATCCTCAAAACAACCCTGGAAAAAAAGGCATATTTCTTATTCTCATTTTACAAATAAGAAAACTGAGATTCAAAGAGATTGTTGCCCAAAAGAAATATATCTAGCAAACATGAGATTCGGGATTCAGTGTGTTTGCCTTGGATCACTGCACTAAAAATAGAATATGAGTTATTAGGTCATTCTTTCTTCAAATTATATCTATAACATAAAAAATTAGGTAATTTGGACCAAATGATTACATGATCCAAAGTAAATACCAAAAATATAGAATAGTAAGAAAAGAGAAGAAAAGAAAGAAGGAAGCCAGAGAGGGAGGGAGAAAGAGGGAAGGAGGGAGAGAGGGCGGGTCACTGATAGAACTTTCCAGAGGCGATCACATCACATGTTTGGTAGAGTCACTTGTTGTGGTTTCCTGATTCTTTGTATGTGTCAGGATTTTAAAAACTGACTTACGCTATACCCAG
>NW_006442103.1:2763658-2764886 GCF_000325575.1 Pteropus alecto | reverse complement strand
CTTTTCCTAGGGACAGTGTAGGGTATTAGTTAAGACAGCTCTGGAGTCCTGTTGCTGGGTTCACACAATGATTGTGCATAATAAGTGCTCAAGAAATGTTAGCTCAATCGTAATTATTACCATTAATAGTTTTCTTTAATTAATCTAACCATCTCCATAAGCTTGGCAGTTCAGTCTGTAACAAGAAATAAGTAAATTTTATTTCTATGATTACAAATAAATAAAATTAAGCAAATGAAAATACTCTAAATGCCAAAAGAGAGTAATCTTTGTGATGATGATAGGATTATTGGTAATATTCAAATTTTTAAATTCTGTTTTCGTAACACTAAAACATGTAATTACTTTGTCATTTAAAAAATAAGTAGCCACAATAATTTTTCTCCCCACCCCCTGCAACAGACACACAAACATGCACACATACACATATTTAAATGCTGTCTTTTACTAAATAGTAAACTCCATTAAGGCTTTTATTCATCTTTTTGCCCCTAGAACTCAGCATAATGCCTGGAAAACAGTAGGTATTCAAAAATACCTGTTGAGCTTTACTAAAATATTAATTAACCAGAGCTCAACCCAACTTTTCATATCACTTAACACTGAAGAAAGCACACATGTGTTTGATCTTTTGGTGATGACACAGATGACCACTAAATGCTAATATTCGCTGTGTAGCAACCCCAGGTAAGGCGCTGTGATAACATTTAACATGCATTGTTGTTTCTTTTCCTTCTCCTTCTTCTTCTTTTAACAGCGAAGTAAAGGAGGCCCTGAAAGTTTGCATTGTATGTCAAGGTCACACAGCTATTGTTAAGCTGCAGAGCTGGACTTGCCCTCTGCCTCGCACAGCTCTGCGTTACCCGTCACAGGCCTGAGTCTAGAGATGGTTTAGTTTACTTAATAAGCAGTTTTGTTGTTGGAAAGCTAATTGGGCCATCGGTTAACACAGCCTCCTACACCACTGAACTCAGGTGAGTAATGATTTGGATTCGTAGGTCATCTAGTCAATCTGTGATTCCAGGCAGAAATATACTGAAACCTTCCTGGAAGATGGTCCTCAAAATGTCCTGTAACGACTCCACTGCCCCCCTTAGATGCTGCTCTGGTTCATCAAGGCATGAAAGTCAGAAAATGTTCCCTCTGCATTAATAAGTAAATATGATGACTGTATGGAATTTCTTTATTTCTTTACACATCCTAGGATTGCGAAGGAGGCAAGCTACCA
>NW_006442103.1:2759706-2763544 GCF_000325575.1 Pteropus alecto | reverse complement strand
GAGAGAGGAAATGCTTTTTAAAAATTCTTCATTCTTTGTGGGGACCAGCATCCCTAATGGCAGTGTGGCGCGTGATAGAGTACTGGCCCCAGAATCGCATTCTAGTTCTTCCTCTGCCTAACAAGTCACCAACCTCACGAATCCTCAGCAATGTCATCTGTAAAATGAGTAGACAGGATTACACTGTTTTTTTTTTAAATGATGACATTACCCCATTGGTAGGTCATGAAATTATTTTTTGGATTAAGGCCAACTTTCTTTAAAATGAAATAAAAAAACAGCAGAGTTCAGTGCACATATTAAGGATCGACATCATTTCATGAAATATTTATATAGATATGTATACACATACACATATATATTATAGAATATACGAATATTTCTACAACCTGAGTTTCGTATACTGGATCATGATAAGAGATGTTTCTTAACATGGATAACCATAAAATTGTTTGAGAAATACCATTTTAAATGATATTTAGGGTTCCTCGTATCTCTGAAATAATATACTCTAAATAGAAACAAACCTTTCCAAGCAATGAATCCAACATTGGATGCTCCTCAATGCCCCCCAGAGCCATCAGGGGGCATCTCGAAGGTGCCTAATGTCGCCCGCCATCGATTACTTCCCTCCTGTAAGTATTCTTTATCTCCTCAGAGGTGAAGCTGTTTCCCCCCCCCTTGAATCTGGGCTGACCCTGTCACAACATGGCAGAAGTGACATTATGGGACAAGCCCTGGCATTATGAGGACTAGAAGCTTCTGTCTCCTTCTTCTTGGAAGATATGCACCGTGAAGGATGTCAGACTTCTCTGGAACCACGATACAATCAGGAAGCCCAAGCTTGCCACGTGAAGGGTCATGTAGATGCCTGGCCAGCTCCTAGCTGTTCCCGACTTCCCAGATGACACCCGGACATGTGAGTAAAGAAGCCATCTTCTATGTTCCAGCTCCCACAGATACCAGATGAAGCAGAAGAACCACATCACTGAGCCTGACTCAGATTGTAGAATGAGGAGAAATAATAAATTGTTGTTTTCGGCCACTAAATTTTAGGGAGTTTTTTTACAAAGCAATGTTACCAAACCAATGTCCATAGGACTGTTATAAGACTGCTGTGGGTCATGGGGGCTAAAGGCTTCTTTAATGCTAACAAGACCTCAATTTATTCTGGAGGGCTCATTTCATAGAATATACGATGTCAATATTGACCCAGCGTTTCTTGGGAACACTGGCGAATCGTGGGAAATGCAATGCAGACTGCAACACTATGCTAGCAACGCGGGGAATTTACTGGATGTAGAATAAGGTTGTAAAATCTGAGAACATATATTATATTCATGTAAATAAAGGAATTCAAACACCTCAAGATTTTGCCATGTTAAATTTGCTGAAGTGGAAATAGAGACGAATATTCTGGAAGGCAGATGGAGAAGGAAAAAAACAATGCTTTTAGACTTTTCTTCTGACACACAACTCTACGGACAAAAGTAAAATCCGAAACATAGCAAATTATTCGCAAGTGACAGCCCTTTCATTTGTACCCACGGCCGCTGTTAAGGACCACCGCTGCCTCAGCTTGATCCAATTACTGCACCGTGTACCTTATCACACAGCTTCGCGTCCTTCCTCTCCTGTCCTAGGATCTGTGCCTCATTAGGATAAGATCTGACAGGCGAGGTCAATGCCGAATTAGAGCTGGTGGCTTCTCTTTATTTGGGCACAACTGCAACTTCCATGGACTGGTATTCAGTGTCACAAAAAGGAGGGTGTCCTTTGCTGGTGAGATTTTTATTTATTCTGCTATTATTTATCCCAACCTGGGCACCTAAGCAAGTAAAATTTTCCAGGCTTTTTTATCCAAAACATGTCACCCACCTCACACCCCTTTTCATGAGGGAAAAGTGCTGCTTCTTGATTAGAAAAATCTCTCTAATGAGGAGGCTATAAATTCATATGGTGTTTGGTGACATGGGTCAAAATGTTCTCCTTTATTTTAGTATTCTTGCTGCTCTCCCCAAGAACCGCAAATAATAATAAATGACAACGCAGGCTCTCGTTGAGAAAATTTAGCTCTTTCACCTTTAGTGAACTGGATTTCCTTTTAAAATGACGAGGACTCAGTTCCTGACTGTCTGCCTTCATTTTTCCTTTCCACTTTAAATCTGCCTTTTGCACCAGCTCGCAGCATAGTCCATATGGAAATGAAACACATCCGCATGTGAAACGAGAGTCCCTTCCCTCGTTGGTATTTGTTTCTAAGATGATGTACTTATTTCAGTGACAAGGTCCAGTGGTTAAAGACGAAGTAAGACCAGAGTTACGTGAGCAGAGAAAGGATTGAAGTGACTCCCCGGTCACTCGTGCGAGAGGAGCAGGAGGAGAGAGGAGTCTCGAAGGCCCGGTAGGTTCTGCCTGAATTATCCGGATAATTGCCTCACCTTTTACTTTGACAGTGGAGCCTCGGACTAAAATTACATAAACCAACAGAAGTTTATTTAAGTTATTTGTTCACATTCCATTAATAATACAGAAATGAAAGTCCGTGGAGATACCTGTCAGGATTTACATAGAGGCCTAATTCCATCACTGCGATGTTTGTGGGCGGTTTGTAAAGTGTTATGTAAATTCTAAACTGAATGAAAAGGAAAAATAGAAAATTTTTCCAATGCTAGTTGTCGGTTTTCTGCCCACCCTGTAAACTTTGGTGCCGGAGGGCTCCATGCTAGGCCTTATCCTCTCTTCTACCCACATCCTCTCTTTAGCCACTCTCGCTCCACCCCCATGATTTTAACTACTATTTATTCTCCCAAATTTGTAGCTCTAGCCAGGACCTCCCCCTGTGAGCACACTTGACAAACCATTGCAGAAAGAGCTGCCTTTTTCCAATCTTACTACTACTTCTACTACCTCTCCTACCCATAGCTAATGCTTATCGAGTGCTTTCTAGGCCACATGCTGTACTCAAACATTTATAGACATGATTTCTCTTAATTCTCACAAGTCTAAGCAGCAGAATCTATAATTATCTTTTTTTTTTTTTTTCCTGGATAAAGACACTGAGACAGAGGTTACATAAGTCGGCCAGTGTTCCACAGTTTCAAAGAAATGTGGCTGGGGCTCAAGGGGAAGAATTGTGTGCTTCTCAAAACACTGTTACACTAGCCTGCTTGCCTATCGTGTTTACTGTTTCATCTGCACATTTGTGATTTCGCACGTGCTACGTTGACTTGCCATTATGATCATCATTATTTTATAATTAAGTCTTGCCTCTTTCTATCCTAATGCCAGCTTTTAAGGCAGGGCCCCTGCCTTATGTCTGGTGCTGTAGCAAAGCCTTGCCTGGTACATCATTTTTGCGGTTGAGGTTTCACAGAAAGCCACATTCCAATTAATAGCCTGGCTAGAAGCCTAAGTCAAGAGGTTTAAAAGAGTATCTTTACTAATAATCAGGGTTTTAACTCATTACTTCGGTCTTTAAAAAGTTATAGAATGTGTTGTCTGTGCTGTGCCTGATTTATAGAGGCATAACGAGATTCTGTGGCTTCTCTGCCAGAATATACTTTGTAGAGATAGATCGAAATCAAATATTAAATGCAGGTCAGATTCCTTCAGCTCTGAAAATTGTGCTTAGGAGGTCACTGGGCCAAAATCTAGGAGCCCAGCCTAGAAAGCCTTTTGAGGGTAGGGATTTATGATTCACAGGACAAAAGATATAATCAAAAGACTTGTCCCTAACACCACTGGGAATCAGTCTCTTGTCTTAGAGACTGATTTTTTTTCTGTTTTTAGCTTTTGTCACATTGCTCTGTCATTTAGTGTCAAATGGCAAGTTCTC
>NW_006442103.1:2740079-2759686 GCF_000325575.1 Pteropus alecto | reverse complement strand
ACTAATCATCACTGACATGTAGTTAAAAATCTTTTACTCCAGAGAATATGCCTGTGGTGTTTTAGGTCAACCTCACCCCGGGTGAAAATACCATACATGGTGTCTCTGAGTCTAGGATCTAAAAATACAACAAGCTCGTTGTATGCTGACACTTTATAGTATATTAGGCTGGGTCATCTTTCACTGAAGCAAGTGTGCTGTCCAACGGTACCCCTGGCTTTGTTCAAAGTGCTGCTGGGTGCAGCAAATGAAAGAGGACATGACATCATCAACTCTCCATCTCTTGTCCAGCCCTAGGGGAAGACTTCAGTATGGTAACTGGCTTTCTCTTGATTTTTAACGTAGTTGCCCAATAGTTCAACATTCTAAAGCCATGTGGCTTTTTGTTCTGTTTTTTTTTTTTCTTCCAGCTTTTTATTATTAGTGTAAAGAAATGCTACTTTTTTTTAAATCAGGGTGATCAAGTTATAATTAAAATTCACCCTTTTTGGTATACAGTTCTATGAGTTTGACAAGTGTATACAGTAATGTTACCCCCACCACAATCGAGGTATTGAACAGTTCCCTCCCCCAAAACTATTCACTTGTGCCTTTTGCAGTCCATCCCTCTCCACAACCGCAGTCTGTTACAACTATCGACTTGTTCTCTGCCTTTATAGATTGTCTTTACAAAATTAAACAATATGTATCTTCTCGAATCTGCCTTTTTTAACTTACTATGATGCATTTGAGATTCATCCATGTTTGTGTATTAGTAGTCTGTCCTTTTTTATTGATAAATAGTATTTCACTGTAAGGATGTACTATCGTTTGTCCATTCACCAGTTGAAGGACATTTGGGTTATGTCCAGTTTGGGTCAATTATGAATAAAGCTACTAAAAGCATGTGTTGTACAGGTTTTTGTGTGACCATAAAGTTTTATTTTTGGGGGGGTAAAGATGCATTGCTGAGTACAAGGTTAGTAAGTGGTAAACTTTATGAGAAACTGCCCATTTTCCAAAGTGGCTGTGGCATTTTGCATGCCTAACCAGCAGCATCAGAGTCCCAGTTGCTCTGGTCTTTCTTAGCATTTGGTACTATCAGTTTTTCATTTGCTTGTTTTGATTTTGCTTTTTAGTCATTTTAGTTGGAATGCAGTGATATGTCATTACACTTATAATTTCCTTTACCATAAAGACAAGTGGTATTGTGAATCTTTTCATGTGTTAATTTGCCATTTTTATATATTCCTTGGTAAAGTTTTAGTTCAGATCTTTTGCCTATATTTTAGCTGAGGTTTGGTTTTGCAATTATTGAATTTTGAACATTCTTTATATAGTCCAGCTGCAAGTACAAGACAGTTAAAAGACTTTCAAAAGAGTTCAAATTCTACCTGGTGTTTACTGTACCCTCTCTTCCAGCAGGAACCTAACAAAAGCAGGAGGATTTATACTTTTCACAGTTACAAGTCTCATAAATGATCAAACGTAGATATGAGCTCTTTCGAATAATGTTGGTCTTTCTTTAATTTGGGGGAAACATCATTTAATGAGGTAAACTGTCCCAGGGCTCAGCCCTTAGTCCTCTATTTTTATCACCTCATTCTCTTGGTGATCTCATCCAATCTATGGCATTAAATACTATCTTTATGCTAATAATTTCCAAATTTATATCTCCAATCTGACCCCCAGATTCATCTCTCTAACTGCCTAATTGATATCTCTACCTAGAACTAAATAAACATTCTAAAGTTCAGCATGTCCCAAATTGAACTCCTAATCTTCTGCCCAAATCTGCTCCCTTTCATTTCTCCTCATCCCAGTTGATGGCAATTTTATCCTTCCAGTCACTCAGTTAAAACTTTGAAATGATTCTCAACTCCTCTCTTCCTCTTGCATCCAACATCCAATCCAGCTACATATTGTCTCGACTTTGAATACACATCAAAAGTTCCCCTCCCACCGTTCTGATTTGAGACACCTTCAGCTCTCACCTGGATCACTGCAATATCCACTCAACAGGTCTTTCCGCTTCTTCTCTTACCTTTCTCTCCAACCCCTACTCCATAGGCTACTGTCAACACAGCAACCACAACAATTAAAAACATAATTCAGACAATTGTACACCTCTGCTTAAAACCCTGAAGTGGTAAAAGTCAGAGCCGAAGTTCTCACAATGGTCAAGAGGGCTCTGTGTGACCTGTCCCCCCACCCCCATTATTTCCAAACTCCTTTCTGAAAACACTTTCAGCCTCCATTATTATCATCAAATTCCAACATCATATTCTCGACGTAATTTTAAATTAAATAGCACAAATAAGAAGATACATTACTAATGCCAAGGATGCAAGGAGTCAATAGTAAAGCTAAAAACAGAATTTAGTGCCTTGCCCACTTCTAATACATATATTCTATTAGTTATTTGTCTTCACGGGGGCTATTATAACCTTGTTAAAAAAATTAAAATAGCAGACATTATTAATTACTTACTGTTTTTTGAGGTGCTTTGCATACGTTTTCTTTAATCATCACAACTCCACATGGTAGTTATAATTATACTCCTTCTGGAGGTGGTGAGCCTGCATCGTGGGACCCTAGGGGACTTTCTTCAGGCCACACAGAGAGCAACTGATGAGTAACGGAGGGTTCCTGTGGGCCATGCTCCAGACCCAATCTCATTATTGCCTTACTCTCTCTCTTTTGCCAAAAGTAGGTCAAAATTTGAAGAAAAACTACAAAGATGATTTCTCTTGGGTTTCTTATAAAAAAGATATCAAAGGTAAACATTTTTTATGCTTCGTAATTTTATCTTCAAAATATTCTGCACAGGCTTCCATCTTTTTTTATTTTTTATTTTTTTTCTTCTTTGTCCATGCCCATGCAGGTAGCAAAGGTTTTATAACCCTGGGAGAAACGCTGCCAGTGAAAATACTGAGACTAAAGAGAATAGTGAGTTTATGGGAAATGAATCAAATTCTCTTACCCTGGCAACCAGCCAGCCTAATCGATATATAGATCTACTTGCTTTGTGCACTAAATGTTCCTGAAAAGTTGTCTATAACATAAATATTTGTACACGAAAATTATATATTCCTATTGCTTTCTTTCGTGATTTTAGACGTGTGTTTCCACACACACAGAGAAAAATGTTTACCCCCATATAATATAGAATGATGCTGGTGAAGCCAACAGGCACTTGAAGGAACAATCTGACTGTCAACACCACTCGTGCAAGAAGTTCATCAAAGGGACAACCAATCCATATGATCATTGATACTCCTGCAAAAGCACAACTATGTCAAAATACACAATCAATTCCTGCTCAGATATTTAGACAGACTTCCTAGGTTGCTATGCTGGTTGGTTAATAAAACCCAGAATAAATAAATGAAAATACTTTCAGGGGAGGTATTAGGCAATCTCTACTTTGCAGTGAACAGTTGATACTACCCCTTTAACTAGCCCACATACCTTTACCAATCAATAAAAGTTTGCTAACCTTAATGAGTATCTAATTGATAAAAAAGAGACTCTATGTTTCCTACCTGATAAGAACAATTGCAGTGTCACCTGATAAGAAGATGCTTCTTGCTACTTCTATATCACCCTGAAAACTTGAGAGTGAACTATCAGATCTATAAATCAGGTGGCCTCAGGTGGTAGCTACATGGATGCCATTCTGTGCAACTTGCAGAGAAGGGGTGGGTCAGATTTGGGATACTCTTGGTTGCCTCCTCTGCAAAAACGTGCATAAAAAACGTGCATAGTCATAGCAACCTCATAGTCAGTCATAGCATTAAAAGTTAATTTACTCACACACCTTACCTCATTTAACCCTCATCAACCAGAAGGTAAATATTATTTATCACAATCCAACAGATTTAGAAACTGAAACTTGGAGAGTCGAAGTCACTTACTCTAGGCAGCTAGAAGGATTTGAGTTCAGCTCTTAAGACAAAGTCTGTGCTCTCCATTTTAGCAGAGCAGTTAACTTATTGCAGGCCTTCGAATAAGTTTATACATTGAATGGCAAATTCATTGATCAGCAAAATGTATTTGTCTGATGTATGAATGTAGTAAGCGTGTAAAGGCACATGTGTGTACGCGTGTGTGCAAATTGGCACCACGGAAACTATTATGTTACAGTCAGTGGAACAGAATGAGTCCTGACGAGACAGGTACCACCCATAGCCAATTATCAATAAATTAGAAGAAATGAAAAGACCTGAACACCACTAATTCTATGCTAAACTTAGCTTCCTTTGTCTTGGGGTGTTAATAGTTTTCCTAGGCAAATTTTATTTATTTAAATAAGAGCTACTGGCTTTTGAAAATTTTTATCAAGCCAGGCTATTATTCAGGCAGAGACAAATGTGTCAGGGCTTAACAATCACACTTTCTGAAAAATAAAGCCATTGCATTTATAAATATGAGCAAACACTGTCAAATTTTCTAATATAATGTGATGAAATGCTTGTATTGTTACTAAAGTATTTGAATTATTAATAGATCTGTTTTTAAGAGTGTTGACATTTGGGCTGATTTGAATGGCCCTTAATGGAGCGGGGGTTTCACAGTCTGGCTAGGTTGGCAGGCCAATTTACAGATCCTAGTCCGAGACACACAAAAGCCATTATCAGCCAGGGCAGAGAATTCCCAGTGAGGGAACACTTTCGTTGCCACCATTGGTGGCAGCTACTGTTTCCAGTCTTCTCTGCTCAGGGACTCCCTAATGAGGTAAAGATTGAACTAAATGAAAAAAAGCACAACTCTTGAGATCAGGTGTCCTTGATTCAAATCCTATGTTCTTTAATTATTGTTCTATTTGGCACTGGGCCAGCAAGCCTGAGCGGCTCCAGGTGGGGCGGCCAGGTGCGTGGAACAATGCCCTGTTGATCCTGCTTGCTCCCTTTGTTCAGGCCAAGATAGATCCTGGGATGTGCGGGAACATGCTGCACTGATCTGGTAGGGCGGGGCACCTGGATAGAGCCCCTGGCCCACCAGATGCAGGTAGAGGGGACAAAAACAGCGGAGCTCGCCAGCCCCTTAGACCGCGGAGAATTACTGCTGTCCCTGGCAAGCTACCCCAGTGCCCCGCCTTCTCTATGTGCTCTCTCTTGTTGTAGAGCAGGCAGCCTTGTGTGGAGTGGCCTCTGTGCAGGCCTTATGTGCCGGGTAGTTTGGGTAGCTGATTGGAGCCCGGATCACAGGCCCACTGGGAGGCCAGGTGCACTGCGCACAGTGACCCCTTGTTCCTGCTTGCTCCCTTTGTTTGGAGGCCAAAGGCTCTGGTTGATCTAGCTGGTAACACATCAAAGCGGCAGCCCTGCAGGTAGGCCAGAGCCCCCAGTAGAGGTCCTGGGGTCCTGTCTGGGTGGAGGGGACATAAGCAGTAGCGCTCATGGCTCCTCCGGCCCAGAGAGGCCCCACAGCTCCCGGGGGCTCCTTCCCCTCCCCTAACTGCTTTGTTCACTCTTTATCTTGTTTGTTGTTCAGAAACTGGTCATTTAGCCCTCATTTGTCTCGCCGGAGTAACTGCCCGTATCAGTGTGTGTTCGAGTTGCCCATGGGAGGAAGCGAGTTCAACATCCTTCTGTGCCGTTGCCATCTGGGACCTCTTTGCTGTGAACATTTTATGTTTTGGTTTCCTTATCTGCAAAATGGGCTGAGCAGTGAGTTTGGGGCTCTCCAAGATTCTTCTGTTCTGATAGCAAAGTACAGAAAGGTTTTTGGAAACTGCCACCACATCCATTTTGTAACCCCAGAGGAAATTTTATAAAAGGTAAGGCTTCCTTATGGCAAAAATCACTACTCAGTAGTACACAGTTCATGGCGTCCTCAATCATCTTGATCTAATTCAACGCATATGTTTTGGAGTGTAGTTGGGCAGAAAACTTCGGATGCTATATGGCTCAAGAAAACTTTCTGAAGTTAAGAGTTCCCATTATAATGTTTTAAATATAAAAATTATATTCAGGGAAGTTTCTTTGTGGCCTCTCAACATAGAATAACAGAGAAATCAGGCATTTGGGGGCATTGGCCAAGAAAGTACACTATAGAAAAGACCAGGCTCAAGAAAATTCTCAGTCCAAGGCTGATATGTATCACAGAGATGTGAGTTGCCTGGTTCAAGATGGGTGTGTGGCAACATCATGCTAATAATCATAGCCACGTTTATTCACATATTCTCATTCCTACAAATAAATAATCCTATGAGGTAGTTACCACTATTACCTCCATGTTACAGATGATGAGGTGACACTCATATTAAGTGTCATAGCCAGAGCTTAACCCCAGGTATGCCTTGACACCCAAAGCGGGGATAATCATGTCTACCAATCCTTCAAGACACATTAAGCTGCCAAGTAGGCTGGGGCTTGGTTTTGGAGCTACAGGTCCATCCCGAGTGCTTAGACCACATACTTCCTCATCAAATCTCTTCTGGTCACATCTAGTGCCAATCTGATGGCTCAGGATTTCTACATCAGGCTGAGGCTGTCAGCAGAAGCTGAGTTTAAGGGAAAAGGAGAATTAAAATCAAAGAACATACCTTTCAGATTATTTTAAAGTTCTGGGTCCCCTCTCTTACCAGGCCAAACTAGAAGCACTGTGAAACTGAACACAGAAAAATATTCAAAGAAAAATATACCAGAAAAAAAAAAAAAAACTTTAAAAGGGTTTAACAAGAAGCAGCTGATCTTGTCTCACCAGACACTGCTCCACGGGCTCAGCTCTAGTCTCATCCCAGCCACCTCTTACCTGCAGAGGGAGAAGTAAGGCCCGCCCCCTCTGCCTCACCAGAACGCAGCGAAGGGAGGTGGACATGCGTGAAACATGTTTAAAACTCAATGAAGTTGGTTAAATGAATTCAAGGTGCCCTCTTTATGTATTATTACAAATTACCATTGGTATAAGTAGCAGCCATTCAAGAGAGTACTACTCTCTCTAGGCAGAGACTTATTTCTGCCACCCACGCGGTGGTTTTCGATAAAATTGTTCTTGTAAAGAAAACCAGCAATTGGCTAGGAAACTATTTTCTTGGGATTATATTTGAAATGACACAGCTCCAGCAAGTTCCCACTCCATAATATACTTGTGAGTTCTATGAACCCACTGCATATTCTCATTTCTCTCTCTGGGTTGGTGGGCGGACGGGTGTGTGTGTGTGTGTTTTCAAAAATCAGACTTTTAGGACTGAGGCAGAACAAATGAATGCATCCTCAGGGGAGATGCTAAATCAGTGACATGTAGGTGATTTAAAGGTCTCGAGGGGCATCCAACATTATTAAGCTTAAAGCATAGCCTGACTGCCAAAGAAATAGAGCCAGCTCAAACTAGCATCCTCAAATTTAAAAACATAAAAAGGGAGGGAGGGAGAGAAAGAGAGAGACCTAGAGAGAATGTTGTGTTACAACAACTCCCATGTTAAAATAACTCAAAAAGAAAGAGAAAGACATTTCCAGAGAAGAAATAATTTTTTTTTCTAGATTCATTGTGTGAGTGAATTCAGTGTTTTTCTGAAAAACTCTGTGCAGGATGCTTTTTGACTTAATGTACTCCCCACTTTAAATTCTGTTTCTTGGGGCACGAAAGCTTTTTTTAAAGCAGAGCCAGGTAATAGCCTCCTGGATAGTCTGAAGCTTATGAAAGTCTTACTCTTGCCTTTCATCTCTCCATAAAACTGTACACTCTCCTGATTATCCCAAATTACAATGTTTGCTGCTATTCCCTTTAATCAGATTTGAGCAATTCTGTTTAGTTAAAAAAAAAAAAAATCAAATGGCATTTCCCTTTCATAAGGTTTTGCACTTCTTAAGAGGAGTGAATTCTGTTATCCTTCGTTGCTCCCTATGAGGGATTTTTCTTTTAATGTTTTGAAGCCATGATTGTTGTGTATCAAGATGCTCAGTCCTGGCCCCATGGTGGTGGATTGGATTACTTTGCTGATTTCTTACCTGCCGTGTAAGACTCCCATGTAGATTAGGACATGGTTTAAGAGGAATTATCTCCTTTTTTTAATAGATCACATACTGAGTCTCAAGCTCCAAATTCAACAGAAAATCAAGCTAATTGTTCATTTCTTCCAGGATATCCCCGAAGGATAATTGACCTCTGCAGAGCAACTTCTTAGTAGGAAACTAAATAATTAAGTTGAAGGAAATACATTTCTTATTCACAATTCCACTTGTAAAGGTTTTTTTTTTTTTGTATCTACGATGAGATCATAACTCTGCATGCATTTTATCAAAAAATAAATGCACTTTTCCCCAAGCCAGTTTTGAACTAGTTTTTTAAAGCAGGACACACATTTGAATTATTGTTATAGATAAAATATTTACCTTTTGATGTATTAAAATGAAGTATTTCAACCAAATCAGACCTCTTCCCAATAAATCAAGTTCTTCTTTCCTCATTGGATTAATCACTACACTGAAAGAACAACCTGGAAACTGACAACACAGACAGCTTTGTAAAATGACAGGTTTGGATGTTTTCCCCAAATTAGCACATTTATACTTTATTATTTTAATCTACTATGTCTATCTGCCCATCCTATAAATTTTCAGCAGTAACTATGACTCACACTTCCCAAGCAATAAAAAATATTTTAACACTGAACTAACTCACCAAGAGCTCTGATGATGCAGTTGTATTTCCTATGATGTTTTAAAGCATCTCAACCCAAAACAATATAATATATAGTCTTCTCAAAATAAGCGTACCAAAGGAGTCCTGATATTGCCTCTAACTCACTAAAAATTACAAAGGCCATGCCATTTCCCAGAACTAGCCCCAATTCAAATCAATTCAGTCAATGCAATTTTTAATTTAATAATCACAACCCCCAAAAGTTGCTTAGCCATAAAATATTTCAAGGTACTTGAGAAAAATAAAATAAGATTCCCATCATGACCTGAGGCCTAGGAAGCCTCCCCTATGAAAGGACAACTTTGCTAGCTCACTGCACATCTCTAACCACCCCCAAAGTCTCTAATTTGTAAATTGCTGAATCAGTTTGCACACATTTGGAAAATTACTGCTTTCCTGCAATTTTCTGTAAGCTATTGCTAAATTGTTCCGTTGAATGTTAGTGAAAAATTATATTTTTAAACCACCTCTGAATCCTAAAAGCCCATGGCACAGTATTCTGTTTATGTGAGCAATTTAGCTTTATTAAACAGCGTGACATAGACTAAGCAAGCGAAGATAAGCTTGGTACAGGACATGCCCCGGAAGCAGCAGCCAGAGAATCCAGTTTTGTAGAGAGGGAGGCTCTACCGGCTGGCCCCCAGGTCGATCTTACTCCCGATTTCATCTTGGATGTTTTTTGAGGGATTTTTCTAGACTGTGCAAGTTTAAAGACTACTTTGCTGATTTCTTACCTGCCATGTTAAGACTCCCATGCAGGTTAGGATGTGGTTTAAGAGGCAATATCTCCTTCTTTTAATAGATCACTTTCCAGAAAGTACTAATTTCTGAACTTCTCTGTTTTTAACCTTTTACCAAACCACCAGTTATAGAATTTGCTTTGCTCATCTTGGGCAATAAGATAATATGTTTCCCAAATAAAGTTCCAAGTGTTCTGCTTCGAAGATAGAATTTGTTCATTCAGTAAACAAATGGAAGAATGTAACCCAGCTATCACCCCAGGGGTGAGAAAGAATAGACACATTTAAAACTGTTCACTAATATACAAAACGATGTTAGCTTCCCAAACCAAAGTAATAGAAAAATGGTGACTGAAATCCGTTAGTCTGTTTATGCCATCCCAACTCACCCTGCCTAGAAGTTTTAGAAAGGATAAACTAAAAGGAGACTTACAGGATTCAGCGACTTGTCATATAATATGTTCTCATGTTTCACTATGAGAAGTAATATTCTTGCTAAGCAGTTTGTTCCACTTTAAATCTTTAGATACTCAGCCGTCTCTAAGGTCATTGTATGAATTTTAGACACAGTGTTCTGGAAACTAAATTAGCCTGCATTTACTGGGAAGTCGAATGCAGCCAGACTAATGGTAGCGCAAGTGTAATTGGTTCCCAACATGTGTCACTGTGCATACTTCTCAAACCCTAGAAAAGATGCATTATGGGACTAATTTTTAAATGTTAATGGATATTGGACATTTGCCAGACACCCAGCTGTGCACAAAACACTGAAATGGTAAATAGCTCTTGATCTGTTTAGAAACAAATGATGATGGTTTTTAGGATTCCACAGGACTGACGGCATGGCAACCAGCTCAGACTCTGAGAATGACCCCATTAACGGCATTGAAGGGAAACGGTCTGATTTTTACCATCCAAATTAAGGAGCCAGGGCACTGTGTTAAGGCTCAAATTATTTTTGATTAATATTGAGGAAAGTCTAGTCCCTCACACCTGTTAACCTTACCTGTGTTAGCACAGCTCTTTGACAAGTGTTTTGGGTTTGTTTGTCTGTTTTCCGTGGGATCAGGTCAAAATGAAAATGTCTTGGTCAATTAGCTCGGGTGTAAAAGCTGCACTTGGAATGACCTACTCACCTGTGCTTGCAAAGAGACTCTCGCTCTCCTGCCAGGCGCCAGCCACAGGGTGACCGAAAGGCAACAGGTTTCCTATCACTTGATCTGACGCTCGTATCGTTTTAATTGAAAGTCAACGAATGGAGCATTTTCTGTAAATTCTTCTTCTAAAAGGTCTTACTAATTGTGTGCACTTGGCCAGTCAAGCCTACTAGAAATAGCTTTTTTTTTCTTTTTTAATGTTGGTGATGAGCTGCTTTTGATTAAAAAGCACTAGGAAGAAGTGACATTTTCAGCATAAACATGGGAGAGGAATGGCTGCAGGGCACTGCAGCCTACTGTTTCTCTGGAAAGAGACCCACAGGGTGGTGTATTCAGCATCTAAAATGCCATCTGAGGCTATCAGCACGGTTTAAATATTTCATCAGCCAAGGAGAATATGAACATGAGCCGAGCTGGTCTGACATCGTTTCTGGAGATGTGTGAGAAGCACCAGGGGAGCTCTGGTATGCTGGCAGCTCAACATCCGGCAATTTGTGCAGGGGGGAAGCAGGAGAAACAGACAAGGGGCGGGGAGTGCGGCCGTTTGGATCCCATCGTCCTCATGAAATAAGAAATTGTGGATTTTGAAGACTTTTAGCAACGGTATTAACCTTTTAGGAAATGGTAGGGAGAGTTCACTTTAGGATATGGCCTATGTTTGGTAACTTTTCGGAGGGACGTCCTAAGTAGCCAGGTTTCCTTTTCACATCTGGCGTGGTTTTATTCTCCTTAGTGGTAAGGAGACTTCAGCTGCCTTTGCCCACTTCTTTTGAAGGCAGCTTGTACCAAATGACACTGATGTCTGAAGGCCACAGAGTCTAATCCTGACTCTGCCACTTACTGAAAACAGTGCAGTTTGGGGCAAATTACAGTCTCTCTGAACTCTGCTTCTTTAACTGTAGACAGGATTATGAACAAGGTACATAAAAGTGACTAGGGCATGATAGACACTTCATTAATGGCAATAAGTAACATTTTTATCATGTCATGACAGTAACAAGGGATAATACAATTTTTAATATTTTGTTTTTATGATAAACTTCAGAAGTATATTTATGATAGAATATTCTTCTTTTATTATATAGTCTTTTTTAAATTGTCCTTTTAGATAAAAGTTCATTAGAGGATAATGATACACAACTGATTTGTGGGCTTTTTCCAGACTTTTCACTCTTCTGCACCTCAAAGTTGCATTTCTAGGAGTGAGAACCAAGGACAAAGGACCCCAGAAAGTACTAAAAAAAAAGTAGGATTTTTTTTTAGGTTTTCACAAATCATCAGAAACGTAATGTCTGATTTCCACACTTGCTAAAATGGAGATTTAAAAGGCTCAAATGGTGTTTGAAAGGGAGCCTCTCTTTTTCTTTGAGCTGAGGCTGTAATTTGGGGTATCCATAATCTGGTTTGAAAAGTCAACATTACTTTTGAGAGCATTTTCAAACCACAGATTCAAGCATTACTTCTGTTTTTAATGGTTTTATTAAGATATAATTCACATACCATACAAGTCATCCATTTAAAGCACACCATGTTAGTATATTCATGGATATGTGTAACCATCATAATAGTCAAATTTAGAATATTTTCATCACGTTAGAAAGAAACCCCAAATCCTTTAGCTTTTATTCTCCTATCTCCCAACCCTTCTCTCTAATCTGCTTTTTGTCTCTCCAGATTTCCCTAATCTGTTTTTTCATATGGAATCATGCAATCAGTGGTCTTCAGTACTGGCTTCCTTTACTTAGCATAATGTGTTCAGGGTTCATCCATGATGTAGCATGTGTCAGTACTTCATTTATCACCAAAAAAAAAAAAAAATCCATCGTATTTTGTTTATCTGATTGTCAGTTGATGGACATTTGGATTGTTTCCCCCTTTTCTCTATTATGAATAATGTAGCTGGAAACATTCAGGTACAACTTTTTCTATGGACATATATTTTCATTTCTCTTGTGTATATACCTAAGAGTAGAATTGTTGGGTCAAAAGGTAAATGTATGTTTAATCACTTGAGGAATTGTCAAACTGTTTTCCAAAGCAGCTGCACCATTTACATTCCCACCAGCAGTGTATGAGGGTTCTGTAGGGACCGATGCCGTAAAACTCTAATTGCTAGCAAGTTCATTCTTGTACTGGGCAGGATCTGCCTCCGTAATCCTCCCCACTGATTCTAGTCCTGTTCTATAAAGCACACCCAACAGACACGTAAGCGCCTACCTCTTCGAAATAGTTCCAGTCATCAAATCTCACTCTCCCTTCCCCAAGGTTTCTCTTCTGATGGACATACTTTTGAAGGTCTTCAGATATTCCTCATACGTGCCTGTATCCTTTTCTTATTTTATCTGATAAAATGCAATTTCCCTCAGGGAAGAGATTTATCTACCTTACTGAACACTTCACCATTTTCTCTCCAGCACCTAAAAAAAGAGACTGGCACATAGAGTGTGAGAACTATTCGTTGAATAAATATATGTCGAACGATTAAGTCCCAGTTGCCCTCCAAGGGACATATTGTAATTTGTAATGTCTTGTATCTAGAATCGTATAATACACTGCAGGGGAGGTTGACTAGTGTTTAGTACCATGAGATCATTTTCCTTTTCTGTAGAAGCTTAGAAAACCAATTTCATAACCTAATGTCTCTGTATATGCAACTCTACAAACACGGAGAGACTTCCTTGCCTTGAAGGGCCATAATAAAATCACTGCAAGAGAATTTTGTAAATATAAGTGCAGATTGGTAACAACCAGTCTGGTATACAACCCTTCAGAGTTTGTCACGAGTTCCGTGCACATGTTTTCAAGTATCCTGTGGTAACTAAAATTCTTTATCCAGTATGGTTTAAAGAACTTAGGAAACTCTAATGATGTCAAGATATTTCGCTAAACAACATGGAAGCTAGGGCAATAGACATCTCAATCGTGTCTCTGAAATGGTCATTGGGAAGAAAGCTTACATGGGAAAGAGAAAATCTCAGTAGTTATAATTCTATTCAAATTTTACCTCTACCAACATAACAGTGGGCAATGGGTGTAATGCTTTTGAAATGCCTTCTGAACTGTAATCCGTTATTGGTGAATTGGTTTCTCCCTCTAAACCTCAATGAGCAATGGAATGGATTTATGACACTGGGATCTGCAAAAAGAACGTAAGCTGTAGAAGTCCTGATTAGGAAGAAGAAGTACCATAAAAGCCCAACCTTGCCAGCGCTGAGGAATGAATGGCAGGAAGAAAAGAAGTGGAAGAAGGGATGTGTACCAGTAACACGTATGTGCAGTCTGCCTCCCCTACCCCTACTGTGAGATCACATCCCAAGACGGGGTGATAATTAAGAACTTACAGCTATAGGGGAACTCAGGAACACCGGGAGTAGCGCCACTCGTTTTTCCAGGCTCCCGATCTCTAGGACATCCTCATCCTTTGAGACCAAGCCAAGTTCTCATGGTGCAACAGCAGCAGCACCCAGGCAGTCCTGGGAGGAGGCCAGATGGATGTACCAGAGGCCAAAATGAGACTTTTCAAAGCACAGAAGACTGATACCTTGTTAACTGGCAACTCGAAGTACCCAGGAGAGAGGGATTCGTAAAGAGGACTCAGATCACTTTCCCAGCGTGGTTGCATATGGCTCGAGGGAATCTGTGACCCATAGGGTATAGTAGATGGGAAAATCATATCAGAAGAGAGAGAAGGAATCAGCCTGTCACTTCGACTGTCACGTTATATATACCAGGAAACTTGAGCCCTGGGAGTTCTCGCCTAACTTCTCTGTGTTGTTCTCCCTACAGTGAAATACTCTGTTCAGCATCTTGGTGTTTGAGTCTATCTCACCATGTTAGTATTAATCCAATAAATACCCAGAGTATAGTGATCCTAAATGTTGGCCGGGCGGGAGGGAAGGGACATTCTGAGATGGGGCTTTTGAACTGTACTGGGCGGCTGCGTGTGAAGCAGAGAGAGACATGCAGGCAGATTTAGTGAGTGCTTCTCCAGAGCTGCCTCTAACTTCTCACCACCCCTTACCTTACCTCTCAAATGGCGACCCCAGAGTTTCTCCTCGTGCCAGTTGGGGCCACCCTCATAGTTTGGTGGTGAGCGTATGGTTATAATTTTGAGAGAACACTAAGCTTTCTGGGTAAATAGTTTTCATCATTTTCTCCAGTATTTTTTAGACTGTGTGTGCTGAGACTGAATAAACGGGAGAGAGTGTCTAAGAGCAAAGTACATATTGTAACTGTTTGTTTTGGGAAAGTAATTTTCTCTATCAGTTTATCTCCATCAATTTTATCAATTCACTTAAGCTGCCTAATCCAAGTAATATGCCGCATATTGAAGCCGAAGTGGGAGTTATTTTAAATCTCTTCAAGCCCTCTGTGTTCCTGCACTAAAACACCCAGGCCGGCTGGAGACTTAACTCCATTTTCATCGCTCTTGTTTGGGATTCACAAGTCTATTGTGTTACTGAGCTGTATGGAAGGGTAAAAAACTCATGTTCTTCCCTTCACGCTGTCTGTAGTCATTACGTGATGTGATGTCTCACCCACGTTGTGTAGCAATATGTTGCACAGAGGTTGCTAACAGGAAAACAAGTGAAGATTTTCTGTGTGCTGCTAGATTCAGTGGATATTCTCAACACACACTCACAAAAGCATGGCAGAATCAGAAAATACATGATTTCGTTTCTTGACAGATTGATACTCAAAGCAGTTTTCACAGACATACTAATTTTAATGAATCCATCTTTGGAAATTTTTTATTTACAGAACTCATTGCTGCCTCCTTTTAATGTAATGAGATTTCATAATGAAGACCGAATACGATCTGGTAGAGGAAAAGGGCTTGTAACGCTGATTCTAATAAGCCCGACTAAAATCAATAACGTTGTTAGTTTCCCTGAAACCAGCCTGCATTGGCTCACAGAGCCCTGTTCTGCCTGGAGCACAATATTAGTGGTTTATGTCATATCGGGCAGATTTCTTCCATAGGGGAAAAACGATAGAAACTTAAAGAAATTAAGAAATGTTATTAAATGTGTCTTTAGGCTTTAAATGACCACCAATTTGTTTGCTTTTCTCTTTTGGTCAGTTCTTGGTTTCTGTAGAAATAGCTTGATGGCACCTTATTACTGCTCATTTCTCTGTGCTTATTTCTTCACCATCCTTTCTCTGTCTCCTCTCTTGCCTTCAACACATCACATGAGTAGAGAACTGATTACAAGCATGTTTTGAGGAGGGCACAGAGAGAGCCTGTGTCCAAAATCACTGTCAATCTCTGATATCTCAGTAGTAGAGAGATTATTTCACACTGAGGCATTGTCTGATTAAAACGCAGCATCCATAGCAAACTTAGTGGAACTTAAAATGGAACGGCTAAGTTTTGATTGTAGAAAGTAAATAGAGAGGGCTGAAGGCCCACACATCCCTGGAGAGGGGCTTGGCCGAGGGTCCCAAACATCCAGGGATGACATGTGGACACTGGGGCAGCTTAGCAGTGACAATAGAAGTGTATTGAGGAGGAAGAATGGGGAGCGGGTGAGAGAGAAGATGATTAGTCTTAACAACAACAATATTGAGCGCTTTCTACCGCCAAGAAACTTTCAAATGCTTTGCATCTATTAACTCACTAAAACCCCACAAAGTGCTATGCGGTGGTTACTATTATGATCCTTTTTACAAAGGAAGCATCACAGACCAGACACCGCTGTGGTTGGGCTCTACTGAAAAACAAAAAATCAGAGACTCTTGCTGTCAAGTCCACTGAGCCCTCATACCTGATAAAGCAAGTGAAATTACGTTTAAATACCATATTAAATAAGTCATAAAAAGGGGTTGTGTGGCTTGGTGGGCTCTGTGTTGGGGATGATGGGACCATATATTGGCTGATTCTTTATTTGGATAGATTCCTCAAACTTTGCCTTAGTTAAAGCTACCCAAATAAAAACATTTTCCTTTGCTGCCCAAAGATGACTCTGTGAATCACTGTCTCACTGCATGAAGGTCACAGTCCCGAGCAATTGCCACAGTTTTCTAGGCCTTAGGTATATCGCTGAGGCATATTAAGCTCCAATCCTGCCAGCTGATACAGCTACAGATATCTGAGAAAACTCATGTTCATAAAATGTCAGTAGAGCTTCTCCATCAGAGTTATTATTCCGCTCCCTTGCATAATTCACCTGCCAAAGACCAGCTCACATCTTCTGTATATTATTTATTTGATGCATATATAACATCTTAAAATCGTTAGCCAACCTTTCACATACAGTTGATAAGTTTCTTCAAATACATTGCAAGCTCCTTGAAGAAAAGCACTATATCTTACGCATTTTGGAGCAGCTAGAATGAAGCTCTAGTAGAGGTGCTCAGAAAGCATTGAAGATCAATTGGCTGACGAGTTACAGAGAGTGGGGCTAGGATCCTGAAGCAGCAGAGTGAGCTGCTGATTCTGACTATCTCCACCTATGGTGATGTTAGCACAAAGTTAAACACATAAGAAAAGATATCTGGGTCCTGGACATTTCTCACAGTTGAGTCCGGTTCAAATTCAATTAAACTTAACACAGGGAAATGCCAGAGAGAGCGCAAAGCCAAATAGCCCAAGGGAGCTTTGTTTTAATTTCATTTTTAAACCTAAAATCAAATCAGCAAATGCTGATTGAGTGTCTACTGTGTACAAAGAAGGGTGCACAAATAAACAGATAACTTAGAGGGTTGTCCTCTCTTAACCCAAACACCTTCCGGGGCAGAGTTCTGGACTTAGAGCAATGGACACCATGTTCCATATACGTCTCAAGATCTTGGAACAAATTATTTAAACTCAGCCGAAGGTTTTTGTTTCTGTTGCTGTTTTTATGTTGTAGTTGAACCTGAACAACAGGAGTGAATGGGGCCATTTTATTTTTATGTGCAGCTGGGTATTATGCCTCCACTGGAGCTCAGAGGTGAAACAGTACGATCGGACGCTTCAGACTTTGCTATCTTTAAGAAACTGCGCTAGACCCTGTGTTGTTTGCCAGTGCGAACTGTGACTCCTGGAGCTGTGGCAGCCATCTTGGGACCATGAAGACACAAGCTGAGCATG
The DNA here is from genome assembly GCF_000325575.1 of Pteropus alecto. Classification (NCBI taxonomy): domain Eukaryota; kingdom Metazoa; phylum Chordata; class Mammalia; order Chiroptera; family Pteropodidae; genus Pteropus; species Pteropus alecto. Next base: position 2,742,086 of record NW_006442103.1, on the reverse strand, counting down.
AATCCAGCTGTGAGAATGGTCCTTGAGGACATTGTCTGCCCTAGAGCCACTCTGCACTGATGCTAATTAGTGTGTGAGATAATATTTTTCTCTGTTTAAGGCATTTTTGGTTTGCCCAATCCCAGCTTTAACGTTAGCTCAGAAGGCAGGAAAGAAAAAAAAAATCTATCTAGAGTATTTCTTCTCTTCTTTACTTAAAAAAAAATGTGTATATATATATATACACATATATATATATATATATATATACTCTTTATATATATGTTTCTACAGAATTTTTAAATTGTAGGTAATAATTATATATTTCTCAGAGGGATGGCATGAGGATTGGTGAAATAAATATGCAAAAAACCACTAGAAATATTAATAATTTTCTTTTAGTACTTTATTCTCACACCACCACCCTTCCTTCCCCCACTCTTCCCAACAACGCCCCCCGCCTCAGACCTGCCTGTTGTCAGCGCCTCGGCGTCAGAAAGGCAGTACAACAGTACTTCTCTTCTGAACTGAGACAGAAGGGGCGGAGGGAGCCAAGTGCTGTCAGTTACACTGGTTACTGAGGAACAAGCAGGTTAGCCACGTCCTTCACAATTTTGGAACCCTGTAGCGAATCACCCTGTTTATGTAACAAATGCTAAAAAGAAAGAGATGTCAGCTTTGGAAGCAGAAACCCATACTAACCAACTCTGAAGCGAGAACTCTAATGAAAGCCAAAAATAACAAAGTTCTCTTCTCTGTGACAAGAAGGGGTATTAAAAATTCAGGCAACTTGAAACAATTCATTCACAATGGCATAAATCTTCCTATAAGATAGAACTATATCCCAGAACATAAATTTTTTCCACCTCTTTGGGGCACACCTGGGATGGAAAGCAAATGGACACTATCTATAAACCAGTGAGAAAATGTGAATAACAAAATCCAAAACTCTGACTGATCGGTGTTATGTATTTTCAATGAAAGCCATAAAAGGTATAATTTTATAGTAAGACATGTCATCCCAATGATGCACAGTGTACATTTACATATTTGTTTTTTTAATCACCGCACTTATTCATAAGGTGAAGGTCACTCTCCTCCCTCCCCAAAATGGGAATCATGAAGATCCAACGTTAAACACATGTGTACATGTAAACCAATGGAGATCTAAAAATAATTTCATTCGAAATATTCTATAAAACTTCTTTTCAGTAAGCATATACTTAGAAATTATGTTTAGTAAACCTTCATTTGATAGTAATGTTTCTAGATTATGAACATACAGAGATATTGCAAGGAAGGCTTATCAGTAACTTGGAGATGTTCGCTATTGGTTTTTATAAGTAAGTTTGTTGAGAAACGATTAAGATATATAAAGCTCCATTGCTTCTCCCTTTTGCATATCTGGTCCAGGGTGACAAAAGGACCAAATTCCTTTCGTTAAAGTTTGAGAAGAATATTTTGGTAATATATTTGCAATATTTGTCACTCTCTAAGGAATTACACTTCAGCAACACTCAGCAGGCTGCCAAATTAATGTTAATATTTAAATATGTAGTAAGATGGTTACATAAATAATATCTAAATATGTAAGGGGACGGCTGGTTAAAACTTTTGGAGTATGTCTGCGAAACCAGGCAACTTTGTGTCTCCTCGCGAACGTTCCTGCTGGGGCAGCAGAGCCACGCTTCTTAAAAGCTCATCCATTCAAAGAGCGCACATGTTTAGGATTTTTGGCTTCTGGCTTTGGAGTCCTGCTTAAATGAGCAGAAGTGCGAGTGTGAGCAAAGTCAGAGAGGTTCCTTTTATTCAGAAGTGTGGAAATTTCTGTGTGGGTCTGTTTCAATAGACCCATTCTGGACATTGAGAGAGTGTATATTGATATTTTCATGGAGGCCATAGGAATTGAAAATGTTCACTGGGATTAAATAAAAGATATTATGTCATGATAACAACAACAAAGATAAGAACTGGTGCTTCTTATTACTGCGGCTTGTGATATATTGAAAATAAGGTTACTCATCCTAT
>NW_006442103.1:2717562-2740034 GCF_000325575.1 Pteropus alecto | reverse complement strand
TCAAGACCCATTAGGCCTGTGGCTGAGCTAGTTCTCCCTTGTTGTAAGAAACAAGGATGAGTCCATCTTCTATTTCAGATGCTGCTGTTGTAGAAAACACAAAGCACAGCATCACCCCAAGGAAGAAGAATATCTTTCCAAACTAAAGACACGATACAGAGACTCAACCCTACTATGTGATTCTATTAGGAATAATGGTTTGCTATTAGCTCAACCTCTGATTCCTTCTTTCCCGATCCTTTTTGCCTTCTCTCTCCTTGTAACGAACTATTATAGGATTTCTTACACTTAAATTTATTCCATGGTCAGTCTTTCCTCCCACTTTTTCTTTATCTTGGACATATTATCTAAAACATTTATTTTAAAAATCGTATACTCTGTGTACGTTTCCGTTGTAAAATACATCACCGTAGTGTCATTTCACATCTAGACAGGAGCGATGCCATCGCTCACCTCAAAAGGCTCCGGTTTATCATAAATGATCAGTAGCGGGGAGTGCGAAATCAAAGTTAGAGGAACATGAAAGACCTCCTCCTGATGCCAAACCCTTTCGGGCCAGTGCGGACCAGCGGGCCAGCAGCAGGAAGCCCGGGAGCAGAGGTGTGCGGGGTTCCTGTGAGCAGTCACTGTATTCACACCCCCTGAGTTGGACTCTTGAATGGAAGGTTCAAACATATTTCCTCAACTCAAAGCCAAACTAACCTGAAAAACATAAATTGGCTCATTTGGGCTTCAAACTTGACCCAAATGTACACAGAGGGGTTCACAAACTTCAGTGAACCTGATTCAACCTTTCAGTTTGTGAAGAAACCCAGACGCGAGGGTCTTTATAGTTATCAGAGGTCTGCGCGTTACCTCGTCTATGGAAGTGCACTGTTAATAAAAGCTGTCCCCCCACATGTCGAGGGCACCAACCCACTGTGCCTCAGAAGTCCCCAGATGTTCGTGTACGCTACCAACCCTTTCGTTAGGCTGTGTTTAGACTCTCTCAAGTTAATCTGTGATGAACAGAGCTTCAGTTATTTCAGTGAAACAAATAACTAATGCTGGAAATGAAGAAACTCCAGTGATGTGTATAGATATAAAAATCGAATGTATTAAGTTATCTTGTGATTGTTCAATTTATAATCTTCAAAACTTACAGCAAGGACACTAAAAGATTTTATATTTGCCTTGTATTCTTCTTGGATACATTCCAAAATGTTTGGAAAATGACCTACGGTCCCATAATATCTGCTAAGTGGTCTCTCAGACATCAGCACCTTCAGTGCCCTTTGCCTTCTATAAAGAGCTAACACGCCTGAAGCTGCTCAAACGGCACTTACATTTTTCTGGGAAGCTGTTTTCCCTCTATGTATACACAGAATTTATTTTTAAAATGTGTAATGCATAGGCAATCTTAATGCCATTGTTCTATTGCTCATACTTGGGCCCTCTCTTGCCTTTTGTCATATTCGATATTGCTTTACTATGCAGAAATCAAACAGAAATGTCAAAAGAAGAAGAAAGCACCAGCAGAGATTTAGTATAAATTGAAATATTTCATATCTATAGTCAAAGAAACTTTAATTTTAAAATTGCCAGAAATGGTTCAGTCAGCGTGAAAATGAAGATGTCATGACTAAACAGGAATTTTCAGTCCCTTAGCTGTCAATAATTAATAGATTACTTACACTGGCACACTCACATTTCCCAGCTTTCAGGATTCCATTTACACTTTGATCCTTTGCTCAGCAGCAAATTTAACATCATTGTGACCTTCTTCTGCCCAGCACCATCCGCCCATCAGACAAGGAGAAAGCATCATCTGAAATGTGCATTTATTAAGGCAGCAACCTCCAAATATTGGAGAAATGACAAATGCCAGTGTTTCCTATAATAAACTGGAAGAGAAACAGATTGTTCTTAAGGAAAAATCAATTAGCAAACCCTCTCTACAAGGCTTTTCTTAGGAGTCAAGATGTTTACATCCTATGGTGAAGTATTGCTCTTAAAAGATTGTTTGTGTTTAAATCTTACAGAATTGATAGCCAGTTTGAAATAGTTACATGATGGTTCTAGTCATACAGAAGAAATCCTAATGTTGAAGATTCACAGTGTCTTGCTTAATTGCATTGCAAACAACAGTTGAAAGTAATTGAAGTATCATTAACATCGTGATCCTAGAAAACTCTAAGATGTATTAAAAATTACACATTTAATGAATAATATATTTCTTAAAAAAGAGAACTAAAAATTATGCTTATGAAAGTATATTATGGAATGTCATATGTCATATTAGTGGGCAAAAAAAAAAATCAACATGAAACCATTGCATCTTAAAACTGTGTAGTAATCGATGTGAAAATATTTGGTGGAGACGTACGAGACCATTAGTATGGAAAATGATCTTGAAGCTGATTTGTCCTTTGCATATTAAAAGATTTTGAACTAGGCCAAAATGATGTGGAGCTCCCATGCACAGTAAAGATATAAAGAACAGTGAAAAATACACACTGTAGCTGCTATGCAAACAAGATGTCAAGTGTTATTTGTGGATTTTCTTACTAGAAAATGGTTGTGCAGATAATATGTCAACATTTGCATTAATGATAACACTATTAATAATGAAACTGTACAGATGAAGCTCTCCGCGTTGTGTTTCAGCGTGTATGTGTGTGTGGTTGGGGGAGGTGTATTATACCTCTAAAAACAAAAGCGTCGATGTTATAAACATGTCACAGGCGTGGTATTCATGGTGAGCTAGCAAATACTACCCTTCCTTCCTATGGTCTCTTTCTAGGCCATATTCATTCAGACTCACACAGGGAACAAGGTTTGGGGTTTTGTTTTTTGTTTTCTTTGAGGTTATATGAGATTGAAGTGACACCTGTACTGCCTTTGAGTAGATTCAGAAATTCTAAACTCTTTTCAGCTGCTCCCCATTAAGACCAGTCAGCAGGCTCACGCTGCTTCACTTCCCTTGAAAGGCTCTGTAGAGGACAGCCTTTTCCTCAGACTTGGTTTTATCATTACTACTTTACTCTTTAGCACCTAACCAACAGTTCAGATAATAATATTAGCTAGAATGTATGGAGGGCTTCTATTTCGATGCAAGTATTTTTATATCTGTTATTATTAAATCATGAAAACTTAGGTCTTAAAAGGAATTCGATGAGTTCTCTGTCTCATTTCTCATCTAGAGGTGTATTCTCATCCTAAAGAGCTAAAAATAGATTTTGCCTGAGAAATAAATGTGACAGACCATCCCCAAAGGCCCCTTTATCACTACGATTTTTTTAAATTCTATGATTCGTTTTACATATACTTCCAAACAAGATATCTCCAAAAAGATCTTCGAGAAACCCACTTAGGTAGTTTAAAAGATTGCACTAACATAAAGTTCTTCCAATCTATGATCTATGCCTAGTCCAGAATTAAATAAATGTATTTAATCACTATATTAGTTGCAAAGCTAAGTGTGGATAACTAGAATACATCAGACTCAATGTAGAAACGTGAGCCTACAACCTGATCTTTACCTTGTCTTCAAAGCCGTGTACTTACTTTCCATCTTTTCAGCTTGACTGTGACCCAAAGAGGTCAGAAGAGCAGGGCAGGTTTTTCTAGGCCGGGCTTTTTATTTCTGCTGAGAGTCCGTATTTTTATTCGTGTCATAGGTATTCGGTGTCCCAGCAGATTACATCCTTCATGCAATACCCAAGCACTGCCACTTCCTTTGCAAAATTCCTTGGCAGGAAACACCAACGAATGCTAGCTGCGTCCCAGGAATATTGCATATTGGACTCTGTGAAAGATTTTACACAATATCCCTTAATTGTGCTTAAAGAAATGGTGATATCGGGAAAATCACAAAATATGAATGAAATTTAAAGCTTAGGATAATTTACTACCCAAGTTTGCATCTATATGACAATACTCTTGGTGAGGAAATTACCACTGCGTTTTTAAAATGACATCAACTGTTATCTCTCTGGAAGATATTCTTTGCCTGGGAGGCAGAAAGATGAATGGCTAGTAATATTCTTTCTTATTAACCTGTTTCACAACACAGAATTATCTTTTTATCAGCGATCTATGTATTATACAGGATTCTACCCTAATGCAAGAAACGCTTAGTGTTTCAAGGTGACTAGAGATAAAGAAAAGAAAAAATATTGCATAAAGTTGATTTATTACCAGGAAACCCTACAATATTTAGACAACTAAAACAAACCTCCGAAGCGATCCATTTGTGACATGGGCTAACAGAAAGGTAAGAAATTTACACCAGAAGTGAATTTTCAGCATGAGCTATGACCTCTGAAGAAATGATATTCGTAAAGTAAATGGTAATAGAGCTTCCTGCATGGCAGCTGAAACACACTGCTAGGAAAACACAGAATAACAAGCATCTTTTGGCGACTTCAGTTTAGTTTTAATTACTGAAGAAACAGCCTTCTCATGCTTCTCTAGTCCTGCCTCTGTCAACACTCCATTTGGAACCTAGCTTCTCGGAAGCTTATGTGTTTGCAATATAAGTTGACTCTTGAGAGCTTTTGTTTTGTAAGATGTTTTTTTTAATCTCTATTTTCAGCTGGATATGTGTAATTCCTTCCTACCATTTCCCATTCACTCATTTATATTCTACCCAGACAGATATTGCTATGTTCAAAACGCCAGGGTCAAAAATTAGTTAGGAACATGACTGCCTATGGAGGCTCACATCTTCATCCTGAACAATCCACTGATAAAATTGGAATATCGGGCATCCAAGGAGTCTGCAGCCATTCCCTGCGCTTCCAACGTTTTCAGGTATATACTATTACCTTTATTGGTTAGTTTTTCTCCCCGAAAAGTTATTTTCCTCAAACATTTTCACCTTCCTCCACAGTTTTTTTCCCTCATAGCCTCTCTACCAGTGGTTTCCAAAGTGTGGAACGCAGCTCACCGGGGTTTCTAAGTCTTTCTGAATATCTGCAAGGTCAAAGCTGTTTTCATAATACTAAGACATGATTAGCTATTTTCATTGTGTTGATGGTTTGCATTGACAGTGCAAAAGCAATAGCGGATAAGACTTCTGTCACTTTAGCAAAATCAAGACAGTGACATCCAACTGTTTGATAGAGTCATTGTATTTTTCCACTGCCACGTAATCAGGTTTTTTTTAAATGCCAGTCTCACTGAGGAATGTCCTTTATGAAACAGTAAAAATTAACTATAAAACTTGACACTTTAATACAATATTTAATACTCCAGATGATGAAATAAGAAGCAGATATGAAGCACTTTGGCCACATGTGGAAGTCTAAGCTTTGTGTCAAGGAGAAGCGCTTGTGCGACCATTTGAATTGTGAGCTACACAGGGAACTTTGCGGAACACCATGTTTACTTGAACGAATGACAGACTGTGATTACACTCAATCTTGCAATTCGAGGGATATTTGTCCAAGAAAAAAAACAAAGTAAACGTATCACTTCATGAAAAGCAACTGACAATGTTCGTTGCCAATGATAAAATTAAAGATTTCATATGAAAATTGGAATTTGGGAAAACTTGTATCCACAATGATGAGCTTGACAGCTTCTCAATACTTAAAGACTTTTGGATGAGGTTGGTGGTAATATTGATGAATGCAATTTTTATACTGTGTAATGAAATGTGTTGACATTTGGAAGATCTACATAACTCAGTGAACTTATATTTCCAAGTGACCGTTGCAAAATTTTATACAAATCATGGAAGATCAAAAAGATCCACTGGAAATGCAAAGAAAACCAATGGATTTTCATGTAACAGTATACAAAGTATCCATTTATGTAGTTTTAGGTTTAACATTTCAAGTAACCTTTAAGAAACAATTTGCCAAGTTTTGGTGTAGTATCACAGAAAAATGTCCCCAATGATCTTTAGAGACTATTAAAGTATGTCTACCTTTTCTACTGCATATCTTTGTGTGAACAGATTTTCTTCATATGCTTCATCCAAAATAACATACCCCGAGAGATTAAAAGCAGAAGCAGACTTGAAAATCCAGCTGTCTTCTATAGAGCTGGACATCAAAGAGACTTAAAAAGATGTAAAATAATAGTATTGCTCATTTTCTTTATTGTTTTGGAAAAATGTATTATAACAGCATTTATGTTATCAGGTTTAGTCATTTTTAATTGATATACAATTTTTTTAATTTCTTAGTTTTAATTTCTAATATAAGAAGTATAGATCGATATAATTCACATAAACAAAAAGCTTGGGGGCATCATCCTCAATAATTTTTACAAGAGTAAAGAGGTCTCGAGACCAGAAAGTTTGAGAACGTTGATCTATACTTACTCACTATCATTACATACTGGTCGTCTTATTACTCAACCAACCTGCCTACTTTTAGGCCAGGGGTTCCTAACCTGGGGTCTTGAGTGGTTTTGAGAGAGGTCATGGACACCTTGAAATTTCACAGAATTTCACATAGTTGAATTTTTTTCCCCTGGGGCAAGGGTCATAGATTTTATAAGATTTTCTATAAGTCACCAGGCAGGAATTGCTGCTTTCAGCAAAACCAGGGAATGTGTCTTCTCTAAACTCTTCCCAGATGCCAGGATGACCAGCATGGAAGTCACTGGGTCCCTGGCGTTGAGAAAGAGTGACCTAATTCGACCAATTGAACATTTAACTGAACTACTTATTCTTGCTCTGTGCACGATCCCATGCCAGGAGCTGGAAGGTAAGGAAAGAACAAACTAAATAGGACAGAGGTATCTCTTTCCTTAGCTGTCTTTCATGCTCCTTCACTCTCATTCTTCAGGATGGATTAGATGCCCTTCTCACTGCTTCCCTAACTCCCTCTCTACGTGCCCATCTCTACGCTTCCCACAATGTAGTGTAATTTCACGCTTGTCTCCCCTACTAGACTGTGAGTTCCTAAAGAGTAGGGGCTATGCTAAGTTTTCTCATCCACTAAGTCTGACACAGTGCCTGGGAGATATATATATAAAACAAATGCTCAGTTATTACCATTTTTAGTGCAGTGAGTTTACAGTCTGAAAGGAGGAAGCAGAACATAAGTAACTATCATAGTAATAGAAACAACAGACATAGCAGCTAAGAGCGCACTCTGGATTCAGACTTCTTGTATTCAAAGCCAAGGTTCTACCACCTAATCCTCTCTGTGGTTCAGTTTCCTCATCTGTAAAATAGGAACAATAATAGTGTGTACCCTATAGCATTGTTATGAGGTAATTGTTATGAGATTAAATGAGGTAAGTCTTGTAAAATGCTTAGAACAGCGCCTGCACATAGGCGGGACTCTCCAGGTAAAGAGATTAAATTGTTCATATCTGGCTAACTATGGGGAAGCTCTAATGGAGGGCAGTATTTGAGCGAAGTGCATTTTATTCTAATATCACTTTAATTATCATTAACATCCTTACACTTGTTTGAGAATAAATTTATAGAAGTCGATATCAAAGTAGCAATCAGGTTCATCAACTTTTCATTTTATACCCAGTTAATCTCTGATAACTTTTCTGTTTGAGTGACATACTCTAGCATCATAAAGCATTGCGCAGTATTAAATGTTATGCACAAATAGGTACCTAATGGTGGGTTTAAGGATGTTTGCAGGAGTCCAAGTTCTTTCATTTTCCTGATTATAACTGCATTTGCATAATGTATGAATTCAAACATTATTGCTATTAAATAATGCATAAATATTCTCCCATGACGAAATATGCCTGTTTCTTCCTCATGAATTCTGTTGAGTGTTTCATTCAGTTGTTCTTCTATTTAAAATGTATTTAGAGATCTGCATACATCAGAACTCTGACTGGGAGAAACATTCTAGCCAGAAGAACAAACGTACTCAGAACTGTAAATGAAATATACATTATTAAATGGGCCAGATTTTCCCCTTCTTCAGGGTACATTGTCTTCAGAATCTAATGTTTAGTATTTTAGAAATGGCAAATAGTTCCCTGATCACCTGATAATCAGAAGGGATTTGCATGTCTAACAAAACTTTCTTGGAAGGTCTCAGAAAGCAAAAGAGTTTTTTCCTTTGTTTTGTTTTATTTTTCCAAACTTAGATATAAATATGAACATGATCACATACTTTAGAGATTTTCTTATATACTAGGAAATACTATCTAAATTATTAGAGGCAATGCTAATTGGTAGGAATTCCCACTTCAACTTTACAGCTTTAAAAATTCTATTTAATGTACTCTCAATGATTCTCTGATAGAAACCACAGCTGGTTCTTTGTTTTATATACTATATGTTTAAAACAAAATAAATGAGTATTTTTTTCTAACTATATTGTCTCCTTTTCTATTCCAAATAGATGACTTGCCTTTTAAATTCCCTTTCACTTATAAAAGAGATGTAACCTAGGACTTAATTTAGAATCTAATGTAGTAGATTCTCTTGTCTTAGTCTATTTTCTATTTGCTGCTTATATGAAATAATCAAGTGACCAAACCAGACCACATTTTAAGAACTGTATTTTATTTTATAATTTGCCATTATGATGCCAAAAGATGTCTATCCTCATATTACGATTCCTGCAATATTACTCACAGACATGCAATCACATACACATATGAAGGGAGCTATTTTCTCTGTCAGATGGATTTTCTGTCACTTCCCTATTATATCCTCTACTTACTACTGCTGATAAAATGGTGTGATGCATTCAAATGTCTAATAAAAAAAAAAGAATGTGCTTTTAAAAGAATGCATTTTTAATTCTAAGTGTTTCATTATAAGCAAAAGAGCTCTGAAATGCATCACATGAACTTCAATGGCAAATATAAAAATACTTTTATTCTAAAATTGAATATACCTGTACAATAAACAAAATAAAATGAGCTGTGATACTGCATGTCAGTTTCACACATGGAGCTCCCAAACGAATGTTTGCTAAAGAAATCAATTTCTTATACCACAGGGCTATTCATTAAACCTTTTCCACTTTCCCAAGAAACATATGCAGTTGAGCCATCAAAAGTATGACTAGTGCCAGATGCTTCAGTTTTAGAGAGTGCAAATTTTTAGCACAAAAACTTGAATCAAATTTGCTTCTTTTTCAACCTCTTTAATGAGCAATTCTGAAGTCCCATGGTGCAATTGATTTTTTTTTAAATCAATAGGAAGCAGACCACTGGGTGTGGAGATCCAAGGACTGCGCATTGGAGAATCATTGCTACAGTTCGGAAGCATTAGGCTCTTACTCATTCTCTTCACGGTTCATGCCTATAGGATATAATATATAACTTACTTCAGTCTTAGAAAGTAAAGAGAGCTGCCCAAAGCAGCATGCCCTAACATTATATTATCTTCAGTGGGAAGAAAGTTTATAAGAACTTCAATCCAAATTCTGAATTTTTAAATCCAACTGCTGTTACTTTTTCCCAGTATTAGAGTGAGAAAGAAAAGACAAGAATGTGGGGTGAATGCTGTAGGCAGGAGAAGGAAATTTGAGAAGCCGCTCGGAGATGGGTAGCCACTCTTTGAGCTAAGTAGAGGGAAGGCGGCAGAGACTGGAGGACACGGTTCCCTCCCAGGTGCACACCAGCCTGGGCACCAGAAGGGCTGTAAACTCCACCCTCAACCCCAGAGGAAGAGCCGACCAGAGACTCACCACTCCCTCGACTCCACCTAACAAACCCAATCCTTACATTGTCAGAAGAATTCTGCTTTGGAACTTATTTTGACCAGTTAAGAACTTGATTCAACAAACCAAATGGCATCAGATTTTTGATAGCATGTTTGTTTGTATTGAAGCATATTAAGTAGCATAAATAGAGATGAAACTCAAATTGCATCTGCGAGAATGCTATGGCAACACTGGGAAATTTTGCTATTCTGGGTATTTCCAGCACCTTTAGACTGTTTTGTAGGTCTCCTCAAATCAGATGTCTTTTTCCTCACTTTGCACAGTCCTTCAACCATAAGAGCTTATTAGTAGAGAAAACCTTTTGAAAGACACTAAATTTTGTCAAGGTGCTAGAAAATCACGCATTACATGGGGTCTATTGATTGCAAAATTACTCTGTGATGTCTGAATATTATGTCTGCCCCTAATATCCCAATCGCCGACACTGACAAGTAAGTATTCCTGTCTTGGGAAAATCAAAGCTCTGGTGACACTCGCACTCACCATGGCATTTCCCTGGAGTCCCGACTTCGGGTCCCATCACCAGCTCCTACTCATTTAAGCAGCTTCTCTAAGGCCGAGACAAAGGAATGTTTAATCAGAAAATGTATTAACTAATTGGTGAAGCCTATTATGAAAATCCCTCTAATTATTCCAAGGTGTCAAGAAAAAGGGCCCATCAAGAGGGTATCAATGTTACATCTGTGACAGCAAAAAACGACATTTGGAGGTCCTCCTCTCCTGGGCCTTTTCTTTGATTTCTGCCTTTAATACTGATAAGAAGTGACAGTAGTTGGATAAAACAATCAAAACTTGAGTTGAAGAGCTTATAAACCTTCTGACACTTCAATAAACCAAAAGCCAATATGAAACTAGCAAAAACAGTTTTATTTTAACTCTGGCTAGCCACACACCACAGACATGACATCCATTTGCAGAGCTCCAAGCTATCTCCTTGATATAATATTTTACTAACTCTCATCTCACATCTTTTAAATAAGAAATAAATGCTAAATTCTACCAAGAGAAATGAAATCTTTTATAATCTTTTAGACAGTTGTTGTCATCCCTCAGGAGAGCTTTATGCCTGCTGCTAAATGTCTACAAATCAATATTTAATATTTTGAAACATGAAGTCTTAATTATCCATCTCCCCTTTAAGCGTGAAACCTTCACCGAGTGAAAATAAAACCATTTGTTGGCTGATGGATTGATTGCCACTTATTAGCACTTTTTTGATCTGTAGGTCAGATTACAGGGCTCCATTCCAAACACACACTATGCCTTATCATTTATGCTTGGATGTGTGAGTGTGCAGAGCAGAATATGTTAACTCAGGGCTGTCTGAAGGTCTTTTTAACTTCAGTTCATTGGACTAACACTGTCGAATTAAAAAAAAGAAACGATCTTCAAGTCATAGCTATTATTTATACCTCAGACAGACTTTCTCTTCTTAGGTACAATGACAATGCACATTATAATGACTTATGTACAAATTGGAACATAAAAGAGAGTTGCGTATCTCACTCCCTACCAAGGAGGAAAGGGGAAATTGTCTGATTTTGGTCAATTACACCAAAATACCACAAAAGACCCAATTACAAAAAAAAGGAAAACAATCCATAGGTTTCTGTGGACCTTTAACCTGTCTATACTTGGTCAGAAGCTTAACCACAGCAAGAGAGCTGAACCCCGAGCAGAGAGGTCTTCTGCCTCTGGAGTAGAGATCACAAGCTGATTGGTGATAAGTAATAACCTAGGTTTTCTCAGATGTGTTCATCTTAAACATAGGAGGAGCCTCCTGAAATGGAACACACGGTGAAGTGGAAAAAAGATGTGTCTGTGTGCCAGAACCTATGAATGTGACCTTACTTGGAAAAAAAGAAAACTTTACAGATATAATTAAATTGAGGATCTCGAGATGAGCTCATCCTGGATTATCTAGGTGGGCCCTAAATCCAACGTCAAGTGTCGTATTAGAAACACACTGAGAAGAGACACACAGGGGAAAGGAGAAGGCTATGTGAAGATGGAGGCAGAGGCTGGAATTCTGCAGCCACAGCCATGGAATTGCAGGGGCCGCCAGTGGGAGAAGCAGAGATGAAGTCCCCTCAGAGCCTTGGGAAGGGACACAGCCCGGCTGACATCCTGATCTCAAACCTGTGGCCTTCAAAACTTTGACAGAATAAATTCCTATTGTTGTAAGTCACTGAATCTGTGGTGATTTGTTATGGAAGCTCCAGGAAACTAATACACATGACATGAACACAAGATGACTTAAAGGGCTGCTGGTGAATTATACAGGTACAGGGACAAATACATCATGGGAATTTGTCCTAAATCCAGCCAGAATGAGAGGTTCAGGAATGTTTAAAGGCCTTCAATTGACATCAGTTTATCTTGCTTTGTCTACCGTTAACACTTTTTGGTCATTTCTCTATTAAGTCCCCTATATGCCTAGAACTGTGGAATAGTGGGATTGTCTAGCTTTGGGTTTGCACATCAGCTCTGCCACTTAACTTAAACATCACTTAATAATGCTGAGCCTGCATTCTATTACTTAAAATGAGAAGATAATAAAGCCTCCTGATAGGTTTGTTGTGAGACTAGAGACATATTTGTAAAGTGTTTAATACGGTGCCTATAATACTGTTGGTGCCTAATCAAGAGTAGCAGTTATTACCTCACCAGGTATTGTGAGAATTAAATAACAACATATACACCTTCTGACACCAAGGAAGTATTTAATAAATGCTACTGTAGTTATTATCATTATATATTTTTGCTCCCTAGAGTTTCCATCTTCGCAAATTGGCAAGCACAGGCTAAATGCGTTCCGTGGCTGCCCTCGCACTGGGGTTAACATCCCAAGCCTCTTACATACCCTCCAGCCCTGTGCAGTCTGATCTGCATAGCACCTGGCACACTATTGCATCCTGTGCCAAAGCCTGGGGCTTATCCTGATCCAGCCCCCACCCACACCCTCTAGCTTCCAGTCAGTTCCTCAGAGGAGCTTTCTCCTTTTTGCCTTTGCTCTTCTGAAATACTCTTCCCCACTCTGCTGCTCTCAGCTCAATCCAACCCATCCTTCATGTCCCAGCTGAAATCTACGTCCTTAGGGAGGAAGTCCCTGATGTCCACCCATCCTCATCTCACTAGGTCCTGTATTTACCTTCTTCATATTTACTCCTCTTCATAATTGTGATTATGTGTTAAAGCTTGTCTCCTCTACTAGGCTATGTAGCAGGGAAAATACATTGAGGATATTAAAGTAATACATTTTCATGCTAGTTTCATCGCTAGTTACAAATTATTTCATGGCTACAATAAGAACTGTCAGGCCTGATAGACTCAAATCATGTATTTGTTTTTATTAGTATAGGGAGAAAGATCCTTTCTTCCACGATGGGTAAATTATGAGGCTTGGTACACAGGGGAAAAAGAAGGATTGAAACAGGGAAGTTCATGCACAGGGAAGGGGAAGTCCAACTTTTCTATCCCAATAAATTGCGGAAAGAGGAGAGAGCCAAGAAGTCCTATGAATATAAATCTATACCTTTCTGCTTTGAGGGCTGCGTGAGTTGGCCAAGGCTGCCATAATGAAATACTGCAAGCTGGGGCTTAAACAACAGGATTTTATTTTCTCACTATCCTGGAGGTGAGAAGTCCAAGATCAAGGCATTAGCAGACTTAGTTTCCTCTGAGATTTCTGTCCTTGGCTTGCCAAAGGCCACCTTCTCACTGTGTCTTCAGTAGGTCTTTCCTTGGCATGTGGACCCCTGGCGTGTCTCATGTGTTCAAATCTCCTTGTATTATGAGACTACCAATCAAATTGGAGTAGGGTCCACCCACATGACCAAATTTAACTCTAATTAAAGGCCCTATCTCCAAATACATTTACATTCTGAGCTACTGAGGGTTAGGGCTTCAACATGTGTATATGTGAGGGGAGACAATTCAGCCTGAAACAGAGATAGAATCTTCAAGATGTAGAGAGTAATAGAAATATGTAGGCAAGTCTGAGAGAGCCCAGTGATGCCTGTTTTCTCAGGTAGCACTTCGGAAGGCTGGGAAGAACAGTGCAGCACTGGTCTAGAAAGGCAGCTGGAGAGATGGAGATAGGATGGCTCCGCAGGGCCCACGTGGGACATGCAGGGGTTCTGCGTGTCCCAGTAAGCATGAATTCATTGCTAGGGCAGTGGACCATCAGGGACCTGCGTCACGACAAGGAGGACTATAAATCAGAGACAAATGGTTCGACCATGGACTCCAGGGACAGATCTCACCTATCATTCCAAAAATTCAAACAGCGCTGGTTGTGCCTCATCAGCCGAGAGCACCAGTATCCAAAAAACACCATGTAAATTCTCACCCCCTTCTCTTCCATAATCACAAGGCCGCCCGAACAAGCCCTGTGCAGCCAGATGCCATTGTGGAAAAGAGCAGGAAGACAGACAAAATCTGAAATACTAAAGATTTGCCTAAAAGATTGAGTCAGATAAAAAAGACAATCTAAACTAGCCCTAATGGAGAAATGAAACTTCTGAATTTAGTAAAGATTTAACCCACAGAGACTGACTGTTAAATGACTGAGGTTGAGAAAGATTGGACAAGTGGTAGAAAAAGAAGCTACTTTTCCTGCACATCAGAACCGTGGTCTGTATTAAATGTGGACATTGTTCCAACTACAAACTCTGGGAGAACAGGGAGCTTGTCTATTAGGTGTATCTAGTACAAAGTTGGTGCTAACAAGTTATCAAATGAATGTTATCAAGCTTGCAGCAACTTCTATGCTAAATTACATCCCTCTTCGTCTTGAAAACAAGACTTAAAACTTGCTTCCACTAATGGCATTTTGCACAGTTATTCAGCTCCCACTATTCCAAATAATTCCAATAAGCAAATCTCCAACCTTTCAAAACAGTAGTGAAAGTGAACTAAGCTCCACATCCAAATTTATCCAACCGCTAAATCTGATGCCATCTCCAGTTCAGGACCCTATAACGGGTATCACATTAATTCCAACTCTGTCCATCTCTCTTGGCTTTTTCCTACCTCGTTCTCTCTTCTATAATTCCAAATGAAGACATATCGGCCGCCATTAAGCATGTCCTTTCACTGACTCCCTCACTCTAGTCTCTACCTTGGCTCAAGCCATTTTTCCTACCCAATTGTCTTGTTCCTGCCATCCATGTACATCAATGTCCAGATCAAGTAATCCCCAATACCTCTATTCATATGAGTCTCCTTTACAGTTTACAGTTCTTTACATTCTAGTACTTCATAATTTAATATTTAGTCTTATCTATATACGAGACATGCATAATACTAATTCAAGACCTGCTGCTAGTATAATTCTATAGATGGATAGATACATACATACGTATTTTATATACACACACACACACATGTACATACGCATGCGAGTGCAGTTTGTCCTGGTAATCAGATGTACTCTCCTTAGACATAGTCCATACCTTTAAAGTGCATTAATTTTGTACTCTATAGTTTATAATGTAGTAGGCCCTCAATAAATGCTTTTCGACTGATCCTAGATCAGACACGAGTTTATTGTCTAGCAAACATACCAACAGTAACAGTTGAATTGTATTTGCTTAATTTTTTAACTCACTTTTCCATCTTTGGTATTTTACGAGTTATTTTGATTTAGCAAGTGGGAGACTTTTCCAGCGCCAGCCCATCTGCTCCTCCTCCTGATTTTGAAGTGGTCGGCAGGCTAAATTGGTAACATCTTTCATCCCGTGGCAACGCCCCATGTTGTCACAGGCATGCAATTCTGATTTCATCGCCCTATTGAGCCAAAGGCAACGAGAGGCAACAAGAGATAAATCCCTTCAAAAACTCAATAAGTTTAATAATAGCTAACAGACACAGAATACTGCCCACCATAGAAATGCTTAATTGCTCTTTGTCATTAAGTTAGCTCTAATGATAAAGGCTCTTTGTGAAGGTTCCTTCCCCTTTGGTATTAGACTGTGAAGGATTGGACTGGAAAGAGCTTTGGATATACACCTCCCCACCCCTCACACAGAATCAGCTACTCTGCACTGGTAGTAATATAAACAGGGAGGAAGACAGTCTACTTAGAGGTAGACTTCTTAAGGGAATGCATCTTCACAGTCATTCTAGATAATACGCCACAGTGTTTTAAAAATCTTCATCTGAGCCAATACTACCCTATGTCTTCCAGATCACTCCTGTTTTACTTTAAATGGAACTAATCTTAGCCCTCTATGGAGACCAAAACAAATTAATTCTAGGTGTGGACCTAAAAGTAATAGAAGCCCATTGCTTCTCTAAAGGATGTTAAATTATGCTTACATTCTATTTACAATATTCAAGGGAAATAGCCAAGTGAATTTATAGAAAGGTTTCATTTGTGCTGTGGTCATTATAGTAGATTTTTTAAAAGCTCTTTTCCCACGAAAGAAATCCACTAACTGAATATAAGGATTGCAAATGATTTCCATCAAGTTGAAATGTAGGAAAAATATTAGAGAAATTTAAAGTAAAATACACTAGTGTAAACATAAAATGCAAAAGCCACATTTATGTTTAGTCACTAATCCACTTCCACTAACTTTCTCTTCATTATTTTCCTTTGGAAATTCAAAGGTCATACCTACACAGCACTACGTCTATGAATTACGAGAAAACCGAGACAAATAGGTGGGACAGAGACCAGCCCTAGGCAAAACCATAAAACTATAAAATGTCGTTTCAGGTATCCCTCTTTTCTTCCTCCCCATAACCTCAATCTTTCAATTCAGTATCCCCCCTACTCCTTTTGAAGGAGTTCTCACATGAACTCAGCAGACTATTCAAATACACCCCGAATGGCAAGATTCTCTTTTTATGAATATGGGATAGGAGACTTCTTGTGTAAAATGGTACAATTCTTCATGATTAGAGAAAAACATTTGCTTCCCCGGACATGGACAAGAAAGCTAATTGCTCCAGGGGTTATTTGCATTCCTGTGTCACTGTCATCATCCTCACCTCAATTGATATTTGCACCGTCCATTGGCCTGAAGACATCACTGCCATCAGCTCTACAGTTTCCTGAGCCCCAGTCTCATAACTTCTTAAATAAAATTCAGTTCTGCTTTAATCAGCAGCGAAAGTTTGGGCTCCACAATTATTTTAAGGCCATTTTCCTACCAAATATGCATTATAGGTTCGTCTGAATCTTGCTGCGCAAACAGCTCACAAATGAACATGAACTTGCTTAAATGTCAAGGGTTTGGTAGAATTTCAGATATGAAAAATGGGCTGGGAAAATAACAGTGGTCCTGT
This sequence comes from Pteropus alecto, assembly GCF_000325575.1. Taxonomy (NCBI): domain Eukaryota; kingdom Metazoa; phylum Chordata; class Mammalia; order Chiroptera; family Pteropodidae; genus Pteropus; species Pteropus alecto. The sequence goes on along the minus strand of NW_006442103.1, from coordinate 2,723,085 downwards.
ACTCAGAAAGCAGTAATGTCATGCCACAGCTGATTCTTTTGCTACAGGTCAAATCGTTAACAATTACCAGTTAATGATCATTAACAACGAAATACTTCTCTTCACTAGGCTTGAGTTTTTTACACGGACATCCTCAGAAAATCAAATTCTGAGTAATGTTATTCAATGTTTATAGGTAACTTCCGATTATCTTCCCTCCACATTTTCTTCTTCCTGACACCCAAGTGATCTTGATTTTCCTACAAAACATACAAGCATGCCACTGTCGCATTTCAAACCCTTTGGACTCTCTCTACAACCTTCAGAATATAATCTGATTCTTTTAGAAAATCATACCAAGACCTTCCCCATGAGAGCCCGCCTCTCGTTTCATACTCATTCCTCTATTTCTCTTTCATAGCTAAACTCTTTCACCTCTCCCTCCTCTCTGTCTCGCATATACCTTTTTAGCCAGGAAGGATTGGTTCAAAATTCACCTCCTCTAAGTTCCCTAGGGAGTTAGTCACTCTTCCTTCTGTAAATACCCAGTGTTTTTGTTGATACATAACTTGACCATGTCCTCCCACCGGACTGAACTCCTTGAGGGCAAGGGTCAGTTCTTCTTCATCTTTATATGTCTCTCTAGTCTACCACCTGGCCAGATACATGATAGAATGTCAATAAATATTTACGTAAAAAAACAAATGATGAAAAAAACAAATGCCTCCCTTTAAAGTTGTTGGAAGTATGCCAGAGGGAAACATTTTCAACTACTACACGTTACTTTATTTTGACTACAACATGAGCTTCAGAATTTTTCCCAGGCAGTCGTATGGCATAATAAAGCAAGATCAAGTAGATTGTTGTCTATGCGACCAACCCCTCTTCTGAGCAAGATAGGCATGCTTGCATGGGATATGCTGCTGTGATAAATAATCCACAAACTTTAAACTTCAAAAAAGAAATGAATCCAAAATCTATCACCCAAAGCCTCAAATAATACACCCACTTCTGATACACAAAGTCAACTTAACAGGAAGAATGTGTCATTTAGCAATCAGAAAACATGTTTCAAATATAGTCAAAACAAAGGGTAGACACTCATTGTAGTAAGAATAGAAATGAATAACGGTTGGTTAACCTGTGGATGTTTAATTCCTGTTTCGTTTCCATTCTCATTACAAAGGCTCCTATTGTCAGAGACATAATGTAATTCCTACCAGAGGACTTGAGAAATCGGATTTAAAACAGGCCAGGGATTTAGTTATTCAGATCAGATTTGCCAAAATGTCCAAAAAATTAATCAGTTCATCCTGCACTATAAGAAGAACACAAGGACTAACTCATGAATTATGGAGCAGTTGGTCTGACTCTCAAACCTGAAAGTTTCTGGGGCAATTCATTAAGAAAAAATCAATTTGTAAAATCCTGGAGGTTATTAAGTTGTTTAAAAGCAGCCCACAAAATTTGTCATGTCAAACCAATTCCATTTTCTTTTTCAGCCAGGAGGAGATGAGAGGTGGCACGAAAGATATGAAGGAGATGGTTTACTCTGTTCTTAATAAGGCTTTTGGTAAATCAACATATTGACCATCAATTACTATGTTGTTGAGTTAAGTTTAGGGACAACCAAAACACAGAAAGTGATGCAGTAACAAAATAAGAGAATCAGTCTTTACCCAATATTTATTGAGTTTCTGGAGTGTGTAAGGCACCCTGCTAGGCCATGGCGAGGGTTGTGAGGAAGGCCAAAGAAAATCAAACAGCTGCTCTACAGTCAAGATTAGAGTATGGTGTGAAAGGAAGTCACCATCACGATCTTTAACACTAGATATGAAGCACTGGCGATGTTTAGGAATTATGAAACATGAGCCCTAGAACCAGACTGTCTAAGTTTGAATCCTGGATCTGTTATTTACTAAGAGCATGAAATTGAGAAAATCATGTAATTGTTATGCCTTAATTTCCTCAACTGTAAAATAGTGGTGACTATAGGGCTATATACAGCATAGGATTTTGGTTAGTACTGAATGAGTTAGACACGTAAAGTACTTAGAACAGCGTGGGAAGTTCGAGGAGAGAGACGTTACTTCTCATGGTGGGTAGGTTTGAAAGGGAGGAGGACAAGAGGACAGAGGTGAGCAAAGGGAATCAGAAAGATACAGCATTTAAACAGACCCTAAGAGGTAGAACTTGACCACACGGAGACTGAAATAGACAGAAGAGGCGATAGTTTATATGGGAAACATTACATAGTTCTGTAATAACTAATACACTAACCACGTAGGGAAGAGTAGATAGTCCAATTTTATCCTAGCAAAGTATGCATAAAAGGCAGAAATGGGAGAAAAGATTGGGACTAATTTACATTGACATTATTAGGGACAGGAAATCAGATAAAATTGTAAAGAGAAAGATTGTAGAGAAAAGGGAAGGGGTACATCGAGCAGCTCAAAAAAATGAATATCAAGAAAAACTTACACGTACAAGACAGAAAGATGGAAATTAGAACAGGAAGGTTTCTTTCTACTTAAATTTTATACTAATTCATTTTCCTTTAATTATATGTCTGGTCTCCTTGAAAAAAAAGATAACAGATATCCATTCAAACTAGAATAAGCTGGAAAAGAGAACTGATTCTAAGAAAACGGTTGTGTTCCAACGAATTCAAGGGCAAGAAGTCCTGAAAGCTGCATGAGAGGGGAGAAAGCTATCAGGAGCAGGGTGCGCAATACTCCTTCCGTGATGCACTCTCCACTCTGTCTCATTCTCAGAGATACATCGCCATCTCCAGAGAAAGCAAATGTGGGCCTGGGCTCGGTGGACACCCCCGGGATCCTGTTATGCCTTTTCCCCTGCTCTCTCCTACCCCATAGACCAGCACCTCATCAAAGCTGGACAGTAGGAGTCCATGAGTTGTTGCTGGGTGGGATTGTGGCAAGATATGACCCCTACTTGTCTAGACACTTCTGCTGTACCTAGAAATGAAATTGGCACAAATTGCCTACTCAGAAAATATTGAGAGACTTACTATTTATATGGGAGCCTCAGTTTATGCTAATTCCTAATGTTATCTTTAAATGAGATCCTTTTTTTCCTTCAATGTGAGGAATGCACACATCTCAAGAGGTGTTTTACTTGATTTTGAGAGAAACCAGTGCCTGGGTTATAAATCAGAGACAGCCTAGTTTCTTTGATAATTGTATCCCAGCGACAGATGTATATTTTAAGCTACCTTTCCCCAGTCCTCTCCTCAAACGTATAATGTTTTAGTCTTTTATTCTTTTTCCATATTAGATGCTACCAAGAAAACCTTCTCCACCCTGTCACAGATTGTGTTCAGATCTCAGAGAAAAAGCAGCCCTCTCCACTAGCATGTCACCTCTACAGCCACAGAACACATATTCCCCACCCTACCTGAGGAACTCACTGAAGAAATACAAAGTGGTGACTGCCATGACACTCAGATATCAGCAGGCACTGTCCCCACACCCAGTCATGCTCCTGCCCAAGGATCTGCATGAGCAGAATCCCTTTCCACAAGCCGACCTCACCTACGCTGTGCAACACAAGCAGCTAATATTTAAATGCACCTGATTTTCCTGCACGTAAGGAATGAGTCTGTATCACTGAACTTCGAAAGCAACATGAACGGCAAATTATTACAAAACGATGAAGTTCCACCACCACGCTAGTTCTTTATACGAACGTTTAAGCTGCATTACGTATGAAGTCTAAATGATCTCCATTCCTGTGGGTTTTGCCCCCTCAAGGTACTCTACCTGAACTACCTCCAAATCCAGGCTGAGCTGGAACCCCACCTAGAGTCATATCCTTCCTTGATTCCTTACTCTCCAACTTCAAATCCCAGGGGAGAGGCATATGCTGATGTGAGATATTGCTTCAGTGAACAGAAAACTAATCTGGAATTTTTCTGAGCTTTGTCCTGCCCTTTGCAATAATCAGACTTTCTGTTGACAGTTCCTTCTTCAATACTCCACAGCTAGTGAGACTCCTTATTCTATGTACTTTGCTGTCTAGAGCCCTATTAACCTCAGATTTATTAGCTTTTTTGTCAACCACTTACACTGCCAGCCTCCCAAGAGGAGAACACATCACAAAGCAAAGAAACTCTATGAGACACATACATAGAAAAATATCTCAAATAGCAAACATTTACTGAAAGCAGAAAGTCAGATGATAGCACTTGAATAACCCTTCTCCCCCACAAGCACATTCTATAGATATACGCATGGAAGTTGTGCAAATAAATCTCATTATTATACTGCTGAAGTGCAGAATTATTGTCTCTCTGAGAGTCCTGAGATGAAGTTGGAAATCTTCACAAATTTACTGGGCTGGCTCCAGACACACGCTAGAGTGCACTCATCAAAATGAATGCATTTTAGAGCAAGTCCAAAATAGATTATTTCAAAAATCTAAGACTTTGCCTTGGAGGGGCTTTTTTTTTTTTTTCTCCCCTTCTCTTCCCTTTTTCTGGCTTCCAAGGGGGAAGAATAGAAGACAATAATTGGTAAAAGAAGGAGAAAAAAAGGTAATTTGATTTAAGTTACTGAGCCAGAGAGCCAGCAGAGGTTACTGACAGCTTGGGATCAGAAACAGAAATTAGAGCAAATATATCTATAGAAAATGTCTGAAAAGTCCATTCAGCTCCAAATACAATGGTTTTGAGATCTCTAATGCAACCTGTTTTGGCTGACCAGGCGCCTCTTTGGTTAGTTCCACAGACACTTCCCTCAAGGTTTTTCTTCATTAAGTGTTATGCTTCTAAATTATTCCTCTTTAATATATCAACCTGATATATGTGGCTCAGATTAATCATAAGATCAACCAAAAGGGACATAAGTAAACATGACTTGCCATTGGATTCATTTTTTAATCCAGGTCACATAAAGTGTTACTCAGAACTAAAATTCCTTGAGTGCTTACTAAGTGCCTGGCATTGTCTGATTTCATCTAACTTATCTCTCTAAATTTTATTTAACTCTCAGCAATCCCATATGATAGACGATATTATTGGCCTCATTTTACAAATGAAGACAGAGAATAATGACCAAGGTCACACAGTAAGTGATAGAGGCAGAACAGGAAAACGGGAAGTCAGGCTTCAGAGTTTGGGCTCTTATCCATTGCCATCACCTTCCTAAAATATTACTTATACTAAAAAGTATGCTAGCTATTGTAACATATGCCATAAAAATTAAATTTTCAGAGTTATTACCTTCTGTGAATTTGTAGGACAAAATATAGTTATTTGACTACAAGTTATTTGTCTATATACTTGTTTTTTATGCTCTAGAGCTGCACTGTTCACTATGAAAGCTACTAGCAATACATGGCTAACGAGAATTTGGGGTTGGGATTTTCTGATTAATTTTGAGCACCATTATTTTAGGAAAATATTTCCAAAGGAACTGTTGGAAAAGAAAGGCCCATGAGAATACGTTGCCTTGGTTGGATATTTCTACATATGTATGTTCTAAGATTTCATACATGTGTAATCCTAAGAGAAGAGAAAGCGAG
>NW_006442103.1:2699471-2717239 GCF_000325575.1 Pteropus alecto | reverse complement strand
CTTTGAAAAGTAATGGCTATAAATATTCTAGTCTATGCAGACCTATTTTTGAATACAAGAAACAAACTATATAAAACAGTACATGTAATTTGACCTCTGTAGTTCCATGATAGAAGCTATCTCTGCCTCAGTGGTTGCTAGGTAATAAGATTTTAGAATAATACATTTCCTACCTCCAAATCAATAATCGTGCAATGTTAATTTAGAACATGATCTCCATGGTCACCAACAATTACCATGAGAATTTGCTTTTCATGAAACAACATTTGCACAAAATTTGTCCCTGCCAACGTATTCCTGAGTACCTACTATATTTGACATTGGCAGCTGCACTACCACGGCTTGCTCTTTGCCTTTGAATCTATTGATTAAAATGCCATTCATTTTGTACAGATAAAAGAAATATGGCTAAGCTGGCTTCTGTTTATTAAGACGTGGCCAAGTACAAATTTCATTTAACTTTAAGAAGCCCTGATATCATTTTCCTTCCATTTTTGCTTCTCACCAAAAGTATTTGAAATTCAGGGGAGAATTGCATGTAAACAATTCACCTGCAGTTTAGTGAAGAAAAAAAAAGCCTTCACCTTCTAGAAAATCCTCACTACTAATCTTTATATACACCACAAAATTCTCTAACTAAAAGCAAACTATCTCATAGATGTTCCTAAAAAGAAAACATCGACCCTGAATGAAGACAAAAGCACTTGATGAGTCAAAGGAGAATGGGTCTACATAGAGCATCTCAGATCAACTGGCGACAGGCCACTTGTTTAAAAGTCTTTCTTCATTTAAATGGAATTGCTTTACAAAAGAAAAAAATGACAGAAGAAAAGAAATATTTGGGGGTTAGGGAAGATATATCAAAATGGATGCTTATCTATATTAATTTTTGAGGGCTGATATTAAAAATTACTATAAACTGGGTGGCTTAAAACAACAGAAATTTATTGTCTAAGAGTTCAGTTCGCTAGAAGTCTGAAATCAGGGTTCAAGCCACGCTCTCAGAGGGCCACGCTCTCTCTGAAGTCTTCAGGGGAGAATCCTTCCTTGTCTCATTCTAGCTTCTGGTGGTTGCCAGAAGTCCTTGGTGTTCTGTGGTTTGTGGCAGCATAACCCCCATCCATGCCTCTGTCTTCACATGGCTGCCTTCTCTCTTTGTGTGTCTGCATCCTAATTTTCCTCCTTTTGTAAAGACCCCAGTCATTGGATTAGAGTCCACCCTAATGCAATGTGACCTCATCTTGACTTAATTACATTTGAAAAGACCCTATTTTCAAAGGAAGTCACACTCTGAGGTTTGGTAAAACACAGTCTGAGGCGAACATAAATTTTAGAGGAACACAATTCAACCCACTACTGCTGGATAGGTGGAAGATTAGATTATGTGCTACATGAGATCAAGGACCGTATTGATTAATCTCTCTATCCTCAGCCTCTAGCATGAAGTACTGTGTAGATACTTCATAAATGTTTGGTTAATATGGAAGATAGGTGAATAAAAAACAAACTACATACTGACTCTAAGTGATAAAAAACCAATAAATTGAATATGTAAAATAGAAGTAAATGGTATCTTTGTATTGCATTGTACTTTTTGCTGTTTATCTCTGTGTTTCTGTTTGGGAATAGTCCAATTAGAATTCGAGATTCCTATTTTAACCTGGATCAAAAAGCACCATCAGTCCCCTCAACCTCTCTTTGGACCTCTACTGCCACACCATGAGCTCTAAAATAAAACAACAATGTTAAAACACCAATGAAGGATTTTCTAGTTTAATTGAATTATTCTGGTCTTCTTTGAAGTACATGAAAATAAAATAGAGCTTTTTAAACAGCATTTCCAATTAAGGAAAAAGACAGAACAGTAAGCTGTCTTCATTTTACGTCAGGCTTTCTCGGTTCTTTATATACTGGTTTGTTTTTTTTTTTCAGAAGTCTAGAAAAATATGTCAGAAGTCTTTTTTCTTGGAAATTCCTTGCTTTAGCAGAAATACGACAGATTATAAGGTAAGCTCTGCTACTTAAGAGAGAGAAAGACATCTCTCTTGTCTTTATTAAATGAAGGGGTGACTAGAGTTCTCATCTTTTTATGAGAACACTACTATCCTCTCATTTTCCAAAGGTGTTTAAGTTTAGCATCCTAAAAATGGGTCAAAACACTACAAAGAGAAAATGTTTGGAATCTTGGTGATATTGATTATTTACTCTGGTGAAAAACCTTGGAAATAAAGCATAACTTTAAAAGACAACCACGGAACAGTAACAAGGAGGACTTACAACCATTCCACCCTCTTAAACCCTTCCTTGCTCCTATTTTTTTCTTGTTCCAGGGCAGTTAAATGGCATGTTTACCCCAATATTAATGAACAGCCTCTGTCAGAAGTAATTATCTGAAATTATAACTGCTTATCTATCAAGGTCTAAATGCATACATCAGTTAATAACAATATGCTGTTATTTGAAGAACAGCAATTGGACTCACTCTCCATAAACATCTCCTCACCAATCTTATTACTGAAGTCTGAAATTTTACTTTTAAATCGCTAGATTTTGAGTCAGGGTTTTTCCTATTGTAGAAAATGCAAATGTTTTCAGAGAATGGACCACCTAAAAGATTTCATTCATAAACCTTTATTATGATCCAGAAATAGAGACTATTTTTACAAATTTTAAAATAATACAGCTCCAATTATTATGATTGGTTTTTAAATTCCTATACCTGGCGGAGCTAGAGAAAAACACAGAGCCATGCTGAAAAGCGCATGAGCAATCCTACCACTTTTTCCTAGTGGACTCACTTTCTTACTCTCCTGGATGATATCTTCTTCTCTCTCCTCAAGCTCTTCCCATCTCCCCAATAACCACTCTCACCTGATGACCTTACATTTTATTTCATTGATACTTTAGAAGTTCTCAGAAGCAATAGAAACATGTTCCCTCCACATCTACCGATCAGTTTGTATGTGGGCCACATCCTCCGTCTTCCTTCTTGTCACTTTCCCTGATTCTATGTAAGGTCAGTGCTTCCCTGAACTGCATCCTCTACTCAAGAATACTGCTCCAGGATTTCCAGTCAAAGTGGCAGAGTAGGGGGATGCTGTGCTTGTCTCCTCTCACGACCCCATCAATATTACAACTAAATTTGAGAACAACCATCATTGGGAGTCTCCTGAAGTCTAGCTGAACAGAAGGCCTACAACTGGGGACACACAGAGGAGGCCACCTGTAGTAGGGGCAGAGATGCAGAGACGTGAAACAGGCCAGTCCCATACCTGCATGTAGTGGTTAAAAATAGGGAGAGAAATCTCAGCTGTGGCAGTCCCCCAGAAAAAGTGAAGGGTCCCAGCCCTAGACCAGGCACCCCAGCCCAGGCTCCAGTGACAGAAAGAGAAGTCCCCACAACTTCTGGCTGTGAAAACCAGCAGAGATTGTAGCTGGGTGAGACAGAGGGCTGCAGGAGTCTCAGGCATTCCTTTTAAAGGACCCACTCTCAGATCAGACTTATTCACTGACGAACTCACTCACTCTGACCTCAAGTGCTGGGGCAGCAGCTTGAAAGATGCCAGGATCATATAGGGTGGAACTGAATTGTCTGGCTTCAGGTTGAGGGCTGGAGGGGCAGCTTTCTCCCAGACAGAAGGGCAGAGGCTATTGTTTGTTGAGCCCTCTCCCCACCCCCCTGTGAAGACCCAGGCAGCCACCATATCTGAGTCTCCATCAACCTGGCTAACACTGGTCACCCCACCCTGGTAATTCCCCTAGACCCTGCCCCACCCAACTCATGGGCCCACCCAAGCCACTTCCAGTAGCCTTTCCACACAAACAATTTATCTTGGCTCATGCTGCAGACTTTCCTAAAATCTCTCAAAGATCTGCAAAACCCAAAAAGCAGCATCTGGCCTTGGTGTGCCTATACTTCTTGCTGAGCAGCCCCAAGCTTTGTGGCAGCTGGCCTCAGTCTCTAGCTTGGTCTCTGGAGGCACCTCTAAGCCCAGCATGAGTGGTGGCCATCAGTAGCTTGCTTGGTCACTTCTGCGTGGTGGCCCCAGGCAGGGCACAGGCTGTGACCGAACTTGGCTTGTGGTAGGGCTCCTCCCAGGAGGCTCTACAGCCAATACACCCAATGGTTGGCTTCAACCCAAGCTGGAGTGTCACCCAGGATTGCATCCAAGGATGACACACCCAAAGGGCAAACTGCGAGGCACCAGAGTCCCAATAAAGTGAATCCTGCTCCATAGGGTCTACCCGTCACTAACCAGCTCTCACAATCAATCAGCCCAAGGATCAATCAGCCCATTGGTGTTCAACATTAACCAAGGTTCAACTATAGCATAAGGGCTCGCATAACCCATATAAGGGACATACCTGGAGCATCAGGCTCAAGTGATCAGGGAGATTGTGCCACTGTGCCCCACAGGATACCTACTATCTAAGGCCGATCTACCTAAGGCCAGGTGACATGGCAGCTCTACCTAATACATAGAAATAAATATAGGAAGTCAGACAAAATGGGGAGAGAAAGAAACATGTCTCAAATGAGAAAACAGACCAAAGCTCTAGAAAAAGAACTAAACAAAATGGAAACAAGCCATCTACTAGTTGCAGAATTTAAAACACTGGTTATAAGGATGCTTAATGATTTCAGTGAGAACTTCAACAAAGAGACAGAAAACATAAATAGAAAACTTCAACAAAGAGACAGAAATAGAAAACAAAAAAGAACCAGTCAGAAATGAAGAATACAATAACTGAAATGAGGACTATATTAGAAAAATTAACAGTACATTAGATAAAGCAGAGGATTGAATTAACAATTTGGAAGGCACAAAAACACCCAATAAGAACAGCCAAAAGAAAAATAAAATCCAAAAAAATGAGGACAGTTTAAGGAGCTACTGGGACAACATTAAGTGAACCAACATTCTCACTATGAAGGTACCAAAAGGAGAAGAGAAGGAGCAAGGAATTGAAAATGTATTTGAAGAAATAATGACTGAAAACTTCTGTAACCTGGCAAAAGAAATAGAGATACAAGCTCAGGAAGCTCAGAGAGTCCCAAACAAGATGACCCCAAAGAGGCCCAAAGCAAGACCCATCATAATTAAAATGCCAAAGGTAAAGACAAAGAGAGGACCTTAAAAGCAGCAAGAGAAAAGCAGTTACCTACAAGGGAGCACCCATAAGACTGGCAGCTGATTTCTCCACAGTAACTTTGCAGGCCAGAAGAGATTGGCATGAAATATTCAAAGTGATGAAAAGCAAGGACCTACAACCAAGATTACTACCCAGCAAAGATATCATTTAGAATAGAAGGACAGATAAAGAGCTTCCCAGACAAGAAATATCTAAAGGAGTTCATCACCACCAAACCACTATTACAAGAAATGTTAGAGGGACTTCTTTAAAAAGAAAAAATAAATTAAAAAATATGGAATATAAATATAAAAAGGCAATGACTATATATCTTCAATAATTATTTTGAATGTAAATGGATTTGGTGTTCCAATCAAAAGGTAAGGTGGCTGAATGGATAAGAAACAAGATCCTTACATTTGCTGCCTACAAGAGACTCACATCAGGTCGAAAGTCATACAGACTGAAAGTAAAGAGACAGAAAAACATAATTCATGAAAATGAAAACAAAAAAGCTGGGGGAGCAGATCTATACCAGACAAAATAGACTTTAAAAGAAAGGCTAGAGAGACAAAGAGACAAAGAAGGACCCTGTGATCCCATTCTGAGTATTTATCTAAAGAAACCTAAAACACTACTTTGAAAGGTCATGTGAATCCGTATGTTCAATGCAGCATTATTTACAATAGCTAAGATATGGAGGCAACCTGGTTTTCCATCAGTGGATAAATAGATAAAGAAGAGGTGATATATATATATATACAATGGAATCTTGCCATCTGCAACAACATAGATGGACCTAGAGGTTATTGTGATGAGTGGAGTAAGTCAGACAAAGACAAATGCCATATGATTCCACTTACGTGTGGAATCTAAAGAACAAAATAAATAAAACAGAAACCAACTCGTAGATACAGAGAACATCTTGGTGGTTGCCAGATGGGAGGGTAGTTGGAGCGGGGATTGGTGAAAATAGGAGAGGTATTAAGAACTACAAATTGATAGTTAAAAAATAGTCATAGGAATATAAAGTATAACATATGGAATACAGTCAATAATATCATAATAACTATATATGTTGTCAGATGGGTACAAGATTTATCAGGGTGAGCACTTTGTAAGTTGTAGAAATGTCTAATCACTATGTTGTACACCTGAAACTAATATATTATTGTATGCCAACTGTAATTGAGAAATAAATAAGAATATTGCTCCAGTAATTTTCACGTTTTCTGCATCATCAGTTTCTCCTATTAGTTCTTTCCTATCAGCCTGCAAATATACTATGATTTATTCCATTTAAAGCAAAACCTTCTTTGACCCATGATCTCCTCCACTATTGCTCCATTTTACTGCCCCTCTTTATAGATATTCTTAAAGTGGGTCTATATTTGCTGTCTCTACTTCTTTTCCTCCATCACTCTTGAACTCAATCCAAATCAGTTTTGTTTTTATGTCACTAAAAATATTCTTATCAAGGTCATCATAGACTTCTCTATATTGTGAAATCTGACGATCGATTTTTAGTCCTCTATTTTTCCCCCTACCAGATGCATTTCACTTTCTCCTTCTGGAAGAACATTCTTTACTTGACTCCCAAGTTGTTATTCTCTTTTGATTCTCTTTCTATCCAACTAGCACCTCCTCAGTCTCTTTTACTGATTTCTCCCTCTTTCTCCAACTTTTAAATACCAGGCACACCAGGAACCATACTTATGATGACACCCAACTCATATTTCAAAGCTTCAAAGTCCAAACTTTCATATGCCACTGTCTATTTGACATTGCTAGTTGAGTCCCAAAAGGCATTTCGATTATTAACATGTCCAAAACCACACTCCTTATTTTCTTCTTTAAACCTACTCTATCCCTAAATTCATTCATCTAGGTAAATATCAGTTCCATTCTTTCAGTTGCTCAGGTTAAAACCATTGGTGTTATCTTTGACTCCTTCCTTCGCCTCATGCCGCACTCCCCCTTCATCAGCAATCTTCACATATTTACCTTCAACCTGGCTCCTTTTCCACCTCTGCTGCTACCAATATCCCTCATGATTTTGTAGCCTCCTAACAGTTCTCTTTCCCCTCATTTCTTGCCTTTCCCCCCACCCCTCCCTTCTGCAGCCAGAGTGATCTTCTCTAAATTAAAGTCAGATCTCACTTCTCTTTTTCAAAAACCCTGCAGATCCTTATCTCACTCAGAATAAAAACCAAATGTCTCAAATATTAGACTATAGTCTGGTCCCCACCACTTCTCTGAACTAATTTCCTATTTCTCTTCAATTTTCCCCCTCTGCTCCCTTCACATAGAATAATTTCTTTTCAGCAATCCCACTTCTGCGTATATATCCAAAGGAAATGAAAACAGAATAGTGAAGGGATATCTCCACTCCCAAGTTTATTGCAGCATTATTCACAACAGCCAAGATATGGAAACAACCTAAATGTCCATCAATGGATGAATGGATAAAGACTACCCACACACTGGAATATTATACAACCATGAGAAAGAAGAATACCCTGCTATTTGCAACAACATGAATGGATCATGAGGTCATTACACTAAATGAAATAAGTCAAACAGACTTATTTCATTACACTAAATGAAATAAGTCAGAGAGAGACAAATACTCTGTGATCTCGCTTATATGTGGAATCTTCAAAAGCTGAACTCATAGAAACAGACTGGGATGGTGATTACCAGGGCCTGGGGCAGGGAGGGATGTGAAAGGAATGGGGAGATGCTGGTTGAAGGGTACAAACTTCCAGTTATAAGATGAACAAGTTCTGGGGAGCTTAGGTACAGCACTGTGATTATAGTTAATAAGACTGTATTATATAGTTGAAAGTTGCTAAGAGAGTGGATCTCAAACGTTCTCACTATAAAAATGAAATGGTAAATATGTGACATGATGTAGGTATTAGCTAATGCTATAGTGGTGATCATTTTGCAATACCTAAGTATATATCAAATAACTACACTGTATACCTTAAGCTTACACAATGTTATATATCAATTATATCTCACTAAAGCTGGAAAAAATAAAATTTCTTCGCTCTTCTTCCAATATGCCAAGCATATATCCTCCTCAGGGACTTTGGACTTGCTATTCGCTCTGTCTGAAACACTCATTTGCATGGCTGTCTTTTAATTCTTTCAGGTCTCTGTTCACATGTACCTTATTAGAGTGGTCCTTGGCCATCCCATAGAAAATAGCTACCGCCACCCTGCCCTGCTCTTTCAGACTTCCCAGTACTTATCATTGCTAAATATTATATGTTCACTTGCTAATTTGTCCATTATCTCTCTCTTCTTCTAGAAATTCATGGCTAAGCTCCTTATACAGGGCTTCTTGACTGTTTTATTTATTACTATAGGCCTAGAACCTAGAACAGTACCTGACAAATAGCAAGTGTTCAATGTTTTTTCGAAAAATAAATGCCTACTTTTTACCAAATTCACTCTCCTAACAATGTCTGCCTTCTTCTTATTTTCCTCTTACTGATGAGGTAAACCTGCTCAAGGATGTGCCATCTGCAAATGACACTCAGAATTCTCTCGTAGTCAGAGTTCCTTGAAAATTAAACTATAAGGTAGCAGAGAGTTGTGGGAAATGTTAATGCATTTGTGTTAGATTAAAATTATAAGTTTTACTAGGCCTATACAACACAATTTATTTTAGAAAAAAAAAAACATTTGTGAAACAAGAGAGGATAAAAAGAAAAAGAAAACAAGAAAAGTGAGGCAGAAGGAGGATTAATTAACTACCAGTCTTACCTAGTTACTGCATAGGTGATCGATGAGTGTCATATATGTGTGAAAGCATTGTAAAGTGCATAGTAATATGCAAATCCAGTTGTTTAATTACAATCAGATTTTCTAGTTTCTTCATTGTTAATTTTGTTACCTATTTATTTTAGAAGGCTTTCTATGACATTCTGGTAACATTTCTACCTAAGTAAATGTAGAAATTGCATTCTAAACCTCACTGAATCTTCCTTTCTTTGAAAAGAGAAAGAACAAGGTAGTAAGCAGAGTAAGGTTCCCCAAAAGCACCCAAGTCCTGAACTCTGTCACCTGTGAATATGTTAAATTACAGAGAGATAATTAAAGTTACAGATGGATTAATATTGCTAACCAACAGAGCTTTAAAATGAGAGCCTTCTGGCTTATACAGGTGTTCAATGTAATCACAAGCGTTCTTGGTAGGGGTCTTTGGAGAGACCCACTAGAGAGCAGCACAGGCATGAATGGCACAGGCTACACGATGGAAGGGGCAGGAGACAACAGATGTGGACAGATCAAAGCTGGAAACAGGAAGAAGTAGATTTTCACCTGGAGCCTCCAGGAGAAATACAACAATGCCGACGCCTTAATTTTAGCCCAGTGATACTCACATTGGACTTCTGAACTCTAGAACAGTAAGATAAAAATTTGTGTTCTTTTGTGGTAATTTGTTATTGGAACAGTAGGTAACTAACACAAATGGCTTTGCAGCTGTGAGCATGGGCTCCAGTGTCAGAGACCTGAGTCTCAACTATAGATGCACTTACTTATTCAAACCTTGGTTCCTGATGAGTAGAATGAAGGTAACAACAGTGTTTTCTCCACAGAAATATAGTGAGAATGGAATAAAACAGTTTATGTGAAGACTTAAAATGGGGTGTGCAACATAATAAGTTCTCAATAATCATTAGCTATTAGCTGTTAACTGATAATTTTTCTATGAATTTTAAATATGAACATATTTGTAGAAGCCAAAGGACTAGTGAAGTAAGCTGCATGTGTGTTGGAGTGAAAATAGAATTTGGAGTCAGGAGAACGGACGAGCTTCGGGTTCTCCTCGCAGTGTAATCTTGGGCAAGTCATTTAACTTCCTTCATCTGGACACTAAGATGATCACTGTTGCCCAGTATATACCAATTTAGACACTCAATGTGAAAGCACTTTGGACATCAAATTCATGCTGCCAGAATTATTGCACATCTCATAAATCCTTCTCGCCAGCTTCTGTTGTCATTTATTTTTCTAAATGTGGAATATGAAGAAAGGTTCTCTAGGTATAGCCAGAGGAATCTACTTAGTTGGGTTTGAGTTGTAATAAATTATGATAGTAGGTAATGAGATAGCCGAGAGAGAGAGAGAGAGAGAGCAACACTATCTCTCAGCTGAAAAAGGATTTTTTTTAATAATGAAATGTGGACCATAACATGTTCTGAAGAGGAATCAGAACACTTTTTCTAAAATCATAAAGAACTTGACATTTCTTTCTCTTTACTAACTCTACTAACACTTATCTCAAGCTCAGCTCATATTCATCCCAATTCTTTTGAATAGCTTGTGTGTCTAAAGGCTAGATTGTGTCTAGTTGGAAGCAGAGTAGGAATCCTGAAATCACAAACTCACACTGATCCAGACAACCTAGTCCCTCATTCCGTCTCCTCTTTCCTAAATTAGATGATATATGTGAAAAGTCCTTGATGAGCTATAATGTACCTTGGTTGAGTGGGTTTCTGCACTGACACTGTCTCAGTTCTAGATCTCTCTACCCTCCATCAGCTTTACCTTTTTTTTCCCACCTCTTTTCCTAAATTCAACTCTTTCACCTTCTTTTTAGGTCTTCGGTAATACAAATGAATAAAGGCCAACAATTGCGAAACTAAGGTAACATGGAAATGTAGTAGGTAACACAGTATTCTCCAAAGTGTATATAATACAGATCTCTAGCTCCATAGGCTATTAGTTAACTAATAAGTTAATGTAAAACGTTCCTTGCTTTCATAAATTTGGAGAATGCTAGGTAAGAGTTCAATAGATTTCCTTGTTTCAGGGTTCCCAGGGTCTTTGATATGTTGATGTACATGAGGCTATACACTCAGTGTTTCAGACAGACTTGACCAGAAGCTCTGTTTTGAATGTGGAACATTTGGGGACCAGAATTCTCCAGATGATCCTTAGGTAAAGTCCTGGTTAAATGTCCTACAAAGTAAAAAGATTTCTGTTTTCAAATTATGTAGAGTAACAGGGGGAGAAAATCCAGAAAGCATATTTACCATCGGCACAAGATATTTGTCAAAGAGGGGAAGATCCAAAGTTATCGTTAGATGTCTTTTAGGCTAATACAGTAACACGCTTGTGTGTGAAAAACAATCTGTTCTAACTTTCTTTGTCTTGAGGGGGAAAAGCCCACCCAATCAATTACTTTCTGTCCTCCACACTTATTTTTCTTTTCTCCTTCTAAACCCTGAAGATATGCTCTCTACCTAATTTTTCTCCTTTATCTCTTTATGACTCTCTCATCCAAGTCGAGAAATAATGATAACTCTACAAAGCATCCAGATTATTTTTCTTTTGTTGGAGAAATGAATAGATTCTAGCAAAAGAAAAAAGAAGGAAAATATTGATATCTCAAAACTAAAATGTTTCAAAATCCAGCATTAATTGCCATTCAAATTTCTCTGGCTTTGAGTCCACCCCTCCCTCCCCATTTTCTAAAGCCTAAAAGCTTACTATGTTCACACCTTAATTATTATCAACAGTAAACAATAATGTGCTCGAATTTTACTGATATTATGTCTTAAAGTTGGGATCGGAATTTCAGAAGAGACCTACTTTACATGCAAGAACTCTCTGTTCTGCCTCTGCTTCTTGTATGCTGCCCAGTAACTAGGCATTTGTCATTTACTGAAGATTTATCAAATGCTAGTTCATGCCAGGTTCTGTGCAAGGTATCAAGAAGTCAAACGTGTAGCTTATTGGTGGTGGCAGTGACGGTGGTAGTAATAACATAGTATCCTCTAAAAATGTCCCTACATTGTATGAAGGGTCCAGTAGAGTGGAAGTCTCGACCATTTTAAATAGATGAGCGTGAGACTAGATTGAAGACAGGATAATTATTGTTGCTGAGTGGCTTAGTGGACCAATCCTATGATCTGGATCAGTGTTCTAAACTCCAGCTGTACGACAGAGATCTTTTAAAATTTTGATATCTGGGTCTCACCACAAATTGACTGAAGATGGAGTCTTAGACATTGTTATTTTTTAAAAGATGGGGTCTTGGACATTGGTGAGTGTAACGTGTAGCTAGTGCTGAGAGCCATTGTTGTAGAGAGGAGAAAAAGGGAGTTTTCTAGGTGTAATAAAAATATGTACATCAATAGAAGCTGTGTTCAGAGGTGGGCCAATGGAGAAATTAAAGAAGATCAAAAGTTAGGCATGCCACTGAATTACGACCAAGTGTCATGGCACACATAAAAATAAGCTAGATTCATGGTTTCCTACATAACTCCATTCCCTTGGAGCATTCAAAGGAAAACTGTGCTACAGAAGGGACCACAAATTTCTAGTGAACTCAACTCATAGGACACATTCATCAAAGTTAAAGTTATAAATATTGACCATGGTCTCAATACCCAGTGATAAACATTTGCACACCAGATTTTATCAGCAGACAGTTGTGAAATCAAATAATGATTTTTCTGCAGAGTTGCACATATAAGAACAAATACAAATTAAAAACAAGAGACATAATTTAATTCTCCATGTTGAAAATGGGAGGAAAGATTTTCCTTCCCTCCCTTTTCTAGGACTTTTCAGAAAACTTACATTGTAAGTACTTTCCCATCTCTTTGAAATGTATATAGTCCCTTTGAAGACTAGATAGGCCTTTTATCAGCTGGCCTTCTGACCTAGGAATTTCTTTCTAAAGGACCTGGGAGCCATCTCTTTGAAATGCAGACATCAAGGGAGCTAGCACCCCTACCTTTCAGTTCCTTGGGGAGGGTAGGAGCACAACTTTAGTTGGCACCTTGCTCCAAGTTGCAAAACTACCTCCTGTAATAAGGAAATAAGAAGTTTGTTTTTTCTCCAGATAAAGCCAATTAGCTAGGAAATGTGTGTAACAAATGGCAGTGTTGAGTCTTTTACTTGAGGATAGTTATTGTTTATCTTGAAAAACTGGATGTAATGGATTGTATCTGCTTGGCTGTCTAAGGGGATGAGATTTCTTTCTGCTTTTTCAGTCTCTTATCAGGTAGCCTGTGATGTGCATCACCTTGTGGTTTAATGTTTATTCAAAAATAGAATTGTGTTCTTTATTACCTCTGTGGAGAAGTTTTCTGGGTTGGGAGAAGATTTTGTTTTTAATTACATTTCCCCAACACATGAGACTTTAGCTTACTAGAGAGTAAAAATTCTCAATATTTTTCACTTTTTCTTCTGATGTCAGAGTATCAGATACAAATAACAGATTACAGTCAGATTCCAAATTCTCTTCAATGTTCACAGATCAGAGTAAAAATCTGAAAATGCCTTGATTATAATCTTGTCTTTTAATCTAACTGAAGACCTAGAATTTCCAGGAATGCTCAAAAAAATTTGCTGCTATAAAGAAGTGTTCATTTTAGCAAGTTAGAGAGTCCATACTGCTCCAAACACTGCCACCCAAATGGTCAAGGAAATTAGGAACATGGAAATAATCTTAGAGCAAATTCTTTCCTGCTTAGTGGCCACTTTTATTAAGGACGTTCCAAAGCACAGATGCTCACTGGCAACACTGAAAAGCAAGCTGCGTCAGGAAAACCATCTTCCTTCTTCCCCTAATAAATGCCACTAAGATGTAGTCCATTTCGTTTACATATGTTATTGATACCAAACGTCTCATTCAACACACATAAAGTACTTGATTCAGAAAATGGTTTAATTTGTTTAAAAAGTATGGAGAGAAGAAAGAATTCGTTCATGATGCTGAGGGTTCTTAACCCATTTCCTATTGGCCTCGAGACTACTCGCTGGCAATGCTTACTGCTGCAGCATTTACCCAGAGATAACTCGTGAATTGCAGTCCCAACCTTAACCTCCAAAGTTTGCCACAAAATATCTCGCTTTTATTATTATTTTCACATCACTCTCGTATAGCAATAGTCTTTGTAAACAAACGACATATTCTATTTATAGCATTCTGTTTTAGCATGGTATTTCCATTTACAAAATATAGTAATTCTCGATCGCTGAAAATGTCAAATCCTAGAAAATGTAATATTCCTACACGTGATGTTCACATCGTTCTCTAACCGTCGTTAGCCAGAGATTCATTTGCCCCGATTTATGTATACATTTCTGTTATATTAGGATTAGAGATAAGTTCTGTTTAGAAATAACTTCAAGAAAAGTTTTTATATTTTATTTTCACATTGAAAGCCAATCAGGTTTACTTCAGCCACAAAGAAGATGTTTATATAAAATTAACGCTGGCAGTGAGTTGTGCTTTTTGTTTGTTTGTTTTTTATAAATGGGAAATGGGTTAAGAATCACAGGTCCCTTCGTGTTCTGAAGCAGCACAGCAACCCCACCAGAAATGTGCAGTCCCCTCCCAAAAGGAACAGGCTCACCCATTAACGGAGCACCATTCATCCCAGTAACATTCTGATCCAAGGGATGGGCAAGTCAAACAAGGAGCAGGCAGACAGAGGGCTTGTGCCAAAGAAACTTTCCAGATGGCAAAATAAGGAAAACTGAACTAGTCCAAAGAGGCATTTTTCAGGGACCTGGGGGTCACAGAACAGCAGTGCGACGGGGGTCTGGATGATGTTAGATGCTGTTGTGCAGGAACCATAGCAAGCTTCAGCATGTGCACTCAGCACAGTGCCTGGGATGTAGGAAGGGTTTAATACCTACTGAGGAATCAAATTCATAGTGGTGTCTTTTTTCCTGTTCTTTCCTTTTTCTTTTAAGTGCCATTTGTATTTTGCGTGGCAACCTTATTTAAATTCATAAGAGCAAAGTGAACATCAAACATTTGTCTTAGTCTCTAGGCTGGCTCTTATCTGTCCCCTATCACCAACACACCTTTGAAACTTCCACTGATGGGGCTAAAACTCACCTTTCCTAAGTTTTTACAGTAAGTAAAACAATCATTTCAATACGGGTAAGATAATCTTTGGAAACTTGATCCAATGATTATTTTAATGACCATATCTACCTTGTCATTCACCTAAAATCCACGAAGTATCCAAATTTCAGCTCCAATTTGCTGCCTCCTCCCAAGAGCATTCAAACTCACTCAAAAAAGTTATGCTTTTTCTTTTATAAACTAATGGGTCCCCCGTCTCAAGGTTTAAATAAAAAGCATAATAAATTAAATGATTACTGGAAAAGATAAATGAATTTAAAGTACTGCTTGGTCTATGTTTAAAGTGAAGCATAAAAACTGCACCTTTGATGCAAATATTGATCATTAGAAACAGGTTCTTAAATTAAGAATGTAGATCATGTCACCTTTTTCCTAGATCTTATTCTGAGTCAGAGTCTGAAGAAATTCTCCCACCATCAAATTAAAAAGATGACAGAACCACACACAGGAAAAACTGACATTGGCGCCAATTGATTCTCCAGCAAAATCATATCCTCTGTGATTAATGTGAAATATCCAATTGATAACGGCTGAAAAATAAGTGTATGGGAGTTGTGATATCTCATGAGATTAACTCAGTAATATCCTCTCAGAGTAAATCCGGGCTTCTTCTGATATTCGTAGTTTTACATGGTAATAAAATCTCAGTATAAAAATGAACTGAGAAAGATCAGCTTTGAAAAACAGCAAATCCAGGGCAGCAGACAGGCTGTGGGCAACAGGCAGGGTCACTGTCCCGCTGTTCTTCAGAAGACCCCGGGGCCATGCCAATGAGGAAGCCACTGCTGGACTCTTAATGGCATAAGCTGGTGCTTCCCAACCCCTCACATAGAGCCCGGGGCAGCTGCCAAGGCTTCCAGGCTGGGTGGGAGAGAGATCTTGGCAGAAAAAGATCTAAAGGGCTGCTGTCACCTCCGGAAGCCAGCACCCCCACAGTACCTCGTTGGCAGATCTGAGGAAACACAACTCCGAGGAGCACTTGTTGATTGATTAAATTAACAGGGACAGTGTGCTCAGTGTGAGTTTACTAAATTAACAAGTTTGGAAATAAGAAATGAGGCATTTTAAGTGGTGCTAGGATGAAATAGGCATTTGACAGACAGGAGTGGATATTTTATTTTTAAATATTTCTGACTCAGTATAGAGAAACAAATGCTCTGGCAATGTTTTAATATTCGAAATTCATTTAACACCTATACCTCAAAAGTACTTCGTACAATTTACCTGTCAAAAATAAATTTCCAAAAATATCCAGTCTTTCCTCTTCTGGATGAGAGAATGGAAACACCAGGGGTATTTCTCCCTGTGGGGAGGGTAAGGAGGGGGTTGGAACACCATGACAGAAGCAAAGAATAGGTATCAAAATTTCTACACAATAATTTTCGCAGTAAACACTTTCTTCCTATTAAAATATTACTCAAATCGCACTAACAAAACTACCGCAGTAGACCAATTCACCCAATTAGATAATTATGTTGTTGCAATGTTTCTTAATTTTTTTAGCCATACGCAATCACAGCATTATGTTCTATACACAGCTATTCTAACAGTGCTTTGTCATTTTAGCATCTTAACACTGCCACTAATGCAAGACTAGCCCCTCCTGCCCTCATCCTTCAGTGTCCTATTACCTTAGGCAACCCAACAGAGGTGATATTATTTCAGGACATATCTGAAAATAACTTCTTTAAAACATTTTATATATATATATATATATAAAACCAACCACTTGCATGGCAGGAAAATCACAGGAAGCAAATAACCATCCCTGCGTGAGTCACGTCGCCAGCAATCTCACAAGGTAATGAAACCAATTCCACACTTTGCTGGGAGCCTGCAACTGGAGGGTGAAACCAAAGGGTTTTGATCATCCTCAAAGTAAAGCCTAGAAGAATTCCTGAATTTAAAGAAGAAAGGCAGAGTTCCTTGAGTTCATTGTTCTCAGCTATTTAATTGTCCTTCTGATGCAATGTTCATCCAGGTGCATGGAACACTACTGGACTTCTGGAGATCAAACTGAGCTCAAATGAAGAAAATCACGACCAAGCAGAGAAAGGCTATGATTAGAGCTGCAGGAAGCAGCAACCCAATTTGAATTTCGAGCTCTAACAAACAAGTTCTTCCAACTTCACTAAAGAAGTCTCCTGGTAATTCTTTCATTGATGAGTAAGTCAGAAAGAGTTCGGCTCAACTGCTGGGATCCCAGAAAAATTCAAACCCTTGTCTTCATAGATGGTAATCACACTGTAACGCCTTGAAATACCAAGCAGAATACTTAATTCTGGTGAGATTGTAAACAAGATAAGAAATCTCTTCCTCAATGGGCTGGGAAGACTGGGGTACATCACAGATAAACCAGTAAAGCCCAGTCAGTGCTTACACAGTCTGGTTTCTCAGAGCCACATCCAATGAGAAAATTGGGAGAATGAATTTCCTCTCTTGAAGTCTCCCTTCAAGTTTAAGCATTTCAGACAAGATTCAATAAAAAAAAATTTAATTTTTGTGTCAGCAAAGCCCATATAAATCAGCACAAGCCCTGAAAAATTGAAGAGGCACTGTTTCTTTATTGAATCCATAAATCTAAGAACTTAGTACTTGAACAATTTTAAGTGTTTCTTTCTTTCTTTCTTTCTTTTTTAATAATTAGTGTGAGAACAGACTGGGCATTTGAGCCCAAGGGTATAAGAACCTTATTCAAATCCCAGAAGCAAGAAGCATTTAGGGA
>NW_006442103.1:2699139-2699441 GCF_000325575.1 Pteropus alecto | reverse complement strand
AAATTGACTAAAATCTCTGAATCCAAACCCAATAATCAAATGCCTTTCAGGGATTTGGGTTTGGATTTTGGTTTTCTTATATGTTCTAAAATCCCAGTGATAATCATGGCAAGAAGGAGGTGATCTGAAATCCATTAATTTTTCAATGGAAATACTTAGAGATAGGTTTTGAAATGTAGCAGGGAAGGCACTCGGGGGGAACTTTGAGGTGGCATCATTCTCTCCTCACCAAGTGTTTTGATCAATTCAATATGAATTTACATACAGAGTCGCCATCTGACTTTCCATAACAAACCAAAAGG
>NW_006442103.1:2692898-2698990 GCF_000325575.1 Pteropus alecto | reverse complement strand
AGGTTCAACCCAGACCTAGTGAATCCAAATCAGCATTATAACGAGACCCCTGGTATTCACTGTACATTAGAGGATGAGAGGTACTGTTCTAGGTAACTTCAGCACATTAATTCCTTCTGCGTTCTATTGTCCTTGTCAGTAAAATGAGAGTTGGACTAAGTAGTCACTAAAGCCCTGTCCTCGATTTCTGATTTACAGCAAATGTAAACTTGAAAACTCCCTTTCTTAGGTATCGTCTTGAGTTTCCTGTAGAGCTTCCAAGCGAAACACCATCTACATATGGAATCAGATTAAATGAGCCCTTGTGGCCTCTAAGTTTACTTCTTCATAGAAACAAATCAAGGTAAACGTTTGGATCTATACTGCCCCAAGAGAGAGCATATTAGAGTACAGGGGGAAGGGAAAATAAGGGGTGCTAACATATAGTGAACTTTAATAAATGCTTTAAATTCATCATCCAATTTAATCCTACCTACAACCCTATGAAGTAGGTTACAGCTGAGGAAACGGTCTCAAAAACCTGAGGCAACTTGTTCTGGGTTACAAAGCTAAGTGACACAACCAGGATATAAGCTTAAGTACCTCATTTGAAATCCCCTGAAAAGCACAGTTGCTTAGTAATGTGCTGATACATTTAGTGATATTAACTGCTTTTATTAATTCTAGTTTCCTGTGTACATCATATTGAAGTCAACTAAATCTTAAATAATAAGAAAGACTCCAAAATTACATGTCTACTTTGCCTTCTTCCAAACTACCCTCTCTAATGACACATTGGTAAATCTTCATTTTGCACATTTTTAATGTACAATTGGGTCAGCTCTTTTTTAATTGGTGCGTTTAGTCTGTTTACATTTACTGTGGTTACTAATTACTTAGACTTATTGGTGCCACCTTCTTTTGTATTCTCTTTTTCATATTTTTTCCTCTGTTTCTTTATTCTTTGCATCCTGTCATGTGGTTGATAACGTTAATGTGCGCACGGTCACCTACGCTCTCCCCCTTCCCTTCTCCCCCTACTTTAGACATTATAGCTTGTATTTCTATTATTTTAGTGTCAATATTAATTTTTTAGCAATCTGACTTAATTTCATATTTTCCTATTATTAAAAGCTGAAGTTTTCACTGTTTCTCTTTTACTTCTAAAATATCTTAGCATAATTTACCCTCTAAACACTGCCCCTCCCTTTGCCTAGGATGTTATTTCCACTTATTTTAAGATAATCACTTCCAGTAATTTTAAGATAATTGGTGATTATTAATATTAATTTGAGAGTCAATAGTTAATTAGGTTGCTTTCATATTTTCATATCTTCTCTGAGAGTCACTAGTTCATTAGTTCATCAGTTCTTATTTAATTAATTGGGGCAACATTGGTAAATAAAATTATATGGATCTTGAGATAATCATTAGTTCTTTACTCAGCAATTATATATGAAGGATAAATTCACTTAATCCTAGTACCTGAAAATGGTATTTTGCCTTTACTGTGAATGATAGCTTAGCTATAGAGCTGCATGTTGAGAGCTGTTTTCTCTCCGTGTCAACCTATGACATCTATTGCTTCTGAGAAGTCCACTGTCAATTTAAATTTCACCCCTTAGTAAGTAACATGTCTTTTTCTCCTATTGGTAGTTAATATTTCCTATTTCTTCTTTATTGTGTACATTTTTGTTATTCTGGTTCTAATTGTGGATTTATTTTTATTTTCGTGTTTTGTTGTGGGCCTTTCTTATGATTAATTTTTTATCTTCAAATCAGAAAAACGCTAAGCCATTATCTTTTAAGATATTACCTCTGCTATTCTCTCCTTTTTCACACTTTATTCTTATTTTCCATCTCTTTATCTCTCCTGAATTCTAGGTCAAGCTTTCAGACCTTTCCTCCAGTTCACTAATTCTTTCTTGGCTGTGTTCAATCTACTTAGTTTGTTTCGGTGATTATATTTTTTATTTCCCAAATCCATACATTAAAAAAAATCATCTCCTGTCCTTGACTCATCTATTTTTGTTCATAATACCTGTTCTTGCTTTATGAATATATTATTCCTTTATGTCTTTGAGGATTTGGGCCCTATACCTTTTAATGTTCTATTCAGGAGATTATAATCTTGGTAATAAATTTTATCATTTATTGAAGTTGTTAACTATTATCAGTTTAGTTTTCATTCATGGAATTTTAATTGCAAAATCAAATGAACGACTTCTTGCATTTTATTTTGTCATTTTCCTTTTTATTCCTCTTTCTGCACAAACTGTTCTGTGTCTAGTCTTTTTATACTTGCCTCTATTTAGAAACAGGCCTCGTATTGGACACTCAGAATTACCATTCTGGGAGTTACAACTAATTGAGTATCCAAGTGACTACATAGCTTGAGCCACATCCAGCTGTCTGTTTCCTCCTGTGATTACTACCCTGCAGTGCACTATAGGCTACGGTCCTGAAAATGAGTTTGGCTTTTTTCCTTCGGCTCCTGACTGGAGTATGGAAAGTTTAAGTCCTGTTTCCACAGAGATTGAGCTCTAAGCTGCCTCTTTGTGTTTTTATCCTACAGTGTGGTCCATCTCCAGTTTCAGCCTCCCTTATTACAGTTTGTTTCTTTCCAACTTTTGGTCCCTAAGAGATGTTTATATTTTTTTTTTTCCAGAGCAACAATGACTCTATAAACATTATTTATAGATATTATTGCTATATGTTTATAGTTGGGAGGAGATAGTTTTATATGTAAACTTAAAACTCCATTTTGATCCAAATACTACCTCTCTAGTAGTCAGTTTTTATCACAAGGAATGGAGTGGCACCACGATTAGAGTCCTTGGAGAATTAATTCCCTTTTTCATGTTTAAACAAAAAATCATTTTTCAGAAATTCTGACAAAGCCATAATATGTTAAAGCATTGCTGACAAAAATGCCTCTCACACAGCAATGGTTTGTCTGTGGCTAGTTTGAGGCAAACTGGACCAAATCGAATGATGAGAACAGCGAAGCTGATTTTCATCTGCTCCAATTAGCCTTTTCTGCCACTTTTCTTCACCTATCACCTCCATGTTCACTACTTCCCCCAGCTCAGACATCCCAAGCTATCATCATCCTCTCTGTCTCTTCCCCTTTGGAAAACTGGAAAAGATTTAATATCAGTAATTTAAACTTTTTGACTTAATAGAGCATATTTTAGTGAGTGAATTTCAGATATTGTGTTAACCTATTTAAACAGCAAACAGTTCGTAGCTAATAGGAAATCAAAACTTTTGTTTTCTGTTAAGAAGTTTTAGTAAGAAAGTGAAGTTGTAGTTTGTTCATTCTGAGCATAAAGCCCTTGATTTCACTTTAAACCAATTTATTGGACAAGCCACGGAAACACAACAGAGTAGAGGGAGAACCAGAGGGACAGACAATGATCTCTGTACCCCAGATCAGGCAGGTGTCAGAAAATTATGCCCAATGCCTGAGTTGTACATAAAGTTTAATTGAACCATTTCATATAGTATCTGGCTGTTTTTACAGCAGCAGAGTTGAGAATTTTCTACAGAGACTATATGGCCTGCAAAGCTGAAAATATAATTACTATATGGCCTTTTATAGAAAAAGTTTGCTGATCCCTGCTCTAGATGGTCTCCCTACTTTGTTGAAAAGAAAAATTAGTAACTGGCCTGGCCACCAAAGGGAAGTCTGAGAGTCTTTCATAAAAGCAGAACCTATGACCATTTTATACCAGCTTCTGAAAGATACAGGTCTTCCCTGCCCTACCTAATTCTTGTCCTCCTATCTTTTTTTTATAAATGTGCACACCTACTTTCCTGCCAAACTCTTTTTCTTCCTGAAACCCACCCCATTTGTCCCTTTACATCAAAATCTTAGTGTGCAGCATCGTTCATTATTTGCTTTCATTGTACTCAACATTTAATTATACTGTGCCGTAACACCTTTCATCTGTCACATCCCTTTGCTTGATGTGTAATCAGCCAGTCTCCCTCTGCTAGTCTCATACATACTGCATTTCTCTAGTCTCACGGCTTCTTAAATTCATTCATTGATTCATCCATTCTTTTAAACAAAACAGTACGTTCGTGCAGCACCTACTGTATATACCACGCCCACTGCTGAGCACAGGGAGACAGAGGAGCCCACGGTCCAGAAAGAGGCAAACAGATGGACAGGCACAAGCAATAAACTGTTACAGCTGAGTTTCATCTGGGACCATAATGAGTATGAGATTAATTCTACCTGGAGGAAATGAGAAAATTTGTGAGGAACAATATCTGTGAGCAGGCTTCTTTCGCTAATAAAAATATCACTGTGTATGTCTTAAAAGTCCTGAGGAAACTAAGATTTTTATGAATTTGGTACAATAAAAGCCATTAAAAATCAGAAAAATTATTCTAAGATAAGAATGTATCACAAATTACTTTTTCTCAGTAAAAAACAAGTGAAGCAACACGAAATTAATTAAATATAAATAGAACTTAATTGATCTCCTGCCCTTAGGAGATCGTTAACTCTGACTGTATGTGGATAAATGGAGTTACCTTCAGCAGAAGCGGTGCTGGAGTACACGCTTAAGAGCGGCCGACAGGAATCTTGAAAAAAAAAAAAATCCCTAAAAGAAACAGTGGATTAAATAGAGAGGCAAATGGTTGGAAAGGAAATTTATGTTGGTTTGTGATGATAAGAGAAAAAGGAGGGAGGGAGGGAGAAATATCCTCCCAACTGATTTGAGAAATCTGCCTAAAGACCAGAATTTTTAAATATCAGTTCTCAATTTGAAAAAGAGACCCTTGACAGTCAAGTTCTCTTTATCTGGAAATTGAGCAAGATGATCAGAGTCGACCCACAACCCATTCTGTCCACTAGGGCCGGAGCCTCAGCATCTCCTTCTCTGGAGAGAAGCTGGCTCTCCAGCTGCAGGAGCTCCAGCAGAGCACGGGAGATAAAATCTAGTTACAGCAGACACTTTAAAAAAAAAAAAGCAATTAAAACTCAGATTTGAAGAAAGGGCTGCTTTTAAAGAACGTAAATTCCAGTTACCAGGAAATTTTCCAATTGATTGGACTGTTCTAGCTTTCCCCACCCCCACCTTGTATCTGGAGGAAAACTGAACTACTAAGATTAACTTAGGTTCATTGTAATTCCGTGGCTTTGGCCAATGGTTGCATTTTATGAGCCTATGAAAGCCTGTAAGCCAGAATTTAGTGCATAAAATGTATTCAATATAGGTCTGTACAAAAAAGTAAGTGGAGTAATATAAATGGATAGAAAGGGAGGAATAAGAAGGGGTAAGAAGGACCTAGTTTGTCATTTCAACCCACAGTGGATCAATACAGCCTAAGTCAGACAGATCTGCCTTGAGCAGATGTGCATTTACGAGTGTGTAACTTTGAGCAAAATTACTTAACTTCTCCGAGTCTTAATTTCTCGTTTGTACAACTTGGGATAATAGTACCTTTTTCACTGGATTGATCTGAGGAATAAGCGAATCACATATAAAGCATATATCATGCTTCATAGTAGATAGTAAACATTTGTTAAGTATCACTTTTTGACATTCTTGTTGTCATTCCTGTTATCCATATCAAAACGTTACATTCGAAAGATTTCTAGAAATAGAAAGTTGTCGTGAACTGAATTATTTCCGCCAGTACAAGAGCCACGAAGACACTTCTAAGAAGTCCATGTGGAGGTTTGCACATCCGAAGCGTTGCCTTTCTGCAGTTAACTTCTACAATAAAAGCCTAGGTGGCGTCCCTATCATGTTTTCTCATTTTAGTCACTCAGCATTATGGGATTTTAAGGTGACTTAGCGATGGAGAAGCCTGTGTTTCCTTTTGTTGTTACTGGTACCACTTCCATCTGTCAACAACTAAGGAAAGCAGTAAGTCCTGCTCAGAGAGTGAGAAGATTTAAACCATATTAACTTCAAAGTGTCTGGAGCAAAAAAATATTGCTCCTTTTAAAAAGACTAATGTAAATCAGATTAAGTGATTTAAATAGAAAGAAACCTGTAAAGGTTACTAAGGTGCTGATAAGCTTTTATAGTTGTTAGACAAAGAAGAGATATCTTTTCTATTTAA
The DNA here is from genome assembly GCF_000325575.1 of Pteropus alecto. Lineage (NCBI taxonomy): Eukaryota > Metazoa > Chordata > Mammalia > Chiroptera > Pteropodidae > Pteropus > Pteropus alecto. The sequence continues at coordinate 2,692,921 of NW_006442103.1, read as the reverse complement.
AAGGAGACTTACAGAGCCAGCAT
>NW_006442103.1:2672243-2692867 GCF_000325575.1 Pteropus alecto | reverse complement strand
TGCAACACTCCCTGGAAGATATATGACCTTTCTAGGGCTCTAAAAGGACACAAGTTCTGGGACAACAGGTTTCTTATCCCACAATCCCGGAGGATGTTTCCTTAATTCCTGGGATACTTTCAACATCTCTCTTCCTTGGCCAGCAATCAACCAAGAAAACCCATGATTTTCTCAAAGCTTTTTTTAAACATATGAATTGAAATGTATATGAGCGGTTATCCACTGTAAATGCTCCCCCATTGGTTGAGGATCGCCTCCAAGGCTGTTAACTACCCCTCCCTGCCGCTTCAAGACTGACAGGCTCCACAGAGCACATTTAAATGGGAGCGAAGCTACCAGCATAAGGAGAGTCTGAGCTCCCATGAAACCATCCATCCCAGCTTGGCCGAAATCAGAGGTGGTAGGAGAGAGGACGTGACACTGGGCAACAAAGGCATTTGCTATGGAGCCCTCCATGGTAGGGTGCAAGAGTTAGTAGGAAGAAACCTTTCTGTACTGAGGTCATGCTATACATTTGTCCAGATGGAAAGGACCATGGGTGCTTCACAGGCTCCCCACCCACGGCACATCTTACGTAGCTTGGGAGGGAGGGAGATGGAAGGGGAGAGGTGCTCACACAGCTGCTAAAATGATAGAACCACAGTAGGCAACACAGAGGCCTTCCTTAGTGCATTTCCTTTTTCATTCTCTTCTTCCTAAGTTTCACCTAACGAAATAACCCTCGGCCCCTCAACACACTGCTCACATTCCTCTTTCTAGGCTGCCTTTATTCAGTAAGACTTTTTCTGCTCTTTGAGACCATATGTTTGTTCTGGGTAAATTTTCTGGAACATTCAGATCAAGCCTGTACCCTTCTCCTTTTCCACAGTTTGAATTCAAGTCTGTACCTCTTCCTGGCATCCTTGTCGCTCTTATCCATATTCAATGTCTTCCTCGTTTTAGTCTCTCTTCCAAACCCTTCTTTAATTCCTTCAGCTAGATATGATGTCCTATCTTGTGGTAGTTTTCACTTTCTATCTTACAGCTATTTTTAATACTGTCTATTTTGTATCCCTGTATTCACTGCAGAATTGTTCACAATGGCCAAGATATTGTAGCTGTTTATATGCCTATTTTATCTCCTCTCTTAGGTAATAAAATCTTCAAGAGAAGGATCCAAATCTGATTGATCCTTGTATGCCTCATGCCATTTAGCATATGGTATGGCTTATAGTAGATATTCAATAAGTATTTCTTGGCTAAATAAACAGTGATTGAATCGTGAACTTCATAGGTAGGAATTGTAGAAACTTTTCATGTGTTCTCCACATCGCCCCATGCAGCGTTAGGCACGTGACAAGGATTTCTGTGTTCTTAACCAATGTCCTCTCCCTCCTGGCACATATCCAGTTATATGTCTAGTTCTCCTTATAGTTAGGTTGGACCACGTGGCTGAGTTTTGCTTGTGGAATGTCAATGCAAGCTATGTGTGCCACTTCTAGGGCTGGTTCCTCAGCCCCAGTGGAGTCCTCCGTGCTCTCACTCTTCCTTTCATTTAGAAAGTCCAGCAGAGGACAACACTACCCCAGTGGTCGTGGAAGCCACCGGATGGAACAAGCAGAGGTCCCTGAGAGACTGTAGACAACAGGCTTCCCGCTTCCCGCCTCTGCCCCACATCAGACTGGAACATGAGTGAGGACTAAACCTTGATAAGCCACTGACATTTGTGGTTATTTACTATGGCATTCGGGCTACCCTGGCCAAAGCAGACTCTTAACCTATATTTTTTAACTGATTTACTCTAGCTAGAAGGATTAATGCTGTGTTTCTTTGAATTTAAGAAACCATCCAATGTAAGACACACCATTACTTTAAGATCCATTAAGAATGAATACTGCCAATCGAGCTATGACAACTCATCCCAATTTCAGATGAACTAAATTGTGCATACAAGTAAAACTTTAGAATCAGCGAAATATCATAACTATACTTCACATGTAAAATAATTCTACAATTCATGAAGTGCTTTCATGAAATACTCGACCTAGTGTTGCAACATGCATTCATTAATCACTTCTTTTATGCTTAGCATTATGTGTGGTTCTGAGAACAAGACATAGTCCCCGTCCTCATGGAGTTCTAGTCTAGTAGAGAGATTCATAATTTAAAATAATTAAATTTTAATTTAAAATAATTAAAATTCAGTTCGGTAAGCAATAAGTATGTAGCAAATATATACTGTATGTACTGTGTCCTAGTTACTGTGAATTACACATATTTTCAGGCTTATGTCAATTCCATGGGTTGAGCAGTATTTTTTTCCTGTTTTGCTACCACCCTGCCCAGTAAGTATTCTAATGGATGTCTGTCTATACAGTCCAGCAGTAGCATAGGAAAAGGAGTGACTAAGTGTGTGATTGTGATGGGCTGGGCAAGGAGGTACAACTCAACGGGCAAGGAGCATGTAACAGAGGAGAAGGAGCTTTATTTATGTCTTGAAACTGAAGAGTGTGCAGAGGGGGAATGCAAAGATTTGGGGGTGAAGAAAGCGTATATGCAGAGCAAAGAGGTAATAAATGTTTGCAAAATGCTGGTGCTACCACCCGAAAGGGTCGGCGGTGAAGGAAGATGAGTCTGGAGAGAATGCGGTGGATGGTTCACAAAGATTTGTGTGAGATTCAAGAGTTTAGACTGGTTCGTACAGACGATAGGAATTTTAGAGAGATTTTTAGGGAGGAGTGGGTATGGCTATTACCAAGGTAAGGCCAAAATGGCAATTTAAAAAATTAACTCTTAAGAATGTCTACATTTATGGAAATTTAGTTCACATTAACAAAGAAATAGGATCTTTATGTGTTAGTGTCATTTGATCAACAAGAATAAAAGATAGTGAAATTGATTAAAATGGCAAAAACATCAAGAACATTTGTTACTGAATTCATTTGAGTTGATTTCATATTACACATGCATAAAAAGATAATTTTCTATTCCTTTTGCGGTTTTGTGAGTTATTGCCTTAAAAAGAAGACTTTACAGCAATAATTCATAAATCCATTCAGTTCACATATTACTTCTGGAATATTTTCTTTTAAAAATATTACTAGGAGCAATTTTAACCAGCCCAACTTTCAAGCTTTCAAAGGCAGCTATTTTACATACACTGTAAGCACTTTTTCTGAAAATTTTGTGTTATAGATTCACAGTGGGCTATCTTTGTTAATATGCACTCACAGTTGTGTGCAGCCCTAGGAACCATTATTATATTAAGAAAAATGTAAAGACACTTAAACTTATTCTGTATCATCATGCATATTACCAAGTGTGCGCCATTATGAATAGCTGTCACGGCGCACAGCATAATGGTATGTTAAAGGAGATGCGCGGTAAACTAAATGCACATTAAGAATACACAGAGCTGCTGAATTTTAATCGTTCTCATTCATAGGACACAGAGCTCTAATGATCCTCAAAATGCATGATTTAAATAAGCTGTCTTTATTTCGTTCCATTTAAACCCTCGGTGTGAGTTAATCGGCTTGGGTAGACTCATTCCTAGTGATGAAAATGACGAAAGGTTGGCTCACACGTAGAGAAATGTGTGGTACATGGTGAACAAGTGAATCATCTCTAGGCTACCTTCCTACAGACACCTCGCTCACTTAGGGGCCTGGTCATGGAGTCGTACAAACATGGAAAGGACTCACTAATTGACTCCCCTTCTGAAAACTATCTCCAATTACAACTAAATGAGAATGTTGCCAAAGTTACTTTCAAAGTGCAAAGGAGAGATCTTTATTATTCTGACACTTACTTTAAGAAGCGATATTAGCGATAATCATAACTAACAAAACCTCATTGGTGGAAGTCATCTCAGTCACCTCATTGGCTTTATTGTCCTTGACCTGGTAAGTGTGGCATTGCAGAGGAAAACGGCAGACCTATTACCAGGACTCTCATGATTCCTCATAAATTTCTTCCAAATCTGGTTAAAAGAATATGAATTTCCAATGACTAGATATGACGTCTTATATTCTGATAAAATGAAAATCATATGTGATCTTTCTCTTTTTCATTTTTAAAACATTTTTAAAACATTTGTGCTTGGCAATTAGCTTTCAGAGGAAGGAGAAAATGTATGAACAGTGTTAATATGGACACAGTATTAGAATCCCCTAGAGGCCACTAAGCTGGATTTGAAGATTGGAGAAATTGAGCCTTGAGTTTACAGGGACAACCATGCTGGGCCTAATTATGAAGCCAGTAAATCAGAAAGCAGAGAAATGGAGAGAGGGAGAGAAAGAACTAATGTATCATTTGAGATCTTGAGACCCTGGACCAACCTGTATCAGAAGCTTATCCTGCTTTTAGATTTTTAATCAATTATTTCTGTTTTTTATTTAAATGAGCTTGAATTTTTGTTTTCAGTTTTGTTTTGGGTTTTATAGGTTTGATTGTGTGGGGATTTTTTTGCAGCGAAGGGGGTCACTTGTATTTGGTCATTGATCATTCTAAATGCACTAACGATTATTTTATAAGTAGGTTACACAGTTGATATAATAAATATTTATAGATTGCCCTTGATTTTTATCTCTATCACTGGAATGAAGTGGCATTTTCTATAGTCTCAGAGATACCTGGAGACATGATCCTGCAAATTCTCCTACAACACTAATGGAAGAAATTTTAGAAGTATGCTTATACCAGATCCAGATAAATGAGAATCTAGCCAAGGACTAGGTAGTGGACCAAGATCCTTTACCTTATTGTCAAGGTTATTTATCAAAGAATAACTTATTTCAGTGAGAATCGGCTGCACTAGAGAATGAGAGTTAGAATTATTTTGAGGGGTCTATGTGACTTGCTAGTCATAAAAGCTAAAGGGACCCAGAGCTTGTGGCTTCCCTAAGCTGAGGTTGTCTACACCTACTCACTTTCATTGCATTCCAAGCACAGAGTGAGGGGACCTCAGAAGCTATGCCTGGGAGTCATGAAACCTTTACTCTGCTGGTCCATTCATGCTGCTGTTGTATCCTGTAGACTTTCCTAAAGTTAAACAATGATGGATGAAGCTGGCAGTGTCTTTTGAATTTAATTGTCAATCCAAACTCAAGATCAAAGCTGCTGTCAAACACAGAAGGCACAGCAATTACAAAACAGAATTGCTCCTATGCTAGGAGGCTAATAAACATAATTATGAAAAGAATGATCTTTCTTTGAAAATATGTAAAATTCCAAAGAAAAACTTTCAATTAAATTATACATACACACACACACACACACACACACACACACACACATCCACCCCGAACTCCTAATTCTGTTGATAACTCCAAGCATTTTTTTTCCCACTTTTCCAGAATGCTCTCCTTCACATATTCCTCTTTATCAAACAATACTTTTGGTGGAATTTTATCTTAATCAAAAGTCTCAACTTCTATATATTTTTCCTCTGCCTCCAAAATTTATAACTCCAGCCTAAGATCCCTTCTGGACCCCAGACATGTTTTCCACTGTGCCTCTCCACCTGGATGTCCTTGTCAGCCTCTAAAATTCAACATTTGTTAACTCAGTTCCTAAAGCAATGTGGTATAAACATAGCAAGAGATACAGCATTTCAATTCTAGCAAACCTACATTTAAATCTCACCCCCACCACTCAATCATTGTGTGAACCTAAGTTATATAATCTCTCTGGACCTCATTTCTTGTCTATAACATGGAGTTAAAATATCTAAAAATTATAAAAAAAATGTTTATTTTCTATTCTTTCCATAGATGTAAATAATTCCAATGCCTCTTCTTGAAATGAAGAAGGAAAACAAGAACCATTTTCTCCATTTCTCCACTCTTCACTTAGTTCTTCCCACAAAGTCCTTTCTCCAAAAGCATTTGCTGCTGTCTGTATTCCCTATTTCAGATTCTCAAGCTAGAGATTTGGTTGACTTTCTAATCTTCTTCTCCTTTAATTCAACATCTAAGTGTTCTATTCTACTATACTGATTTGGTTTATAAGCTAATCATTTCATTCCTAGATTGGTTCAACAAATGGAGACCTGACCTTCCTGCCTGCCTTTTGTCTTCCTTCCCATCAAAGCATTCTTCATACTGCAATTAGAGCAATCTAATATGTGACACAATTACATCCCTTTACCAAAGAGCTAAATCTATTCTAATTTTCCTTTCTCGTCACATGTTCTATTATTTCCCACCATCCCAACACACACATGTGTGTGCGCACATACATCACACTGTTCACATGCATATACCCCATGACAGAATTCTTGCCCCCATTCATCACTGCCCATGAACATGGGGGTAAGTGAGGGTAATTCTGGGGATTGTTCATGTCAACCTAAATAAAGAAGTAAACTGAGACAAGCTTGAATTACAGGAAATTGAGTTTATTCAGGAATAGCAGAGGAATTGCAATTTGAGAAACGTATGCTGTAGCAAGCTACTGGTGAGTCGGTTGGGAGTTTGGGGCAGGCTGTATTTGTGGAAAAGGAGTACAAAGAGGAAGAAGTCCAGCCAGAGTCCAAACAGTAAGTTCATTGGCTTGAAGATGGGGAGAGAGTCTTGGCCCATGTTTGTTGGTCAGGAGATAAGTTTCCATCTTCTGTAAATCGAGCATTTTCTGGATAATCAGTCTCTCAGTTAAGTTTTGTTCTTCTGAAGATGCATGTGTGAGATTCTCTATTTCATAATTGCTGGTTCATTTTAGTGTGAAATACTTTTTACATTCAGCAGGCCTACACTGAACTGTATTCTTTAACTTGGCATATATCAGTAACAAAAACAATATTTGGTTCTCTGTCTGCTATTATGTCTGATTTAATTTGTTCCAAACCCAAGATAGAGAAGAGCAAAGTTATTATTAGCCACTTTTCCAAATAATCCAATATGCCTCTGCCTAAAATATGTACTTGTCTTCCGCCCTTGACGTTCTCTGTCTTACCTTCAAATCCTCGTCCAGATAGCTCTGCCTCTCTAGAGTCTGTCTTGACAATCAGTTATTAGAGTTTAGCAATGCTAATTACACATATTTCTGCCTTTAGAATCAAATCAATAGATATTAGATACATGAGTCAAAATAGGGATGAAAGTATCCATGTTATTAACGGTAAAACTGGATTAGAGAATTCAGCAGAGCCTCTTATAACCAGTCTCTACACAAACACACTCAAGCATACATACCAGATAGATAGAGAAGTGTCAGCCTTCTCAGCCTAGTCCGTCGAGAGACTGACTTTATGAAAACTGAACATAAAGCCTATTTTACCCAAAGACAATAGTCCTAGAAATCAAGTGTCTGGATCATACATGAACAACCACAAATGTATCAATGCCCAGTAAAAAAAAAAAAGTGAGACACAGTGAATGGCAGATTCTTACAAATCTCACCGATGAGTTAACTCAGTTAAGGGGAAGGAGAAGGAGGAAGCTTCCTCCCCACAAGTTCAAGAGCCTGAGTGTTAGAGAATATTCCTCCCAGTTTGGGTAAAGATGGGAATTAGAGAAGAATGGTCTCCTCTTATAGTCTTGTGATATTGTGATTTATTATAAGAAATATATTATTTGGTCTTTGTCCTCATTCCTGGCAGCATGCTCCTAAAACTCTTGGAATTTCCTGGATGAGAGCTGTAAAAGTATCTTGTGCTATGCTTATTAGTGGCTTTTGGAAAGCCCCTAGGTAACCTGGGAATAGGGTCTGGTTGCCAAGGAAATCAACCTTGTGATTAGATGGTTGGAAATTTCAGTCTCACCCCTGACCTCCAGAGATGAGACAGAGGCTGGGGATTCAGTTTAATCACCAACGGCCAATGATTTAATCAATCATTCCTATGTAATGAAGCCTCCATGAAAACCCAAAAGAACAGAGTTGGTGAATACTTGGGGATTCAGAGATTGTGGTGCCCTCTTCCTATATAACTTGCCCTTTGCATCTCTTCCATCTGGCTATTCTTGAGTTTATATCCTTTTATAATGAGCTGGTAAATGTAAGTAAATGGTTCTCTGAGTTCTGTAAGTTGCTGTAGCAAATTAATTGAAGTGAAGAGGGGATCATGGGAACCTACCATCTATAGCTAGTTGGTCAGTCAGAAGCACAAGCAACAACCTGGACTTTCGATTGGTGTGTGAAGGTAGGGAGTAAGAGTGGGGGAGGAGGGGACAGTCTTGTAGTACTGAGCTCTTAACTTGTGGAACCTGATGCTAACTCAAGCCAGTATCGGAACTGATTTGAATCATAGGATACCCAGCTGGTATAGGAGATTTGCTTGGTGGTGTGAGAAAAGAACACACAATCAGAATTCCTCGACTTAATTTTCTTCATCCCAAACTCTCCTGAACTCCTTAAGAAATGTAGACATTCCCACATTCCTCTATTAATAGATTATTTTGCTATATACGTGTCTGTTTATGTATATTCCTGGAATATTGCTCTTTTAAAAAAAATACAAGTATTTGTGTTCCGATGCCTGGCACATAGTGGGTTCTCATCAAATACTTGCTGGCTGAGTGGAAGAACTGGATTCAAAGAATCTAATAGAAAGGGATCTTAGAAGTCATCTACCTCAATAACACATTCAAAACCAAGAATCTTACATTTGACATTCCTGAGCGTTGACTATCTGCTTGCAGTTTGAGCACTTCTTTGAATAAGAATTCAACTTGATAAACTCTATCTGAACATAGAGAAGATTAAAAATCACCTTTATGCACTCAGGACACATCGTTTCTTTGGTATCTTATCAAAAAGGCATAATTTACTCTAAGCATGAGAAAACATCATATGAACACAAACTGAGAACTTACACAAAATAACTGATCAGCACTCTTCCCAAGTGTCAAGGTCATGAAAGACAAAGAAAGACTGAGAAACTGTGACAGACAGGAGGTGACTAAGGAGGCGTGGCAACTAAACCCAATGTGGGTTCCTAGAGCAGAGAAAGGACAGTATTAGAAGAACGGGTCAAGTTAAAATAAGGTATGGAGTCTCAGCTAATAGTATTAAAACATGACAATTTTCTGGTGATATTGGACGATGGTTATTTAACATGTTAACATTAAGGGAAGAGAAGTAAGTAATAAACAGCTACCCTCCATACTATCTCTCCAAATTTTCAGTAAATCTAAAATGAATTCAATATTTAAAAATCACCTTATAACACATATGTGGATATGGGTTTACAATACCGTAAAATCTTACCAATTCTTTGATCTACTTAGCACCATAGTGACAGCCATAAAATTATATTTGGGGCACACTGATGCCATCAGTCATCACAGGCAGTGAGAAATAGCTAAATGTTGACGGTTAATAAAAATATAAGAAAAAAAGTACTTAAATTTTTCAATAGTTCATTGTCACTAACTGATCTGTGTCCTTGTGTGGCTCTGAATGCTAGATTTAAAACTTATAGCTCTCTTATAGTTGGGAGTCATTTATTATTGCAAAAAGGCAGGCAGCAGAGTGGTGAAAACCTCTGAAGCCGGCCTTCAGGGACTTCCAGTCTGCATACTTCTTTTCCCCAAGAGCCTAGTGTCCTCACTTCTCACCCACCAGCCTTTTGTTTGAGTTACACTTACAATCCCTCCCATGGAGTCTCTGTGTCCCCTGTATCCATCTAATGAATTTCATGAAGACAGAATGTATTTCACATAGGAAATAAGATGGGGGCCTCCAGTCAGAGTTACAGCACAAGAGTACGTGAGCTCACAACAGGGGAGTGTAATACATGTGGTGTTGATTCTCTAATTCTCACAATAACAGGAAATGAAAAATCTTAGCACACCAGTAAACCTCTGAGAATGTTAGCTATTTCAATCTCATTAGAATCCAGGCTAATGCTAAATCTAATTAAAAACAACGATTCTGTCCCAGATTATTGCATCTGATATTTCCTCAAACCTTTTCTAAAAACCTGGGGTGTCCTCAGTAGGCCGCTCTCCCCCACCACTCCACATCCTTTGAGCCTCAATTTTAGATTTCTCCAGCTGCTGCTCAGTGATTGGTTCTGCACGGACACTGACCACTTTCAAGTAGGATCATTTCAATTGCACCTGGCTTCAGGCCCATGCCACCTGCCCTGGCCTCCTGCTCTGAGATTCCAGCCCTGACGGCAGGAAACTGTTCTGGAGTAATAAGTTCCAGGCTCTACTTTCTAGGGAACTCGGGGGAAATTACAATTAAACTATCCCATGGGGAAAAAACGTCAAAAACTGGCAAGAGAAGAATAAAACAAAACATCTAAAAGAACATATGCTGAAGTCTGAGGAGAGTTTCCACTAAATCTATCATTGAGATTTATGTGTTAATAAACATATTCTTAGATTACATATATTCTGTGGGCCAACCAAGAATAATATAGAAAACCAAAATTGCCATGGAGAAGGGGAAAAAACCTTCGTTTAGCTCTAATATTTGCCCTTAGCTATGGGATACATGGTGGCCTTCCCAAAACCAACTGACCAAAATAATGCTTCTCTCCCTGCTTCGATGCACTTGTTACTTTCTATATATTCAGAAGCTGCAAAAGTTAATGAACAACATCGCCAGGAAGAGATGAGAATACCCAGTGGTGTACGGCATCTTCGTATACCTTGGTATCTGAGAAAAATGTTTGTAGTGAAGAGACATAAAGTCTGATGGAGACTCATGCATGCTGGCAGGGAGCCGTCTTTTTTAAATTTGTGTTAATTACTGCTGATTCCGCTGTCTCGAGAGCACAGGCAGAGAATCTGACTACAGAAAAGTATCCATCCCAGCCCAGCAGACCCATCCCAGATGGCACAGCTGCTAGATACTGGATGGGGACTGTACATAGCACTCTGCCCTTAGGACCTAATCTGAGAGGAGGAGTTTCCCAACAACTTGTAGACAGGGAGGATTGCTAGAAAGATATTCCCCATGTCTACAGAGAGATGTGAGACCTAGAGAGTTCTCCTCGTCCAAAGAAGAGTGGACAACAAAAAGCAACATGAGAGAAAAGGAGTGTGTTGACAACTCAGAAAAATGTATACAGAAAACACAAGACCATTTTAGAAAAGCATCTGTTAGGTGCATTGAAATAATTGCAAGACAACAGGTCTTCATGACATGAGTACCAAAAGCATAATGAAAAAATACAGTGGGATAAAGTCAAAGACAAAAATGACGTTAGATGATATAATTTTCTTGAGACCTAAAATGTAATTCAAAATTTTTAAAATTAGGCAAGGAAAAGCAAAGTTTGCATTACAAATCTTTGATGAGATGATGCACCACAGAATGCTCTCCTTGAGTTCAAAAAGTGAATATGATAAAGATATAGAGGGCTGAGATACAAGCTAATACATGCAGGTGACCTAAAGAAAAGAATTCAAGACTTAGAGCCCTTGAGGAGACAGTGTCAGGGACTGAGAGCTTAGGATTTGGAGGGAGGCGTCTGGGTTCAGACTCTCTCCTAGTTACCAGCTATGAGAGAATGAGGGCTTGAGAAAGCCCATTCCCATCCTGAGCTTCAGTGTGCTTATCTTTAAGATGAGAATAATAGTAGCTATTGTTATAATTAAATTAGATAATGTATGTAAATTGTTTAGAGGCACTTTAAGTACTCAATGAATAACTATTACCATCACCATTAAACACAATAATCAAAGACGTCCAAAGAAATTTTTCCTGAGGTCAAAAGAAAACAGCAGCATGTAAATCAAAAGAACTCACTATGTTCCAGACATGCTTAATAAAGAAAGCACATACCTAGCGGTAGCCAGGCTATGAAAACTCCTTATAACAACAACAGAAATAATAATAAGCATACCAAATATGCTGACTCAGAACAAAAAACAGACTAGCCTCCAACTTTTCCTACAACTTTAAACACTTAAAGACAGTGAAAGAGAATAACATTCTCAAATTATGCCACCTATAAATTTCTCTAGAAAACATTACTCAAAGATGTTCTTGAGTTTACATCCATACCACTCTGAACGTGCTGGATCTCGTCTGATCTTGGAAGCTAAGCAGAGTCTGGCCTGGTTGGGAGTACTTGGATGGGAGACTACCTAGGAAGAACAGGCACTGTAGGCATTAAAAAAAAAGTTCTTGCTTACTAAGAGATAATCAAAATCAAGAGGTCAAGAATGAGAAAGTCGTAGTATTAAAACCAATTAGTACAACTTCTGCAAATACATTTACAATATTCAATATTTATATAGACAGATATTATACACACACACACACACACACTCACACACTAGTTATACATTCTACAGCCATTGAAGATTATGCTGGGAGGAGTAGAATGGCAATAAATTCCTCAGCATCTGAAGGGGAGTGCCATCTCTGCTTGGTTCTTGATTTTAAATAATGAAAAGAGGATTATTTATTTATTTGATAAACTATAAGCAAAGAGGTAGAATTTAGAACAGGATATGTATTTGTAACATTATTAATAAAATATACCAAAAGACAAAAATAGGAACTAGAAAGCAAAAAAACAAGATGAAAAGATAAAATATTAAATTTGACAATACATGAAAATAGGCTATAGTTTATTAAAGGAAAAATAAGATTTTAAAAAAATTAAAATAATTATGTTGAGAAAATGCCAAACGAGGGAGAGAAGGAAGGAAGAGAAGGAAGAAGGAAGAGGGGAAGGAAGATAAATAACAAACAAATGAGAAGATAAAGGCAAAATCAAGTATTATATTGGACAGATATATAAAGATATACAAATATAAAGGAAAGTTATTTGAAAATTTAAGGAGGATTTGACAAAAACAATTGTAGAACCTCATAAGCCATTGTCAATCTGTAAAGATGCAGTTGCCAGGATTATGGTATAGATGGTTCAAGTAATTAATAGGATTTATTAAGTAACATTTATTGATTAAGAATAAAGTATACTTTTTTCAAACATTTATAGAACATTTTCACAGAACAGTGAACACATTCTAAACTATGAAAAACTCAATAAGATTCAAATATAGAAATATTTTCTTATTGTAGTAAAAACATTATGAAATCTACCTTATTAACAAGTTTCAAGTGTACAGTAGTACAGTGTTGTTCACTACATGCGCTTTGTTGTACAGGTCTCGAGAACTTTTGTGTCTTGTCTGACCAAAACGCTATACCCATTGCATAGCAATTCCTCATTTCTTCCCCCTCCAGCCCCTGGCAACCACCGTCCTACTTTCTGTTCTGTGAGTTTGACTACTTTAGATACCTAATATAAGTGGAATCATGCAGAATTTACACTTCTGTAACTGGCTGTGTCACTTAGCAAAATGTCCTCAAGATTCATCCATGTTGTGCATATGAGAGGATTTTCTTCTTTTTAAGACAGAATAATATTCCACTGTTTATATTACATTTTCTTTATTCATGCATCAATGGTCACTTAAGTTGTTCCCACCTCTTGGCTATTGTGAATAATGTAGCAGTGAGCATGAGAGCGCAGATTTCTCTTATTTATCTTGTTTTCAATTCCTTTGGATAAATACCCAGAAGTAAAATTTCTGGATCATATATATAGTAGTTATATTTTTAGCGTTTTGAGGAACCTCCATACTGTTTTTGACAGTGGCTGCACAAATTTACATCCCACCAACAGGGCACAAGGATTCCCTTTTCTCCACATCTTTGCCGACACTTGTTATCTCTTGTCTTTTTGAAAATAGCCATTTTAACAGGCATGAGGCAGTGTTCCATTGTGGTTCTGGCTTACATTTCCCTGGTGATTAGTGACGTTGAGCATCTTTTCATGTACCTGTTGGCTATTTGTATGTCTTCTTTGGAAAAATGTCTATTGAAGTCCTTTCCCCTTTTTGAAATCAGATTATTTGTATTTTGGCTACTGAGTTGTAGGAGTTCCTTATATATTTTGGATATTAGCCTTATATATGGTTTTAAAATGTGTTTCCCATTCTGTATGTTGCCTTTTCACTCTGTTGATGGTTTCTTTTGCTTCACAGAAGCTTTTCAGTTTGATATAATCCCACTTGTCTATTTTTGCTTTTCTGCCTGTGCTTTTGCTCTCATACCCAGAAATCATTGCCAACTCCACTGTCACAAAGCTTTTATCTTATGTTTTCTTCTAAGAGTTTCAGTTTCAGTTCCAGGTCTTATGTTTAAACTTTTAATCCATTTTGAGTTGACTTTGTGTATATTGTAAGAAAAGAGTCCAGTTTTATTTCTTTGCATGTGGATATCTAGTTTTCTCGCCACTTATTGAAGAGCATATCATTTCTCCCTGGTGTAGTCTTGGCAGCCTTGTCAGAGATCATGTGACCGTATGTGCATAGATTTATTTCTAGACTCCCTTTTCACTTCTATGGTTTATATGCCTGTCATTATGCCAGTACCATGCTGTTTTGATTATCATAGCTTTGTACATGTTTTGAAGTCAAGAATTGTGAGCCTCCACCTTTGTTCTTTCTCAAGATTGTTTTGGCTATTCAGCGTCCTTTGTGGTTCCATATGAATTTTAGGATTTTTTTCTATTTCTGTAAAAAATGCCATTGAGATTTTGATAGTGATTATACTAAATCTGTAGATTTCTTTATAGTATGAACGCTTTCACAATATTAAATTTTTCAGTCCATGAACACAATATGTTTTTCCATTTATTTATGTCTTTAATGTTTTTCAGTAATGTTCTGTAGTTTTCAATGTAAAAGTCATTTGCCTCTGGTTAAGTTTGTCCCTAAGTATTTAACTCTTTTAATGCTATTATAAATGAAATTGTTTTCTTAATTTCCTTAATTTCCTTTCTAGATTGTTCATTTTTAGTGTATAGAAATGCAACTAATATTTGTATGTTGATTTTGTGTCCTGCAGCTGTGTTGAATTCATTTACTAGTTCTTGCTCTGGTCAACTCTTGATTTTAGAGGAAAAGATTTCAGCTTTTCATCATTGAGTATCATGGTAGCTGTGGAGTTTTCATATATGGCCTTTTTATGTTGAGATAACATTCTTCTATGTCTAGGTTATCACGTGTTTTTATCATGAAAAAATGTTTTGTCAAATGCTTTTTCTGAATCTTCTGAGATTATTATGTGATTTTCATCCATCATTATGTTAATGTGGCATATCACATTGACTGATTTCTGTCCTTGCATTATAAGAATAAATCCCACTTGTTCATGATATGTGAATTTTTTTTACTCTATTGTCAAATTCAGTTTGCTACTATTTCATTAAGAATTTTTACATCTATAGTCATCAGGAATATTGGTCTATTGCTTTTTTTTCTTGATGTGTCTTTGTTTGGCTTTGGTATGAGAGTAATGCTGGCCTCATCAAATGAGTTTAGAAGTGTTCCCTCTTCTTCAATTTTTGGAAGAGTTTGAAAAGGATTGGTATTAATTCTTCTTTAAATGTTGGTAAAGTTCTTCACTGAAGCCATCTAATCCTGGGCTTTTCTTCGTTAGGATATTTTTGATTACTGGTTCAATCTCTATACTACTTGTGAATCTGCTTAGATTTCCTATTTCTTCATGACTCAGTCATGGCAGGTTCTATGTTTCTAGGAATTTATCCATTTCTTCTAGATTATCCAATTTGTTGGAATATAATTATTCACAGCAATCTCTTATAATCCTTTTATATTTCTGTGGCATTAGTTGGAATGTCATCTCATTTATTTCTGATTTTATTAGAGTCTTCTCTCTTTTTGTAGTCTAGGTAAGAGTTTACCAATTTTGTTAATTCTTTCAAAAAACCAAGTCTTAATTTTGTTGATTTTTTCCTGTTATTTTTCTACTCTCTACTTCATTTATTTCTGCTCTCACCTTTATCGTTGTTTCCTTTTGCTAATTTTGGGCTTAGTTTGTTCTTCTTTTTCGCGTTCATTGAGGTATAAAATTAGGTTGTTTGGGTTGTTTCTTTATTTTTTATATAGGCATTTACAACTATAAACTTGCCTCTTGGTACTGCTTTTCTTGTATCCATTAAGTTTTGGTACATTGTATTTCATTTTCATTTCTCTCAAGACATTTTATAATTTTCCTTTTGATTTTTTCTTTAACCCATTGGTTGTACAGAAGTGTGTTAATTTCTACATTTTTATGGATTTTAAAGTTTTCCTTCTGCTATCGATTTCTAGCTTTACTCCATTATGGTTAGAAAAGACACTTGGCATAATTTCAATCTTTTTAAATTTGTTAACACTTATTTTGTGATCTCATATGTGAAATATCCTGGAGAATGTTCCATGTGCACTGAAGGAAAAATGTGTATTCTGCTTCTGTTGGGTGGAATTTTCTGTATATGTGTGTTAGGTCAATTTAATCTAAAGTGTAATTTAAGTCAGCTCCTTACTGATTTTCTGTCTGGGCGGTCTATCCATTATTGAAAGTGGGATATTGAAATCTATTATTGTTGCATTGTTTTCTATTTCTGCCTTTAGTTCTGTCAGTGCTTGTTTCATATATTTGGTTGCTTTCATGCCAGGTGCATATTTATTTATAATTGTTATATCTTCTCATTGAATAATCCTGTATTATGATATAATGTCCTTCTTTGTCACTTGTAACACTTTTTGACTTAAAGTCTATTTAGTCTGTTATAAATACAGCTGTCTCTGCTCTCTTTTGGTTGCCATTTGTATGGAATGTCTCTGTGTATGTTTCACATTGAGCCTATGTGTTTCCTTAAATCTAAAGTGAGTCTCTTATAAAGAGCATATAATTGGATCTTGTTTTTTTTATTGTTGTTCATTCAACCTTTCTACGTTTTTGTTTTTGTTTTTGTTTTTGTTTTTGTTTTTGTTTTTGATTGAGGAGTTTAATCCATTTACATTTAAAGTAATTATTGATAGGGACCAACTTACTTTTGCCATTTTGTTAATCTTTTTCTGCTCTGTAGTTTTTTTGTTCCTCTTTTCTTTTCTTGCTCTGTCTTTGCAATTCACTGATTATTTTGTAGTGATATGCTTTGATTCTTTACTTTCTCCATGTGTGTATCCTCTATAGGTATTTTCTTTGTGATTACCGTGGAGCTTACATAAAACATTTATAACAATCTACCTTAAACTGATAACTTGTAAATATTTTTGTTTTATTTTACAATTTTAATTTTTCTAATCTGTGTCATTTTTTACCATGAGCATGTAGTATTTTAATAATTATAAATTATAAAGCTGTTGTCATTTTTAAAATAAATTAGGAAAGTGACATTCACCTGAGCAATCCTTGATTAGACAGATTGCATAACTAGGAAACAGGCTACTTTTATGGCTCCTTTTTTTCCTACAGAAAGTTCTAGGAATGATTTAGGTCTAAAGTGGAAGCTAAAACGAAAACGAGAAACTCAAATTGTTTCTACTAGTACGAACAAAAAGTAGAAGAGATCCAGAAAAATAGAGGCAGATGAGAGAAAGAACAAAGAAAGGAGAGAAAAAAAGTATTCTGTCTACTTGTGTTAACAGAAGAGATGATGGAAGAATATAGTTTCTGGAGGTGCGCTGTCCTGAGATGAATGATTCTGTACAAATCCAGGATTCTATCAGGCTTCTAAGAACTAGTCTTCTCTATTTGGTTGAAATGGCTGGAGTTCCACAAGCAAAAAGGAGACTTTTCAGGATCTTAGTTCCCAATTTTTCTAAGGGTTTAACTCAATTCAAATTACATTAAATATGTAGCACTGTTAATTGTTTGCTTTCAGAAGATGAAAGATGAGTAAGTTGAATGGTTACTATACATTTTTCAATTGAAAGTCACAAAGTTTACCAAAATTTCTTATTTCTGGGAAATATGCAATATAACCATAGAGAGGCCATCAGAGGCAAACAAAATAAAACAAAATTATTTTTTTAATTCCACATTCATAGACATTAACATACATATCTTGAAAGTTACCCTGTACACACTCATCTTTACAGGATGATTCATCAGGGCTAACTGTGCATATGATAACCACTTGGTCAAGAATCTTTCTCAACCTTATATTTGAGGAATACAGAACATAGTTCTATAACGTGGAGAGTCGCAGACATCTTTCCTCATGAAATTGTATAAGAGATTTTTTTAAAATAGACTATGACATTCTGTTAGCTAATTACCCCAGAATTATCTACCATCCAGGTGAATCTGAATTAATCTTTCAACCTAACAAACTTAGATAAAAGATGTGGGAAAGGAATAAAACATTCACACAGTCGAATGCTTTATAATAACTCGGCTAAGTTAAAAAAAAAAAAATACACCTAGACATGAATATGTGACAAAAGAGAGAACCCCAGCAAGCTTTTAGCCTGGGAAATTAAGAAGGAGACAGCACAAAACCTGATATTTTCAATTAACACCCTATATGTTTCTTCAATCCCATGACCTGTCTGAAATTAATGAAACCTTTTCTACATGCTACCTCAAGTTGTACAAATCAATCCAGGGTGTGAGAAAGAATAGAGCGAACAAATTCTTCTCCCTGGTCATTGGCACTGATATAAATATTACAGTCATGAAATAAAAAACACAAGAAAATAACATAAACCACATCAAAACATCCCCGTGGGGACTGCACAAAAGAAGTCTGGATTCAAGTGGATTAAGTTCAAAGCTTATTTTAAAGACCGTCTATTGCTCAGATCAAATCATCGTAATGACTATGATTAATTCTTTTTTCCCAAATAACTTCCTTGCACCCCTATCCCAAAATATAATTTCTCTTGCAGACTTCTCATAGCCCCAAGGAGGAAAAAACTATTGATCAGTGTTTTGTTCAATTTTAATTAGGATTGGAAAGGTACTTGCACCGAGTTTAAATTTCCTATGTCCACAGTGTATTCATGAATATCAGAAAGGGTTATTAGACTCTCCTGTGATAATCTCTGTAGATGTTTTAATCACACAATCTGTGGTTTTCAACCAAAATTTCAGTTCTTGTCACATCTTTTGACACTGATGGGGGGTATGGATTGGAGAGAGATGACAGTAATTGAATTTGGAGTTGATGTTGTGAAGTCTGTTGAAGCCAAAAACAAAAAACAAAAAAACCACTTTACATGATAATACAATTCAGAAAAATAATCTTATTTTTAAAACCCTACTTTAAAAAGAATAAAATACTATTTTTCTTGTTTATCCATTTGTATTTCTGGTATAATTCATCATATAGCCTTTATGGACAACTCTGAAAGAAATTGTTCTTATATATATGTAAGCATTGAATAACAGTGATCATTTCATTCCTGCAACATTTGCATTACTGGTCATGAGGTTCTCATTGCTTCACCCTATTCATGTGCATATGACACAATTCTATGTGGCAGAAGCATATTGTTTTTTAAATAGAACATAAGTAGAAAGCCAAAGCAAGGTAGAGAGTTTCAACCAATGTTTGAAAGAAGACAAAAATCTATGAAATGAAGAGACAATGTCTATTAGCTAGTAAAAGCTGAAAAAGGGCAAATTCTTGTGTGATGTGGGGAGCTCTACACCATTCCTGGCTGAGTTCAGACAAAGAACAATTCTTGGAAAACTCTCACACTCCTTCCCATTTTCTTTATGTTTACCTCCCATCCTCACTACCCTTCAACACTCTAATTTTTTTCTAACAACAAGCTCTGTTCCATTCTTTCCCTTCCCTTCCATCTTGAAAGATTTCATTTCCCTGGTTAATATTTTTCCACTTCATTTTAATACCCTTTCTACTTACTAATCAATAGCACCCTCTCCGTTTCATGCCAACAACCTAAATAAATGCCCCCCAATTTCTAACCTTTATTTTCATCATAATTTCTCATAATCTGACTCTTGTCCTTCCATTAATGTAGGGAGGAGACAAGAGAACTAAAAGTTAAATCAAGTTATATTCAGAGACTGCAATATGCTCTACAATCAGCTCTACAGCCAGACCATAAGGAAACCCGCAGGACAAAGAAAGATTTCTGCTGGGATTGCCCACACTCTGAAGGGAAAACAAAAACAAAGTGTTTAAGACCTGCCCTACACACAATAAAATCATTCATTTTCTACAGCTAAACCATGGGGAACCTATGGATCAAAGGCTGGGAACTGCCAGCAGGACGTTCGTGCTATATATTCTTACCTTTTTGGGCTACATACTCTTATCTTTTCACACTGTATTCCCATACCATCAAGGGAAAATGGATAACAAGTCTTTAAAACCATAATTCATAGAAACTAAGAATGACACATAAACTGAAAACCTGGAACACTCAGAGTCCCTCTCAGTCTTTTTTTCTGTCTCACTGTCTTTCTCTCTCTCTGTCCCTCTGAGACTCTCTTACTCTTTGTCTGTGAGAGGAGGCCACGCTCTGTCTGTGGAGCGTTACCCCTTCTCTAATAAAATTTCCTTTTGACTCTAAGTCGGGTGTGTTCCTGCACTCAGCCAAGAACACTTTTTCTCTCGATTCAGGGTCACTCGGAGAATTTTGCTCTGTCCTGCATCACCATCATCACCAGTGACCTCTTCTGTTTCCCACATCTCATGACTTTCTGTCAGTCAGTGTCACCGATATTTCTGGATCATATTCGTTACTAGAGACTCTACAAGAAACAGTCTTTTCTCTTGGCATTTTAACTTTCATTATTCTCCTCCAACCCATCTCAGTACTTCTTTCTCTTTTTAATAGGAATACTAATTAAGATGATTATAAAAATTAAAATCGATGTTTATGGCATTTTAATGTATATAT